>NC_083440.1:12171014-12489764 GCF_020745735.1 Hemiscyllium ocellatum | reverse complement strand
TGGAGATGTGATAGGTGGAAGGAGTTCAAGGTGAGGGTGATTGGCCGGAGTGGGGTGGGGGCGGAGAGGTCAAGAAGGAGATTGCAGGTTAGGAGGGCGGTGCTGAGTTGAGGGAACCGACTGAGACAAGGTGGGGGGAGGGAAAATGAGGAAACTGGAGAAATCTGAGTTCATTCCCTGTGGTTGGAGGGTTCCCAGGCGGAAGATGAGGCCCTCTTCCTCCAGCCGTCGTGTTGTTATGTTCTGCCGGTGGAGGAGTCCAAGGACCTGCATGTCCTCGGTGGAGTGGGAGGGAGAGTTAAAGTGTTGAGCCACGGGGTGGTTGGGTTGGTTGGTCCGGGCATCCCAGAAGTGTTCTCTGAAGTGTTCCGCAAGTAAGCGACCTGTGTCCCCAATATAGAGGAGGCCACATCGGGTGCAGCGGATGCAATAGATGATGTGTGTGGAGGTGCAGGTGAACTTGTGGCGGATATGGAAGGATCCCTTGGGGACTTGGAGGGAAGTGAGTGAGGAGGTGTGGGCGCAAGTTTTACATTTCCTGCGGTTGCAGGGGAAGGTGCCGGGAGTGGAGGTTGGGTTGGTGGGGGGTTTGGACCTGATGAGGGAGTCACGAAGGGAGTGGTCCTTGCGGAATGCTGATAGGGGAGGGGAGGGAAATATATCCCTGATGGTGGGGTCTGTTTGGAGGTGGCGGAAATGACGGCGGATGATACGTTGTATGCGGAGGTTGGTGGGGTGGTAGGTGAGAACCAGTCCGCTTCTGTCTTGGTTTCGGTTGGAGGAGCGGGACTCAAGGGCGGAGGAGCGGGAAGTGGAGGAGATGCGGTGGAGTCGATCACGTCTGGGGGGAATCTGCGGTCCTTGAAGAAGGAGGCCATCTGGGCTGTGCAGTGTTGGAACTGGTCCTCCTGGGAGCAGTCGATCATGTCTGGGGGGAATCTGCGGTCCTTGAAGAAGGAGGCCATCTGGGCTGTGCGGTGTTGGAACTGGTCCTCCTGGGAGCAGTCGATCACGTCTGGGGGGAATCTGCAGTTCGATGACGTCTGGGGGGAATCTGCGGTTCGATCACTTCTGGGGGGAATCTGCAGTTCGATCACATCTGGGGAGAATCTGCGGTTCGATCACATCTGGGGGGAATCTGCGGTTCGATCACGTCTTGGGGGATTCTGCCAATACACTAATGACTGTTATCTTTCATTCCAGTTCAAATTTCCGATCAATTCTCATTCACATCAATGGAATGTATTATTTTAACCCTGAAATAAATGCAGAGAGGCTGGTATCCCGTCACCAAATCTCCCTCTATTTCCAAGAACACATTACGTAAAGTCCACCCTGCCAGCTCAAATACATTGCCAAGAGAGAGCACGTACTGATGAGTTTTCCTTTGTTCCCTTTTTCTATTATCTTTAATTTATCTCCTACACGATGACTGCTCATCAGTGGTGCTTACATTGTCACAACATCACACCTGTGGCTGTGTGTGTGTGTGTGTGTGTGTGTGTGTGTGTATGTGTGTGTATGTATCTCTGTAGAGGCTCTGCAAAAGTGACACTGTTGTGCAAGAACCTTATGCTATAATTCCACCACCAGGAAAGGAAAAAAAACCCATGTAGGCAGGGAATCATTAACAAGCAAAGCCCAATCGGGGCAAGGCCTCCACTCAAAAAAGAAAGTGAAGGGTAAAGACAACCTCTCCCTAAAGGCATCAAGCACATTGGCAGACACTGCGTGCTCCCGCTCGTAGGACACCCAGCCTCGAACATCACTGCAGAACAGGGACATGCACTTCGCAGATACAATCTCCAGTGTACCTCTGCCAGCCACAGCTCCATGATTGGCCCAGGTTAACAATCCCAGTCAAGCCTCTCATACTGAGTGATCTATCTGGTCCTCGTTTAAATGACGACATTACTCCCCCACCAAGTCATAGAATGTACAGCTGCTCGTTCTCTTGTGGCTTCTCCCAGGGGGTTATCACACCAGATCTGGTTCCTCTGACTCTGACTTGGACAGAGGTGACCTTTATTGGACCATAAACAGTTTCTAGCCCCCAGAGAGTCACAGCAGGGTTTCCTCATCCTCCTCAGACTGCATCCATCTGCGAATCGGAACTTCGAAGCAAATCACAGGTGGACATGACAACTCTCTGGTTGTTCTGAGGGAACAGTCATTTACCACTACTACCAATTTAAAAGTCAACAGCTTTCAAATGTTGTACAAGTATGTTCAAGATTTCCCCACTTACCCAAATCCTTTAAGAGACAGGTCCTGATCTCACATCAACCTGGCCTCGTCCCACACAAGGCCATGTCGGTGGATTCAACATCAAACTTCGTTCGCTGTAGTAAACTGTCTCATTCCGTTAGAGGAGTCATGTGTCTGATATTTGATGTTCCCAGTGCTGCCTCACTCTATCCCCAGATCCGCGAATATCAGCTTTACCGGGTGCAGATCCTTCCCCCCATCTGCACCTCTGCTGGAGTTATCCCTGTTGTTGTGTGAGGGGTGATTGTACAATAGATCAGGACCCGGGACTGTTTGGTGTAGAGTGAAGATGTCGTCTGTTCCTTGAAACTTGCTTCAATGAATGGACTGCACTTTCCACCAGACCATTGGTTGGTGGAAGTTATGGAGCTGTCTGAACAAACAGAATGCATTTCGACGTCAGAAAGTACTGGAAATCCCTGCTGGGAAATGATGTCTCGTTGTCCTTGACCAATACACCCGGATGTCCATGTCTTGCAAATGATGCTCACAGCTTTGCAATCACCATCATGTAAATTGATGAAGGAACTGGGATCACTGTGAATGGGCATACACAATAACCAAAAACATTGATCCCATGAAAGGATGGTATAATCCACGTTTCACCGTGTTCAGCACTTGTCCCGCAGATTCCAGGAGTACGGGATGTAATGTTTATCACTATTATAACACTGGATGCTGCCACAATGACATGGCTATGTTGGCATCCAATTCTAGCCACGAGACATAACGTCTCACCAGCATCTTCGTTTTGGAAATCCTTGGATGAACTTGCTGTTGTTTATGCAGTTTGTGGTGGACATTTCTTTTCGGGAAAATCTCCCTTCCTTCACATGATATTATGCCGTACTGTATTATGATGGATTGGGTATTAATGCAGCTGTGAGAATTGATTTACAGATTGTTTAAAATACCTACAATGGTCAACGACCAATCAAATTTCACAATCGGTACCACCGGTGCAGGCATTCTGCAAACTGATCAGGGTTGTTGATTCCTTCACTTTCCAACCTCCCGATTTCTGCTTTCCCTGTGGACTAAATGGTACGAGGCGGGCCTCGCAGTAGTGGGGAATTGCTTCTTGGTCAACATGCCAGGTGGCCTTCATTCCGTTGAGAATCCCTGCAACTTCCTGATTAAGTACTGGGTATTTCAATCGAATTTAACTCTTTCATTCCACTGGTGTGGCAATGGCCTAATGGTATTATCGCGGGACTCTTATACCAGGGACCCACGTTGAAATCTTCCACAGCAGGTGGTGGAATTTGAATTCAACAAATATTTGGAATCAACAGTCTGTCATGACCAGGAATACATTGCCGATTGTTGCCAAAACACATCTTATTCATGAAAGTTGTTTAGGGAAGGAAAGTGCTGTCCTTAACTGGTCTGGCTTACATACGATACCAGACTACTGTTGACTTTTAACTGCCCTCTGAGATAGACATAAACGGCGGTTGTTCATTTATGCCCTCATTCCGTACACGAGTGAAATAAAAACGAAAAATGCTGAACCATTCAAATCGAATCAAGTGGAAGCTGAATCAGTTGCATCTCATAGGAACCCAGAATCGTTATTGTCACCTTAGTCTGCAAAGTGTCCTGAGGTAGATTCTCAGTCCAGCTGAGGTCTTACAGAAAGGTCGGAGAAAAAGTCCCGAGCGGTCATTGCTAAAGATTGGTTCTGCAAACACTGATATGGCTGTGCTGGTATCTGCCTCCATTCGAAACAGGTGACAATTTAACCAGACGTTTGTTTCGACTGGTTCTGAATTAGATGTTGCTGAGCAGTTGAGGTGTTGCAAGCGAGCTGTAGGTGGCCTTTCCATGTAAAGTACTGGTCACTGGACTGGTTTACTCAGAGCCAGTACTCAGACCGATCAGAACCGTGACATTGTGGTCAGCAAAGTTTTGGAAAGAATTCTGAGGGAAAGGATTTATGACAATTTGGCAAAGCATAGTGTGATTAAAAGCAGTCAGCATGGCTTTGTGAGCGGCACGTCATGCCTCACGAATCTTATTGAGTAGTTTGAGGAGGTGTCAAGACTAGTCGACGATGGTCGAGCAGTGGATGTGGTATATATGGACTTCAGCAAGGCATTTGATAGGGTTCCCCATGGTAGGCTCATTCATAAAGTCAGGAAGTATGGAGATTTGGCTAACTGGATTCGGAATTGACTGGCCGACAGAAGACAGAGAGTGTTTGTCGATGGAAAGTATTTTGCCTGGAGGACAGATTGGAGTGGTGTCACACAGGGGTCTGCTTTTGGGACTCTGAACTTGGAGATTTATAAATGACTTGGATGAGAATGTTGAGGGGTGGGTTAGGAAATTTGCAGATTACACAAAGGTTGGAGGTGTCGTCGATAGCACAGAGGGCTACTGCAGGCTGAAGCACGACGAAGACGGAATGCAGAGCTGGAATGAGAAATGGCAGATGGAGTTCAAACTGGATAAAGGCGAAGTGATGCATTTTGGAAGGCCGAACTCGAATGCTGAATATAGGATTAAAGACATGATTCTTGACTGTGAAGCAACAGAGTGATCTGAGTGTGCAAGCAAATAACTCCCTCAAATTTGCTACCCAAGTGGATAGATTTGTTAAGAAATCATATGGTGTTTTGGCTTTCATTAACAGAAGGATTGAGTTTAATAGCCGCAAGATTTTGCAGCAGCTTTTGTACCAGTCGCTGGTGAGACCACACTTGGAATGCTGTGTCCATTTCTGTTTGCCAGACTATAGGAAAGACACAGAGGTTTTGGAGAGGGTGCAAGGACGGTGTACCAGTATGCTGCCTCGACTGGAGGGCTTGCCTTATGAAGAAAACTTGAATAAGTTCAGACTTTTCTCCCTCTAGAGGAGGAGGAAGATAGGCGACCTGATCGTGGTCTAAGAAATAATGCGATGGATAGATAGAGTCAACAGCAAGAGGCTTTTTCCCTGGGCAGGATTGACTGTTACGAGAAGCCATAGTTTGAAGGTTTTAGGAGGACGGTATAAAAGAGACATCAGTGGTAGCTTCTTTATGCGGACAGTTGTGAATGCATGGAATGAGTTGCCAGCTGTGATGGTGGAAGCGAAGTCATTGGGAACATTTAAGCGACTGCTAGACATGCACATGTACAACAGTGAGTTGAGGGATGCACAGGTGAAATTACGATATTTTACATTTGGATTAAATCTCATACAACATCGTGGGCCAAGGGGCCTGTTCTGTGCTGTACGTCTCTATGTTCTATATACTCCTGTTTATATCTGTCAGCCAAGTTAACGGCACAAGCAAGGGACCTCAATCGCTACACTACTCAGAACCTCGGCAGTATTCTAACCTCTCGCCAGTCTGCAGGCTATATAACTATCGCAGTAGCTACGGAAACTTGCACCCTATCAACCTGGTGCCTAACTCATTATCCTCCTGGTACTTTACACTTACGGCACTGTCAAGTCACATTGACTTTGTACAATATAAGACAGCTTTAGCCCAGAAAGATCTGTTCGGATGGAAGTATGGTTCCACGCTCCCGATGGCAACCCAGCATGGAACCCCCTCAGAAATATCAACCTTCGTTCTTTCATTCGGAAGATATGGGAGCGATTACCAATTCCTCAGACTGTCTCCAGTTTTTATCATTGCCTTAAACAGAAATACTGAAGGGAAAGCAACCTTTCAGTTTGGTACAGAATATTTTTACTGCAAACTGGAGTGCATTGTTCTGTCTCCTGAAATATTTAAAAATACATCTTTTCAGTTTTAGCTTTATGTTTCTCCTTCGTACTTTAGGCTTTGTACCGAGGTACCTTTCGACATAAGTTTGATCTAGGAATGTTATCTTTGACCACTTTTCAATGTACTCACGAAATTTTGTATTTTTATACACATGACAATAAAATCAAATTTGAATTCTTAAGAAATTAGTGATAATTTATTCTTCAAAAAGATTCCACGACGTAATAAACCTCAGAGGAAAGTGGTTATTTTGCTGCATGTTCTGATTACTGCAACTAATGTCATAAGTGTTTCAACTAGACTTTTTTGTCGCATGGACATTTAGCTTCCAAATAAAGTGAGGTTGTTTTGACGATATAATAGCATTTCGGTGGACAGAATCATTGGCCCCACAGAAACAGACCTATCTGACTGGGAGAGAAGGAAATACTCAGCAATCTTACAGTTTTACAACGCGATACTTGCAGCTGTTCACATAAGTGGTAAGTCCTCAAATTCAGTTATATTTGCATAAACAAACCAGAAGTTGCTTGGAAAACTGAGCAGGTCTGTCAGCTTCAGGGACCAGTAAATTTAGCTGGCATTTCTGGCCTAGTGACAGTTCATCAGAACTTTTTCCAGCAACTTCTGTTTTTGATTCTGATTTTACAGCACGGTTCTTTCGATTTTTATGTTTGTGCAATATCTATTTAAGTCAACTCCCTCTTTTTAAATTGAAATTTGACATACTTAACTTGGATTTGATAATTTCTAAGCTATCTGTAATTCCTAGTTTCAGCAGTAGGTCATTTTATTTTTTTTATCCATCCGCCTTTAGATGCAGATTTATTTCCAAGTATTTTGCAAGCATTTGCAATTGGAATTTAATTCGAATACAGAGCAGGCGGTATCAGCATTTATCCTCCATCTCAGGTGACACTTCAGAAGTTGGTGGTGAGCTGTCTTCTCAAACCTCTGAATACCATTTTGTGTAAGAGCACCCATGTAGAATCATTGAGCACGGAAATGGACTCTTCGGACCAACTCAGCCACGCTGATCAGTTTTCCTAAACTAAACTAAGACCATTTGAATATATTTTGCGCATATCCACGTAAACCCTTCCTATCAATGGAGCTGTCAGAATTTCTGTTAACTGCTCCAAGAAGACTGAAGAAATGGTGATGTGTTTCCAGAACCAAAGGGTCGTTTCTTGAGCGGAAGTTGCAAGTGGTGTCATTATCATCTATCTGTTACTTCTAGACAGTAGTGGCTGTGAGGGTGAGAGGGAGGTGTCTGAGGGATCTTGGTGAGGTGCTGCAATGTGCCTTTTAGATAATACACCTTGCTGTCAATGAGCATCAGTGGCAGGTGACAGATTGAAGGTTTGTTGATGGAGGTGAAACAATTAGGCTGATATATCCTGGAGTAATGGCAAAACACAGCATGTGCTGTATATCTGCAATAAGTAAAGTAGACATTCGACAAATTCTGCCGATCTGTCAATTTCCAAAGAGAGAGAGAAACAAATGTGAAGGTTTCCAGTCTGGTGATAATCCTTTTCAGACTTTTCCATGGTCCTGAATGATGTAGAGTTTCTTGAGTGATGCTGAAGAAGCACCCATTCAGACAAGTGGGAAGCATTCCATCACAGTCATGACTTGTGCCTTGTAGATGCTGGGTCAGGTTTTGCGGAGCCATGAGATGAGATTTTCTCAGCAGGATTCCTTGCCTCTGACTTTGACTTCCAGCAACAACACTTACGTGGCTAAGACAGAGCTTTTTTGAGCCAATGTTAATCCTCTGGATGTGTAGAGTGATGGACTGCATAGTACCAATTTCATTGAATATCAAAGGCCAATGATTAGAAACTCTTTTTTTGAAGACGGCAATTGCCTGATCCTTGTGTGGATCAATTGATATTTACTACGTTCTGGAAGATCATAAGAAGATAAGACATAGGAGCAGAATTTGTCAATTCGGCCGATCGAATTTGCCCCGCTATTTAATCATGGCCGACATGTTTCTTAATTCCATTCTACTGCTTTATCTCTGCAATTCTCATCATTTAATTCATCAAAAAATAAATCTCCTTGTTCAATACGTTTAGTGGTTTTTTTCTCCATACCCTTTCTGTGGCAATAACTTCAACTGCCTCACGATACTCTGACTAAAGAAAATCGTCTTCATGTCTTTTCTAAATAGACGTCTCCTTAACCAGCGGCTGTGCCCTGAGGTCCTGAAGTGTCGTATTAGTGAATCGACTTCTGCGTGTCCACTCCATCCAGGTCTCTCAGTATTCTGAAAGGTTCGACCGATTCCCCTTCATAATGCTAAACCCGGTTTGTGTGCAAAACTAGAGTCTTCAACCGCTAATCATTAGACAAATCCTTAATCTCCACAATCATTCTTGTGATCCTCCTTTGAATCCCCTTCATGTCCAACACCTCCTCCGAAGACAAGGAGATCAAAACTGCTCATGATATGTTGAATAAGGTTTTAAATATCTGCTAATGAGTATATTAACATTATGAGTACATGAGGCTTTCATTGAGATCACAGCGTCACATCTTCCATATAGTTCACTCTCAGTGATGATTACAATAATTTTCTTAGTGTTAGTATTGAAAGATATATTTTCTAAATCCTGGTGGGGGAGTAATCTGTGATCAAACCTTTTGTTCCTTGAATGTATAGTGATTTGCAAAAGATGTAAAATATTGTCCTGCATTACCAAAGACAACAATGCACAACGACTTTAATTTCAAACCTTCAAATTGGCAGCACCGTGTACTGTTTACATAATGACTGCTGCCTCGGGGTCTGTCTGTTGTGAGGTTGAATAAATAATTACACAGCATGATACTTGGGATTAATTAATTTGTACGTTTACAATCTGACTGTCACAATGTCGACCAGGTGGGTTACACTGGGTCACCGGTGCATTCTCAGCAACATTCCACTCTATTATATTGATATGTATCCCAAACTGTGGATCAGTGAGTTCCACGTTCAGAGCCCACCTCATCCAAAGGTGGCATATCTGAACAGATTGGTTTGGAAAGCGTTTCGATGTTTTTAAATATCTGCCACTGTCTATAAAGGGAAGTCAGTCAAATCAAATATGGCTTGCAACAGTTTTTCATATTTTTATGACAACCTTGGTTTACAAGTCATTCGTTAAAGGTGTTCTTCTTTTGCTTCTGTGATAGGAATAAAGTTTGTTTGAGTAATTTAACACCATCATTTTATCAAGTAGAAATTATCTTGCCAAGGGAAACTAGGAGTATAAGAGAATCTGTGAGGAAGATGTTTGTTTTTCATCAGTTCTGCCATCTCAGCACTTTCATATTTCCTGAATTTCCTTCTGCTGAACAGTTAATAGAAACTTTAAAATGTGGGAAATTCCACCCGCTTAGTCCATAAAAATCCTCCTCAGAACATCTAATCCAGACCCACAATGACCCCATCCTAATTCCATAATTTTACATTTCGCTTGGCTAACCCACTTAGCATGCACATGCCTAGATACAATGGATCAACTTACCATAGCCCATCGACCTAACCTGCACGTCTTCGGTATGTGAGAGGAGCACCTCAGGAAACCCACACAGACTCGGGAACAACGTGCAAACTTCACACATACAGTCAACGAAGGATGAATTAAAATGTGGGTGACTGGCGCAGTGAGGCAGCAGTGCTGTCCACAGATTCACCATGCCACACCTCAACAATTGATTGATTACTGTATACTTCTGTCTATTTCTCCCACCTACATCAATGGATCCATTTCTGAGGGTGGTCCTCAATTCCTTTAATTCGGGTTCTGCATTCTACTGTTTTTGCCCAGGTTTCGTATATTGTTCAATGATCAAACATTATTGTACATTAAGTTAATTTTGCTGATTCCTTTTCAAGGTCTTCCTCCAATAGATCCACCGTCTTCAAAACTTGAATTCTCACACTTCAATGATGTTTTAAAAAATCATGATGTAATGTAAGAATCTGGGAAACAGGATCAGAAGCAGGTGATCCTCAAATCTGCCACACATTCTACCTAATAATGCCTCATTGGCCCCAAATCTCGACGTTTATTTCATTCCAGATCCACAGAACTCGCAACTCCTTGATATTTCAAACATCTATCGATCTCATCTTCATGAATTCGACTGGGACAACACTACTATTATAGGACAAGCCAAACAGAGAATTCCTAGAGGCATGGCACTCATCCACAGATTTTATCAAGAAACAAATCGACCTGGACCCGTTAAATCAGCCACTGCAGCGGACAGCAAGAACTGACAACCGGAAGCGGCAAAGACAATCCACTATAAATGCCGGAGGAAACTCCACAGAAGCGCTTCACAGGAGGCTCCCAAGTACTGAGGATGTCACCTAAAAAGGGGACGAAACGTTTGCAACACAAACTCCCAGCTCGGCGAACAGAACCACAACAATGTTCACCCGAGCTACAAATGTTCTCCCAAACTTTGAATCTCTTCATCAAATAATCTCAGTTATACCGCTTCCACTATATTCTGGAATCCACACATCACGAATGAAGCTCGCTGCTTTTAAATTATGTTTGATGAATTATCTCTGTGCACGTCCAATGGCTAAGTACTATAATGAATCCATTATGGACGAGGTCAGAACTCCTCAAAGCATTTCAAGAAAGTATCACAGATCTTAAATTTGCTAATCCTTTGAACTGTGAAGTGGATATTCTAGTTGTGATGCAGCTGGCTCAACTACTTCGTTTGAAACAAAACAGAATTGATTTGCAAGATGATCTGTTGAAATACAAACAAAAGGGAACAGAATAGAGAATAATTTAATCTATTCTGAACACCCACCAGTTATCCTGAATTGCCGTTGCTGCTGTAAATACTTGCAACAACCGCCATAAACACCCTTTGGCACGAAAGCTAAAATCAAATCCAAAGTGTCACAGCAGAGATGTCAGAAAGCGAGGAGGATCAGTTTTCATCTGTTACTTTTTGTCCAGCAAGTTCACCACTGACAGTCTGTTCGAAGCAAAGAAAACCAGAGAAAAGCTGAACTTTTCAATCACAGCACAACTTTTCCTCATTTTTTTTCATTTATTCTGTTTTTCCATTGGGACCCAACATATCTTTACTTCATTATGTTTTGCACAGTCTATATTTCCATTATGACTTTTCAGCAGGTATCATGTAATTGAGACAATATATTAAAATGCGGCAATTTGTTTGACTTAGCAGACACGTTACGTTGAATTCTTTGCTGTGACCCCACCCATGAAGGAGCATCTCTTTCTTTATTTTACTTGCAATTAATTTAGTGGGAATTGTGATCGTGAATCGAGGGAATATTGGGCTCTCGATTTGTTGACAATGTCTGCAGCAGATCTACTTCTCGTCATACTTAATGCCTTACTGGATTTAATTAAGAGTCTATATTTCCCAGTTACTTTCTTATCCATTACTCCTGTTTGCCTTGAGAGCTGTTTTCTGTGTTGCAGACTTGGAGCGATCGATTTGGTTCACAGTTGCTTTCACTTTTGATCAGTTTGTAGCAGTTTGTTTCCAGAAGCTGAGAGCAAGTTATTGTAATACGAGAACTGCATTTGCGATTATAGCAACTGTGAATGTGGTCAGCTATTAGCCTTCAATCATTTGTCATTTTGTATTTACTCCTTCAGTTGTTATTGATCATGTGCTCTGGTTTTGCGTCATAATATCAGATTATTACTCGTCATTATTTTGGAAAGTGTATGCTTTGATTCACATTTTCATGATAACATTACTTCCAATTGTATCGATTTTGATTTTAAATGCTCTGACAGTCAAGCATATTGTAAGAGCCAACCATGTCCGCTCTTGACTCCAGATGCATGGAAATGAAGAAAATAATACTGAATCAGAGGTAGTCACCTGGAGAAAATCTACCATCTTGCTCTTGCTCTACCATCTGCCAAATTTATGCTGTTATTGAATCCACTTGTACAGTTTTAGTCCGGCGAGAAGTAAAGTATAATTATAATGACAAAACTTTGAATAGTTCAATATTTGACTGTCAAGACATTGGATTCATGCTACACTTCTGAGTTTGTGCGCGAACAGCTGCGTATACACTCTAACACAAACTTAATTCAGAGAGAAGTTAATCAACAGAATAAGGTATCCATTTACCCGAATTGTGAAACTGTTGAAATAATTTGTTGAGCATACAAGTCTGTCTTTTCCTTGAAGATGTATTTCTCCTTTGCGCAGTGGATAAGCACATGGTCCACCCACCGAACTGCTCCATTTTATGTTTCGAATGGAACTAAGTGTCAGGTGATTGCCTTCAGTTTTTCCTGTCTAACAAGGAATGTGTAACGTTTGGTGGCTTCTTGGGGCACTGAATAGAAGGTCTTTCAGACCACAATGTTACAATAAAATAAGGACAAAAAGGTGTCTGTTCGGTTTCTTGAGCCTGCTGCACCCTTCAATTTCATCATGACTCGTTCTTCAAGGTCAGGTGAATTGGCCATGCTAAATTGCCCGTAGTGTAAGGTAAGGCGTAAATGTAGGGGTATGGGTGGCTTGTGCTTCGGCAGGTCGGTGTGGACTTGTTGGGCCGAAGGGCCTGTTTTCACACTGTAAGTAATCGAATCTAATCTAATTATTGGGCGGCATGGTGGCACAATGTTTAGCACTGCTGCCTCACAGCGCCGGAGACCCGGGTTCAATTCCCGACTCAGGCGACTGACTGTGTGGAGTTTGCACGTTCTCCCCGTGTCTGCATGGGTTTCCTCCGGGTGCTCCGGTTTCCTCCCACAGTCCAAAGATTTGCAGGTGAGGTGAATTGGCCAGGATAAATTGCTCATAGTGTTAGGTAAAGGGGTAAATGTAGGGGTATGGGTGGGTTGCGCTTCGGCGGGTCGATGTGAACTTGTTGGGCCGAAGGGCCTGTTTCCACACTGTAAGTAATCTAATCTAATCATTTTGTCAACTTTCCTAACCTTTCCCCAGAAATTGTCAATCCTTGACTGATCAGGAATCTGTCTCTGTCTGCCGTAAATATAAGATAATTGCACAACAGCTCTCTGTGTAGAGTAATTGTGAAGTCTCCAAACTCTTTGATCGGAGACAAAACTCGCCATTTCAGTTTGATATTGATGCCCTTTCATCCACTTACCTGCATGAGTACAGCCCCAACAAATCTGATGAAACTCGACACCATCTCCTGCAAGGAGAACGTAACCGTCCCTCCCTCTGCCAATTCATATTTGCTCTCATTTATCTCTCAGCCCCCTTGGGACCCCTACCCCCAAGTTCCTTATGATGGGGTCCGCAAAGCCGACTCTCCTCCAACTCGGATGTTGGCTGAACTGCTGTTCTTTCCCAGCAACAGTTTTTGACACCCACCATCCAGGACAAAGAAACCGCTTGATTGTAACTACATTCACGAACTTTCAGCCCCTCCACCACGAAAAGCCAGCAGCAACTGTGTGTGTCATCGACACGATACACTGCATAAAGTTCACTGAAGATCCTCATAAAGCACCTTCAAACAAATGATCAATTCCATCCAGACAAGGACTGTAGATATATGTGAACATCATGCACAGCACCTTCCCCTCTAAGTCATTTGCCATCTAGACTGGGAAATACATCCCTGTTTTCTACACTGTTGTTGGATCAAAACTCCCTTCCAAAATGTTTTGTGTGTCAGCCAATCAGCACGTGCACAACAAGGAGAAATCCGCCAGCTTCAAAAGCCAACTAGATGTGGGCTATCAATGCTGGCCCAGCCCCAACGTCTGCATTATTGCATATTGCAAAAAAAAATGGACTGGTAGTTTCTGCTCATGTAACCCATTGAAAACAGATGTCTTTTTAGCTTCCTCCCTTGTGCCACCTGCCAAACGCAATATGCCAACAGCCATTTGGCTGTTCTCTTTTGATTTTTGTTCCATTAATAGGTTAATAAGTATTAAAAGCCTTCGAAACATTTCACTAAATCTGTTAGTACGGCATACTTGCATTAAAACATTTCATTCTTTATGATTTTTAATATGTATTATTTGTTGAGTTACTCTGATCTCTATTGCTTCCCAACATGTCTTTCTATCATTCTGGTTTGCTCGAGTACATAATTCCATTGTAACCTTTCACTATGCATCGTGTAATTGAAATAATATATTAGTCTGATGCAATTGGTCTAATTTAGCAGATACATGTTTTAGAAGATATATGATGGTTTTGCTGTGTCTGGAATCGTGGAAACGTGTAAATTTCTTTATTTTTCTTCCAGTTAATGTAGTTAGAATTGTGATCCTGAATCGAGGCAATTGTGGGCTTTCCAAATGTATCACTCGCTATTTGTTGGCAATGTCGACAGCAGATCTATTTCTCGTCATCCTTAATGTCTTACTTCACCGAATTAACGATCTTTATTTCCCAGTGAATTTTTTATTCATCACTCCTGTGTGTCCATTGAGAATTGTTATGTTCGTTGCAGCCCTGGACTGTTCAGTTTGGTTCGCAGTTGCTTTCACATTTGATTGGTTTGGAGCAATTTGTTGCCAAAAGCTAAGAGCAATACGAGAACTGTGTTTGTGGTCATTATAATTTTGAGTGTGGTGAGCTGTTTGTGGTCAGTTACTTGGTATTTTATATTTATTCCTTCAGTTGTCATTGACAATGTACCATGGTTTTGCAGCTTAAAATCAGACTATGAAACATCATTATTCTGGAATGCGTATGAATGGATTGACAGTATATTTACACCATTGCTTCCAATTGTGCTGATTTTGTCATTCAATTCTTTGACTGTTAGGAATATTATAACAGCTAACCGCAACCGCTGTCGCCTCCAGATCGACAGAAATGGACAGAATAACACTGATCCAGAGGTGGTAAACAGGAGAAAATCCATTATTCTACTCTTTGATTTATTTGCTAATTTTATACTGTTGTGGATGACGTATGTCAACACTCTTTCAATTTGCAAATAATAACTATAATTATCAAGACAAGACGTTGAATGACCAAATTTTGGTCTTCAAGAAATTGGATTCATGATACAGTTTATGAATTCGTGCACCAACACTTGCATATATGCTCTAACACAAACTAAATTCAGAGAGGATTTAATCAATGGAGTAAAATATCCATTTGTTCGAATTATTAAACTCTGCAAATAATCATACAGGTCTGACCTGTATTTGGAGATGTATTTTCAGAATCAAAGCAAGATCAAAATTAGAAATAGCTTGTGAAATTTCCTTAACTGCATTAACTGAAAAGATGTACATGTCCTTAGAAATGGAAAAAAGAAAGCTTCTCGACCATGAAAATGGGAAATAACAACTTCTGTAAAAAAAAAACAAGTTGCATTTCGAATAATATTTCATTGAGATTGGGTATCTCTAATAACTATTGGTGTTTAAAGAGCTGAGTCTTTGCTTTTCTGTTCTATATTAAGACCTTTTCTAAATTCTAATGTATTTCGTGTTTTGTTTTGGTCATCAATCAGTTTACTGATGCTGAAAGCTCAGTGACAAAGTCATGTGAACATGTTCACTGACTGACGACCACGAAATACAAAGATTAAACTGAATATCTTCCAAACTACTGTCATTCTGCAGATTACTTTTATTGGCATTATTTGCGGCTTGGATGAGAATACGTAAGATAATAAATCTTTTCCACAATTCACATCGATTCTCTGGCCTTACTTTCAAAGAAAAAAAAAGACAACTTGCCCAGTTGTTCCCTTATTGTGTACCAACTCGCACTAAATATCGGAGAAACTATGCGTATAAAATGCACTGTGTACATTCCTGAACCTCCGTCTTTTGTTAAGTTTCATCTTTTGTTGAGTTTCATATTTTGTTTTGTTCAAGCTGTCATATCATGCCAGTTTAGGTTTAAGTTCCTGACTGTCGCTGTGACTTGTTATTACTTTCTCCTGTTTATTCCTGAGCACATTAATTCAAATTCACCGTGGATGTTCATGCATGTCAAAGTATCTCAGCAGGTCCCTGAATGTTGCGACTCAGCAACAAGATTCACTCTGAAAAAAATACCAAGCACTGACACGAAGTATAAGCAAAATTTTGACATCATCCAGAAAAAGCAACCCGCCTGATTGTTACAATATCCAGAAATATCCAGCCGCCCCAAAACTGACACTCTGTGACAGCAGTGTGGACCAGATACACTGCAGAAATTCTCGAAAGCTCCTGAGACAGCACATTCCAATAAGTAACCACGTTCATCTGGACAAGGGCAGCAGGTATACGGGAACACGACACTCATCATGTTCCCCTGCAATTCACTCACCATTTTGACCAGGAAGTGTATTGCTGTTCCTTCACTGACACTTGCTCCAAATGCTGGAATTCCCTCCCTCGCGGCTTTGTGGATCAGTTTACCAGCACATCGAAAAGAAGCAGCACTGTGTCACCTTCAAGGAGCATGTCGGGACAGACTATGAATGCTGGAACAGCCACAGTGGCTGCATCATTGCAGAAAGCAATTAATCTGACGTGGTAATTTGTGCTCATGTAACTGATTGAAAGCAACTGTGAGTTCAGCTTCCTCTCTTGTTGCACACGGCAACTCAATCTGCCAAGGAACAAGTGACTGTTTTCTTTCATTCTATGTTAGATTTCCAATAAATTCTCGTTCGTAATAATGGAATGCATTCATTTAACACTGAAAGTACTGTGCAAAGGCCGATATCGCTTTGACGAGTCACAGTTAATTTCCAAGCACACTGCACATGGGCTCCAAATAAGGCAGCTCAAAGCCACTGCCGAGGGTGAGGAAATCGTTCGATTTTTTTCCTCTCTTTCACTTTCTCTTTTTTTAATTTATCTCCTTCATGATCCCTGGACATCAGGTCCGCTGATATTCCCCCACGTCACTCAGCCCCATTGTCTGTGTGTGCATGTGTCGAGGCTGCATCCATCTCAGCCTCGGAGATTTCCTCGACACGAGACAGAGAGGGAGAATGCATGTTTTCTGACAGCCTTTCTGGTCGTGTTGAGGGGACACGCGTGTACTGCTCCTGTCCCCTCTGCAAAATATCAGCTTCCATATGAATTAAACGTTTGTTCAGGGCCACCTCACTTTCCCAAAGTATTTAAGCCACGGAATCTGATGTTACATTGACCTCACCTCATACTCATCCACAGCTATTCATATGGTTTCGACATCAAACTTAGCTACTGAGGTCAACTTTCTCTCTTTCTCAGAGGAGACATGTGCTGGTATTGGTGCTTATGATGCTGTTCAACCTCCCATAAGGTCCAGGAGTATCAGGCTGAACCTTGTGCAGAGTCATCTCCCCATCTGCAACTCGGCTTGAGTTATCCCTGTTGTTGTGTGAGGGGTGTTCCGAGAATCGTGCAAGACCTAGGAGATTTTTGATATCGACTGAAGCTGTTAGCCGTTTCTTTAACCCTGGACTGATGTTTCTACCAGATCATTGGACATTGGATGTTCGGGGGCTGTCTGAACATGCCAAATGCTGTTCAATGTCAGGAAATACTGGTAATCTCTGATTGAAAATATTGTCCGCTTGGATGTGACCAATATTTTCAGAAGCCTCTTTGTCATGGATGATGCTCACAGCATTGCAATCATCATAGAGTCATAGAATCAGAGATATATGCAGCACGGAAGCAGACCCATCGGTCTAACTTGTCCTTGCCGACTAGTTATCCCAACCCAACTCGTCCCACCTGCTAGCACCGGGCACATACCCCTCTAAATCGTTGCTCTTCATATACCCATCCAGATGGCTTTTTGATGTTGCAATGATTCTAGCCTCCAAAACTGCCACTGACAGCTCATTCCGTCCACATACCACACACTGCGTGAAAAGATTGCCCCTTTGTGACCTTTTGTATCTTTTCCCTCTCACCCTAAACCTATGCCCTCTATTTCTGGAGACCTCTGCCACAGGGAAAAGGGTTTGTCTCTTGATACCCATCCCTGTCGCTCATGATTTTATAAACTTCTATAAGGTCACCCCTTAGCCTCCGACGCGGCAGGGAAAACAGACATAGCCTGTTCAAACTCTCCCTACAGCTCAAATCCTCCAACCCTTGTAACTCGTTTCTGAACCTTTTCAAGTTTAACAACATCCTTCCGGAAGGAAAGAGACCAGAATTGGACGCAAAATTCCAACAGTGTCCTAACCAATGTCCTGTAAAGCCACAACATGACATCCCAACTCCTGTACTCAATACTTTGACCAATAAAGCAATTCATACCAAACGCCTTCTTCACTCTCCTATCTACTTGCGACTCCACTTTCAAGGAGCTAGGAAACTGCACTCCAAAGTCTCTTTGTTTAGCACAACTACCCAGGAATTTAACATTAAGTGCCTCAGTCCTGCTCAGGTTTTTATTTTCCAAAATGCCGTGCCTCACATTGATCTAAGTGAAATTCCATCTGTTACCTCTCAGCCCATTGCCCCAGCTGATCAAGATCGCATTGCAAATGGAGGCAATCTTCTTCGCTGTATACTGCATCTCTAGCCTCCCATGTGGAAACTTGTAGAACTCCTGACTGAAGTGCATATAGGTCGCATCTACCTCTCTGCCCTCATCAATCCTCTTTGTTGCTTCTTCAAAAAGAATCAGTCAATTTTGTGAGGCATGTCTTCTCACGCACAAAGCAGTGTTGAGCATCCTTAATCAATCCTTTTATTTCTAAATGCATGTACATCCTGTTCCTCAGGATTCCCTCCAACAACTTCCACACCACCGACGTCAGGCTCACTGGTCTATAGTTCCCTCGCTTCTCCTTACCATCTTTCTTAGACAATGACACCACGTTAGCCAACCCCCAGTCTTCTGGCACCTCATCTGATGATACAAATATCTCAGAAAGCGGCCCAGCAATCACTAGCTTGCCACAGAGATCTAGGGTACACCCGATTAGGTCCTGGAGATTTATATACTTTCGTGAGTTCAAACATATCGAACACGTCTTCCTCTGCAATATGGACATTTTTCAAGATGTCACCATCGGTTTCCCCAAATTCTATATCTTTCATATACTTTTTCCACAATACAGACTCATGCAAAGTATTTGTTAAGTACCTCCACCTTCTCGTGCAGCTCCACACAAAGGCCGTCTTGCAGATCTTTGAGGGGCCGTATTCCCTCCATACTTACCATTTTGTCCTTACTATAATTGCAAAACCGTCTGGATTCTCCTTAACTCTATTGGCCAAAACATTCGCATGTCCCATTTTTGCCCTCTTGATTTCTCTATTAAGTGTGCTCCTACTTCCTTTATACTCTTCAGAGTATTCACACAAAAAATCCTGTCTATACCTGACATATACTTTCTTCTTTTTCTTAACCAAACCCTGAATGTCTTCAGTCATCCAGCAATCTGTATGCTGATCCGGCTTTCCTTTCATCCTAATAGGAATATACTTTCTCCGGAATCTCGTTATCTCATTTCTGAACGCTTCCCATTTTCCAGCTGTTTACCTACGAACATTTGACACAACCCCCACCCCCACCCCACCCCACCCAGATATTCTCAGTTACACAATAAATTCCCTGGATGTATTCCCAGGAACATCCTCGCTCAATGCAGCTGTAATGCTATCCTTTATCGAAACCAGGATCCCCCATCCCTCTTGCCTCCACTTCGGTCCAACCTGTAGCATTTGTATCTTTGTCCATCCCTCTGCCATGTGTCTGTAATGCTATTACATTCCAGTCCCATGGACTTAAACATGCCCTGAGTTCATCTGCATTCCCTGTTTGGCCTCGTGCTTTGAAATAAATGCAATTTAGTTTATTAGTTCTACCTTGTTCTCTGCTTTGCCCCTTCCTGTTCCGACCGTTTGGCTCTCCTTTTTCTCAACTGCATTCGTCTCTGGTTGATCTCAATCCTTATTATCTCCCTGGGTCCGACTCCCCCGCACCCCACAACACACCACTGATTTACTCGTTTGATGAATGAATTCGATGCAGGTCCAAACACTTTCAATGAGAGTCCACATTAACCAAGAACATAGAGCCTATTAATGACGGGTATAGTCCACAGATAATCAAGTCCATGGTTTACCCAGCCACTCACATTTGTTTGTAAAGCACCCATTGGTGGGAATTTTTATACTTGATGGCACTCTGGGCAGTGCCCCACTGTGGCTATGTTGGTATCCAATCCTGGCCAGCAGACAAAATGTCTCACAACATGATTATTTTGAAAATCCCTGGATGATCCCGTTGGTGTTCAGCCAATGGCTGGTGGAGATCTTTACTCAGAGCAATCCCTCTTGTGTCCCACAATACAGTTTGCTACTCTATAGTGAGGGAGTGGGTATTGATGCAGTTGTGAGATTTGATTTACAGTTTGTTTAAAATCTCCACAATGGCAAACTGACCAATGAGGTTTCACAATCATTGTGCCTGGTGCTGCCCATTCTGCAAACTGTACTGGATTAATGATTCCTTCCCTTTCCAGCCTTTTGATTTCTACAACTCCTTTCCACTATGGGTTAAATTGCACTGGGCAGAATTGTGGAATACCTTCCTGATCAACATACACGTTGGCCTTCGATCCTTTGGGAATCCCGAGACATTATGGAAAAGCTCTGGGTCTTTCATTCAGTCTTCACTCAAGTCTGGAATTCACTCTATCGAGGAGATAATGTAGCAGTGGTATTATCGATGGACTGTTAACCAAAAGACCCAGGTAACGTTATCGGACCCAGCCTTTAAATTTGAATTCAATAAAATCTGCAATATAATGTCTCTAATGACCAGGAATCCCATTATGTAATGTTGGAAGAAACCCACCTGTTCACTATTGTCCTTCAGGGAAGGAAGCTGCTGTCCTTAGCTGGTCTGGCCTACATGTGACTCCAGAACCAGAGCAATGTGATTGACTCTTAACTTCCCTATGGGATGGGCATGGCTACTGGTTATCCAGCGACACCCTCACCCCGTAAATAATTAGATTACTTACAGTGTACAAACAGGCCCTGCGGCCCAACCACCCACACCAATCCGCAACAGACCAAATCCCATTCTCCTACATTTACCCCTTCGACTCACACTATGGCAATTTAGCATTTCCAAATCACTGAGACTGCACATTTTGGACTGTGGGAGGAAACCAGCGCACCCGGAGGAAACCCACGCAGACAATGGGAGAATGTGCAGACTCCACAGAAGCAGTCGCCTGAGGCGGGAATTGAACTCAGGTCTCTAGCAGTGTGAGGTAGCAGCGCCAAACACTGAGCCACCGCGCCACCCACACTGCGTGAGGCAAAAGCAGCTATTTTCTAATTGGAAAAGTTTGAGTAAATAAAAATGTATCATTTGAATACTGAACCAGCTGCTTCTCATAGGAGGCCAGAATTGAAGTTGTCCCCTTAATCTGAAAAGATTCCCCAGAATAGAACTATTACACAAATGTAAGACTTGGGGTACAGAGCAAATGTTTTGAAAGGTTGGTTTGGCAATAACTGATACACCTGTGCTGTTATCTACCTCCAGTTGACAATTTAACCGATGTTTATATGATTGGTTATGATTTGGATGCTGCTGAACAATGTAAGTATTCCAATCCAACTGTCGGTGGAATTTCCAGGGAGTGCACACATCTGGGTTCTGGCGAATCAGTTCTCTTCTATACTTCAGGTCTAGTGCGATTCTTTCACTATCACAAGCCTGCATCTTGGCAACAACTGCAATGGTTTGCTGGCTCTAATCCTGAATAAAATGTGAACAGTTAGACCGAAGTTTGACTTTGTTTTGAGGCTATTGGTATGAGCTGACCGGGAGTATATCTACTCAGGATTACGTCCTGAGGTGATGTGATTGCTTTCACTCGAGCAGTACCCCCAAAGGCCAGTTTGACTGTTGAGAACGTCTTCTTCCATCGTCATGTCATGCAACTTACATCCTCCATTTGATGCATTACGAATGACAACTTTTGAGGTCAACTTAGATTTCATTTCGTGGGGTCTTTTGCCTGGATACATCACAAATCTCATGCTCGCCGTCAGTGAAATACCTTCACAGAGGTCGGTATCCGATTACCAACTCACCCTTTTTTACACTTGAAAAGTTCCTGAAACTGGTCTGGTTTCCTCAGAGCCTGTTCTCGGAGTGAACAGAACCCGCCTTGCTGTTGAGTGTTTTTTTTTTGCTTCAAATCAGCGAAACGAAAATAAAATCCAGACAACAAACAATCTTAATAAACAATAAAGAAAAGGCAAAGATATCCAATTTGCAACTTTGAGCAAGGGCTCTCTGATTGGACCAGGTTAACATCCCCAATTAGGGAACTCAATCACTTCACTGCCCATATCCCACTTGGTATTCTAACCCCTTACCAGTCAGCATCCTACAAACCTGCTACCTTGGCACCATCACCATCTTGCACACAATTAATCTGCTGTTGTCTGTCATTAACCACCTGACAACTTACTCTAACCGCACTGTCACATAACACTGACTTTATGCATTGTAATACAATTCTAGCCAGGAAAGATCAGGATGAAATTACAGTTACACATTCCTGCGTATGACCCTGAATGGGATTTCTTCTTAGAAATGCAGAGTTCTTTTCTATCATCAGAAAGGCAAGGGACCTATTGGGCATAGATGTGACATTCCCCTCACTGGAAAACCTGTTCCTGTATTCAATTTATTTTTAAAAGCAATAATGAAGGGAAACGTGCATCTCAGTCTGGTACAGAATAGCTTTATTGCAAACTATGTGCATTGTTCTGTCTTAAGAAAATATTTAGAAAAGTCTTTCCAGTTTTAGCTTTGAACATTATGTTTCTACAGTGTACCTGAGATTTTGTTCGGATATACCATTGCATGTAAATGGACCTCGTAATGTTCACATTGTACAATTTCCACTGCAGACATGTACTTCTGCACTGCAGTACACATGACAATAAAATCTAATTCAAATTCTCAAGAAATTCATGTCATTTTATTTTTCAAAATATATTCCACTACGTAATAATCCTCAAAGGAAAGTGGTTAATTTGCTGCTAATTTGGATTACTGAAACTTGTGCAATTAGTGATTCAACCAGATTTATTGTCTCACTGGACATTTAGTTTCCAAATAAAATTAGGCTGTCATGACAATATTTTTGTATTTAGACGGACAGATTCATTGACTTAAGAACAACAGGCACGTCTGATTGGGACAGAATGGAACACTCAGCAATCTTACAGACAGCAAGTATTTTTTACCCGATACTTGCAGGTGTTGGTATTGTTGGTAAGTCCTTAATTGCAGTTATGTTTATGTGAACAGAAACAGAAACTGTTGGGAAAATTCAGCAGGTCGGGTAGCTTCTGGGGAGAGAACTCAGAGTTAACATATCGGTTTGGTTCGTCTTCCTCAGAACTTTTCCTGGCAACTTCTGTTTATGTTTCGGATTTATCACATCCACAATTCTTTTGGTTTTTATGTTTGCATACAACCTGTTTAACTCAACTCCTTCATTCTTCATTGAAATTTGGCGTATTTCCCTGACTTTGGCTCTTCCTAAACTTTGTGGTTCCAGCGGTTTCTTTATTAGTTCATTGCTGAGCGTAGATCAACAATTTCATTGTTGTTTGCATATGTCTGCGGAAGCTGGTTTACTTATAATTTGTTTTACGGAGAATTTATTTGCAATGGAGAACAGGCTGAGTCAGCATGTATTCCACATCCCAAGTTACACTTCAGAAGGTGCCATCTCAAACCACTGCAGACCATTTGGTATAAGAGTACCAACATAGAGGCATGCAGCACGGAAACAGACTCTTCGTTGCAACTCATTCACGCTGACCAGGATTGCTAAACTGAACTGGTCCCAGTTTAATATACTTGACCTTTATCCCCCAATCCTTTTCGAACCATGGAGTTGTCAAAATGTTTCTTTACCGATCCAGCAACACTAAAGGAACGGGTATGTGTTTCCAATCCAGGAAGGTGAGTGGCTTGAATGAAACTTGCACGTGGTTTCAATCTCAGTTATCCTCAGCTTCCAGACAGTAGCGGCTGTGAGGATGACAGGGACCTTGTTGAGGTGTTACAATGCGTCTTTTTAGATGGTATAAAGACGGGGTGGGGGGGTGGGGTGGGTGGGAGGTAGATAGTCACCAGACTAATGGTTTGCGGATGTGGTGAAAAGCAAGTAAACTGACACATCATGGAAGAAATGCAAGCGATGGCAGATGCCAGATATCTGAAAACAGCAAAGTGAACAAAGAACAAAGAAACGAAAAAGAAAAATTACAGACGAGGAACAGGCCATTCGACCCTCCAAGCCTGAGCCAATCCAAACCCACTGTCTAAAGCAGTTGCCCAATTCCTAAGTATCTATAACCCGCGGCTCCCCACCTTCTCATGCATCTGTCCAGATGCATCTTAAAGGGAAATACAGTGCATGCCTCTACTACCTCTGCTGGTAATGCGTTCCAGGCATCTACCATCCTTTGTGTAAAGAATTTGCCGCGTGTATCCCCCTCAAACTTTTCACCGCTCATGTTGAAAGCATGACCTCTCGTTATTGAATCATTCACTCTGGGAAAAGGATATTTTCTCTATCTACTCTGTCTGTACTTTTCTTGATTTTGCAGACCTCATTCAGCACACACCCCTACCCCCAAGTCCTTTTTTCTAATGAAAACAATCCTCACCTGCTCAACTTTTCTTTATAACTGGCACCTTCCAGGCAACAGCCTCGTAAATCTTTTCTGCACCCTCTCCAAAGCGGCCACATCGTTTTGGGAATGTGGCGCCCTGAGCTGTAGAAAGTGTTCTAAATGCGGTCAAGCAAAATCTTGCATAATTTTAACATGGCCTGCCAGCTCTGTTACTCAATACCCCGTCCGATGAGGGCAAGCATACCCTGTACCTTCTTGTCCACTCTATTCACCTGTGCAGCCACATTCAGGATACAAAGGACCTGAATTCCCAGATCTATCTGCTCGACAACTATTCCCATGGCTCTTCCATTTACTGGATAATTCAGTCGAGGATTAGACTTCCCAATGTCTCACATTTGCCAGGATTGAACTCCATCTGCTACTTCTCCACCCAAAATCCAGTCGATCTTCTCCTGTATTCTTTGGCAGTCCCCTTTGCTTTATGCTGCGACACCAATCTTCGTATCATTTGCAAACTTGCCCTTATAGCAACAATGCCCTCTTCCAGGTCATTTATGGATTTCAGATACAACAATAACCCTGTGCAATACCACTGCTCACCTTTCTCCATTTAGTGAAATGATAGATTAACTCAGCAGAGCTGGCAGTTTATTTGGAGTGAAAAAGTAAAGATATGTTTTTGAGTCTGGTATGAGTCTTCTTCAGAATTTTCGAAGGTCCTGAATAATGTTGAGCTTCTTGAGTGTTGTTGGAGCTGCACCCATCCAGGTAAGTGGGTGTATACCCTCACACACTTGACTTGCAATTCAGAGATGGTGATACAGGTTTGACGAGTCAGAAGGTGAAATTTTCGCGGCACGATTCCGAACCTCTGAGCTGTTGTTGTAGTAACAATACTTATACGGCTAGGCCAGGGCTGGTTTCGGTCAATGGTAATCCCCAGAGTATGAATACTGGTAGATTCTATGATAGCAATGTCATTGAATATCAAAGGATGGTGGTTGGAATTTTTTTGCTGAAGATGTTAAGTGCCTGACATTTGTGTGGATCAACTATCAATCACTACTTGTCCATAAGAACATAAGGAGATAAGACATAGGAGTAGAATTTGACCATTCGGTCCAACGAACTTGCTCCATCATTCAGTCGTGTCTGCCATATTCATGTTTCTTAATCCCATTTTTCTGCCTTCTCCCTGTAACCCTTCCCTAATTGTTTAAAAAAAACTATCTCCTTCTTCAATACACTCGCTGACTTGGTCTCCATAGCCTTTCAATGGCAATGACATTCACAGATTCACTATCCTCTGGCTGAAGAAATTCATCTTCATTTAACTTCTAAAGGTACATCCCTTCCCCCCGAGGCTGTGCCCTTACATGCCATTGTATCCTTGAGGGATCAACATTTTCTCCAACTCAATTCTATCCTAATCTCTCTATATTCTGTACGTTTCAATCAGATTCCCATTCGTATTTCTAAACCCTATTGCGATCAGACCTAAGGTCCACAACCACTCGTCCTTTGAAAAACCCTTACTTCACAGGATCATTCTTATGAACCTCCGCTGAACCCCTTTAAGTTCAACACAACCTTTCAGAGACACAGACACCAAAACTGCTCACGACGTCTTTTGGAAGATATTAAATATCTACGAATGAGTACATGAAACTAATGAGTAAAGGAGAATTTTATTACAAATGTTGGGAGGTAACACTTCCCACAAAGTTCAATCTAAGCTCATTTGTTTTGTGATGATTGCAATAATTTTCTGGCAAGTGGTCGTATAGAAACATTTTTCAGTGATTCCTGGTCACCCATCTGTCCTGTGGTAATTTTCGTGTTTTGTTTTGACAATATTTCAAAGATCAGTGACTGGAAGAAGATGCAAAGTACTGTTCTGCGTTATTGCGCACAGGAATGCCAAATAACTTCAATTCCGAACCATTAGACTAGCAGCACCGGATTTTTTCCGTACAATGATAGCTGCCATTGGGTCTGTCTGTTGTGGGCTTGAATAAATATCATTCAATGATCATTCGCAGCGTAATTACACTGTATGTACGTCTTCAATATGGTTGTTGCAATTTCAAAGCGGTGAGTTACATTGGCTCCCAGATAAATTCCCAGAAACAGTCAACTCCGTTGGATTGATCGTATTCATCCCGACTTGTAGAGCAGGGAGGTCCAGGTTCAAGTATCACTTGCTTCAGAGGCGTGTCATGTAATCTCTGAACAGGTTGGTTTGCAAAATGGGTCGAATCTTTTAAATATCTGATCGTGTTAATTTGCTAGGTGAAAATGAAACACTGTAAAAGAGAACGGAATGGAGAATAACTCAACCTATTCTGAAAATCGAAAAAACTTACCCAAACTGAATGGTGCAGTTCCAATTATGTGCCTCAATCGCGATAAACACCACTTGGCACATAATGTAAATCAAACCTAGAGTCTTACTGCAGAGGACTCATTTACAGAGTCCTGGACTCGCTTCTTTGATTTTAGCAGCTTCACTTCTGACAGCCTCTTAAAAGCTAACCAAACCACAGAAAAGCTGAACTTTTCGTTCACAAAACTATTTATTTCTCATTTATTTGTTCATTTATTTAGTTTGTCCATTGGTTCACCACACGTCTTTCTTTCGTGATTTTTTCTGAGTAAATGTTTGCATTGTAACTTTTCACCGTGTATTATGTAATTGAGTGACATATTAATCTGAGGCAAATGATGTGATGCAGCAGACATATGATGGTGATGTTTTTGTTGTCACTCTGGTCATGCTGGAGTGTACCTTTCTTCATTTTTCTTTCAGTTAATTTAGTGGGAATTGTGATCCTGAATCGAGGCAATTGTGGGCTCTCCAAATGCATCACTCGCTATTTGTTGGCAATGTCTACAGCAGACCTACTTCTCGTCATCCTTAATATATTACTGGGCAGAATTAACATTCTTTATTTCCCAGTTAATTTCTTACTCATCACTCCTGTGTGTGCCTTGAGAATTGCTATGTTCCTTGCAGTCCTGGACTGTTCAGTTTGGTTCACAGTTGCTTTCACATTTGATCGGTTTGTAGCAATTTGTTGCCAAAAGCTAAGAGCGAGATATTGCAATACGAGAACTGCATTGGTGGTTATAGTAACTGTGAGCATAATCAGCTGTTTGCAATCAATCGCTTGGTATTTTGCATTTATTCCTTCCTTTGTTATTGACAATGTACCATGGTTTTGCATCACAAAACCAGGCTATTATACATCATTATTTTGGAAAATGTATGAATGGATTGAGAGTATACTTACACCATTGCTTCCAATTGTATTGATATTGGTCTTCAATGCTCTGACTGTCAGGAATATTATAACAGCTAACCGCATCCGCTGTCGACTCCAGATCCACGGAAATGTGCAGAATAACACTGATCCAGAGGTGGTAAACAGGAGAAAATCCATCATCTTGCTCTTTGCATTGTCTGGTAATTTTATACTCTTGTGGATGGCGTATGTCGTACGCTCTTTCAACTGGCAAATAAAAAACTATAATTATAAAGACAAGATGTTGAACGATCCAATATTTGTCTTTCAAGAAATTGGATTCATGCTACGACTTCTGAGTTCGTGCACAAACACTTGCATATACGGTCTAACACAAACGAAATTCAGAGAGCAGTTAATCAATGGAGTGAAATATCCTTTTGCTCGAATCGTTGAACTGTACAAATAACCAGACAGAACTGACTGCTATTTCAATCTGCATTTCCAGTCTTACGACAGGATATACAGGTAGAAGGAACACGTGGAGTTTCCCTGGTACATTAATTGAAAATATATCATGTCCTTAGCATTGGTAGATGATTCTTGGCCAAGGAAATTGGAAATAATCTGTTGTGCAAAATTTAATGAATTGTATTTTGAATAATAATAGTAATAATTGATTATCTTAATAGGATATTACTGTTCAAAAAACTGAATCTTTGCTTCTGTGTACCATGTGAAAATCTTTTCAGTTTTAGTGCATTTAAAGCTTTGTATTATGTCATCAATAAGTTTGCATTGTTATGTTGAAAGGTGAGTGACAACCTCATGTGACTATATGCAGTGACTGACCTCCACAGAATGCAAAAAAAAGTTGAATTTTTCCAAATTGCTATCATTTTGGAATATGTTTTTCCTGGCAAAATTAGGACCTGGTATAAGAATATGTAATGTTCGAAGCTCTTTTCCACAACATTCAATCTCTGGCCTTGCTTCCTAAAAAAAACACAAAACTTATTCGTATGTACCCATAGTTATATACTATCTCTGACTGCCCATCATTGAGAAGTACTGCATTGACAACATGCCCGAATCTTCTTCTGTGGGTGTGCCTTGCATTTTGTTTGGTGTAAGCTGTTATAAAATTCCAGTTTAGGTTTCAGTTCCTGTCCACAATTGGGATTCTTGTTACTACTTCCTCCTGTTTACTTCAGGGCACACAGTGGATGGTCACATACATCAAAATATCTAAGAAATTCCCCTAATACTAAGAGTCAGCACGAATATTCGCTGTGAAAGAAATACTGAGCACTGACACTACTTATAAAGTAAATACTTGACACTATTGAGGTCAAAGCAAAATGCTTGATTGCATCAACATTCACAATCATTTTTCCACTGCTTCACGCACTCTCAATAACTGTAGTTTGTACCAGTTACAAGATACATTGCAGAAATTGATCACAGATCCTTAGTCAGAACCTTCAAACATGTGACCACTTCCAGACAGACAAATACAGAGATAAATGGGAACATAGTCCTTTACACATTCTTCTCCAAATGTTTCACTATCTTGACTCGGAAATATTCTCCTTCTTCCTTCACTGTCACTCGGTCAATATCCTGGAATTACCTCGCTCAGGCCGTTGAGGATCAGCGTCCCAGCTATGGACAGTTAGCAGCAATTCTCCGGCTGGAAGGGACGACGAGGGCCGGACTATCAATGCTGTCCCAGCCATAATGTCTGCGTCATTGCACAAACAATCTGACCTGATACTTTGTGCTCCTGTAAACGATTAAAAACAGTGGTGCTTTCTAATTCTTCCATTGAGGCACCCGGCAGATGCAATCTGCCAGCACACAGTACCTGTGCTCTTTTAGCCAGCTCTGACTTCAAATCAATTCTCATCCATAACAATGGCATTCTTTTTTCACTGAAGGAAATTGCACAGAAACCAGTATCCATACACCAAGTTACTCTTCATTTGCATTTGCACAATACATGGACTCCAAGCAGCCAGTTCAAAGCCAGTACCTAGAGGGAGGAGACCCTCTTCTTCTTTTTTTATTTTCCCCTTTCTCTTTTCTTTTATTTATTTGCCCTACATGACCACTGCGCAACAGTGGCGCTGATATTTTGCCTACATCACCCGTGGAACTGCGTTTGTCAGTAGGTGTGTGTGTGTATGCGTGTGTGTAGAACCAGTCAATAAAATGCGCCAGTGTCAACGTCATGCTTAAGGAAAGCTCATGTAGCCAGGGAAATATTAACACAAAAGCCCAGTAAGGGCAAGGCGTGCAAGAGAAAACAGAGTGTAAAGGAAGTGAAGGGTAAAGACGAATTAAAAATGGAGTTGAAGGGCAACAAAAGCACTCTATTCTGCCGTAGTGACAAACTCCCCATAGTGGACACTGCATGTGCACTCTCAAAGAAGACCAGACCTGGAACATCACTGCAGATGAGGGCCAGGCACTTGGCAGACACAATCACCAGTTTAACTCTGTCATCCAGGGCTCCCTGCTTTGCCCAGGTTGACAGTCTCAGTCAAGGATCGTGTAGTCAGTCCGATCAAACTTGGGCCTCGTTCCGATGATGACATTACTCCCCAACAAAGTCTGGGGATGGGCACCTGCAATTTCTCTTGTAACGTCTACTGAAACGTTATCATTTCAGGTGTATCTCCTCCCACTCTGTCTCAGACGCTGGTGACACATACTAGACTGTAACCAGTTTCTTGCCACCAGAGTGTCACGAGAGAGTTCCCTCCTCTTCTTGAGGCTGTCACGCTATTGAGGCTGCATCCAATTCAGAATCTGCCGTGCATTCGAATGTATTTATAAGGGGAGAACCCATGGTTTCTGACAGCCATCCTGGCTTTCCTGAAGAGAACAAGTATATTTTGCTCCTGCCCCGTTTTCGACGGAGCAGTTTTCATTTGAACTACTTGTTTGATCAGGATCACCTCATCTAGCCATCTGTAAATCATGCGGCCTGACCTTACCTCGTTCCCATGCATGGAAATTTTGTAGTTTTGACACCAAAGTTTGCCGGCTGATGAAAGCATTCTCTCTCCTTCAGTGGATGTACATGCCTTGTGGGTTAGTGTTCCTGATGGTATTTCCACTTTCCATCCCCCGGTCTTGGAGTAACAAGTTTAAACTTCTGGTGCACATTCTTCTCCTCATTGGCAACTCTGCTGGAGCGATGCCTGTTGTGGTGTAAGTGGTCATACAATTATCAGACAAGACCCGAGGTAGTTTGGTATCCAGTGAAGCTGCCAAGCAACATCTTCAAGCTTGCCTTCAATGTTAGGACTGTCTTTCCGCCAATACATTGGACAATGGATGGTATGGAGCTGTCTGAACATACCAAATGCTATTTGACTTCAGAACATTTCCATACTTCCTGCTGGAAAATGGCATTCCCATTGTCCGTGGCCAATACTTTCGGGAATTCAGGATCAGCGGATGATGCTCATCACAGCGTTTACCGAATGAACTTTAATCACTTTAAATGGTCATCCGCAATAACCACTGGTTCTCAGTGGAGATCGGAAGCGAAGTTAATCTTGAATGGCTCCCCGGGATAAATTCTCACTCTAGCCGAAATCATACTCAAATGTATGTGTTGGAAATCCAAGCGAACATTGTTAAAGATTGGTTCTGCAATCACTGATATAGCTATGCCGGTATCTACTTCAATTAGAACCAGGTGACCATTTAACCAGAAGTTTATTTTTATTAGTTCTGATTTGGATGTTACAAACCACTTTAACTGTTGCAGGTCAGCTATAAGTGCACTTTCCGGGCCGTGTACTCTCCTGGCAAAACAGCTCCCTTACTCATTTAAGGCTATTGGAACTCTTTCATTTTCACACGTAGGCATACCAGCAGGAACTGCATTGGCTTATTGGCACCAATGTTGAAGAAAATATTTGTGGCTTGGCCGAGATTTGCCTTAGCTTTTGGGTTTTGGTGTGGGCCGACTTGGAGTGCACCTGTTCAGGTTATGTAATGGGGCAATGCAATTGTAATCACTCGAGTGATGTCCTCAAAGACCAGTTGGCCTGGTAAGATTGTCCACTGATATGCTCCATTTGCCAAATTTTCGAATGACAAAGCCATTTGATTTGCATGGTAGACGTTCAGTTGGATTTCAGCTGGAAGGCACATTTGCATGAATACATCATTGATCGTAATCTCACCGCCAAATAAATACCTGCACAGACGTCGGTTTGCCGTCACTTAGACGCCTTTATTTATGCATACATGGTACTTGGCACTGGTGTGATTTGCACAGAGCCAGCACTCAGAGTGAGCAGATCCCCTGACCGTCGTTTTTACATTATTTTAGAAAACAATCCACAGTTTACAAAACAATTAATATTAACAGCTGTATACAAAGATGCAGCAATTTTACAAGTAAGAGGAATGTCAAAGCCAGACCCTAAACCGTAAGGTTCAACCAGTTTTCAGGGAAATGAGGACAAACTTCAAATCCCAGTTTCAATCATTACAAACAGTAACAATGACATTTGTGCGTACAAGACAGTCCAATTACATAGAAGAGTACATATAATACTGACCCCAAGCAACTTAGCAAGCAACCTATCCCTCCCACCTTCCAATCACTCCAAGGCAGCACGGTCTGACGCACCTCCCGGATCTCGGTCCACCCCATGACCCTTACAGCTCTCGGTTCCCCCGATACAGCTTTCGCACACCTCTAGGACCGCCTTCCCCAGTACCCGCCCGGGGTGACAGCCGTCAGGACGGCCTACCAACCTTCCGGCTTCACTAACTACCTTAGCACCTTCCAACCACCTCTCTGACAACCTGCCACGTTACCCGCCCTGGGTGACAGCGCTGAGGACGGCCTTCCGGCTTTCAGCCTCTTGGTCTGCCCCTACATACAATTGGACTCTCACCAACCCTGATGCTCCACCTGACTCGTGGACTGCCCTCACAAACTTTCCGGCCACCTCTAGGACAGCCCGTCCCCTTCTCCAGGGACGACAGCACACAAAGCATCGCAATAGACCTTCCAATCTTAGCCTCCCCCAACGTGCCTTGTGGCTCTCGGCTGTTATGACACACCTTCTGACCACCTCTAGTTCTGCCCGTCCCGATTACCCCTTCTCAGGACGACAGCGCTCAGAACAGCCTGCCACCTCCGGCTCTCGGGGGACTGAGATCAGGGTGGCCTGCAGATCCTCCAGCTTTTGCAGCAGCATACCAATATTCATTTTCATAGGATGGCCTACCCACTCTCCGGCTCTCAGGGTGATAGCCTTCAGGACGACCTATGAGCCCGCCCGCCCCCAGCACCCCCCGGTTCACAGTTAGGCCTGCCAGACCCAGGGACACACAAGATAGTGTAGGTGGTAACCCAAACGTACCACATGACAGCTAATTACCACAGACAGAGTCATTTCTAATCCAAAAAGTCTATTTACCTAGACAGTTCTCTTCAAAATGTGTAGTCCATTCCCAGGAACAGAGCCCACTCCAGTATACAAAGTGCATTGTCAAAAATGGAGTCCACTTCAAACTGCAGAGTTCATGGCAAAAAATAGAGTCCACAACCGAGGACAGAGTCCACTCCTGAAGGCAGTAAATGCAACCCCACAGGACACAGGAATTCCATCTCCATGGAGATCATGCCCATCCTTGGAGAACCAGGCCTGCTCACAGGAACACAGTATATTGAAAAGGTGCAATTAACTCACAGGGGTTTGGGCCGCGCATGAAGGCGAGGTCTCCTCCCAAACAGCAGGATACAGCAAGTGCTCACCTCCCAGCACACACACAAGTGTTCAATCTTCAGAGGCCCAGTCCCAGGGCTAGGCGTCCCCATTGGAACAACTCAGCGGGTAAGATACATTCCTTCAAAAGGGCTCAGTCAAAACACCAAAAAAAGTGAATATGCTTACAAAAAACAAAGTAAACGAAAGTCCAAGTGCTAAGCCCGACCACAAAATTAACATTGTCATGTTCGCAAAAGTTAAAAGAGAATAGGGTAACACAGGATGTGACCAGCCAGTGAAACAACGGTTCCCTCATGAGAAGTGATTTACACCTGGAAAGATTATGTGCATCAAGAGTTTAGACATCAGTTCTCAAAAAGGAATACCAGTTAACACAGTGGCTAAATAATTCAGCCAGTTCAGGAATCAGGTTTCTCCCACAAAAAAAAACATAAACCTCCTCTAACAGTAATACAATGACTATGGCCCAGCCAGCAGAGTCAGCCCCCTAAATTAAACGACTTTGAAGCTCCTGTTAATTTTTTTTTCAATTTTTATGGTGGCTCTGTCATTTTTTTATTACCCCCACACACTACCTATCTGCGGTAGTGCTTATTTTTCCCCAGCACCCATGCTGTGTGCGCACGTATTAGACACAGTGAAAGACACAAGTTGCAAGAATCTTTATTCAGTTTCCACACCAGGAAGAACAGAAACACCCGGGTGACAAGTGACAAGCAGTGTCCTTCACATCAAAGGGCAATGCTGTGTGATCAGAGAGTGAAGAGGAGGGCAGGGATTAAATCAATATAAAGTTGGAGGCGGAAATAATGCACTCCACTTCCTGCGGCTCCCACCTCTCCCTGAACAACTCCAGGGTGCCAGACATCCAGACAGTCGATACAGGTCCGCCTTTTTACCTATTTAAAAGGAACAAAACTGAAAGTCCAGAGATGGCTCAGGTTGCCGATCATAGGCCAGAAGTATGGGACCTTGGGGCAAACGTGAAATTCCGTCCAGGCCTGGGTGAGCGTGAACGGGATTCCACCACAACCTGAGCATCCTCCAATTGGTGCACTCTGTCGGGTCCGAGCACCACCATCTTAATTGTCGGATGGCGGTAGCCATGTACCGGATGTCTACCACTGCCCTGGTCGCTATGTCCTGCGGCAACGTCCAGCCCAGACCCCTGGCACCCAGCACGTCCCCGATCCTGGTCACCCTCGCCGCCATGGCACTCCCCACCAGCAAACACTCCAACCCATCAGTACGGAGGTGTGGATTCCTGAGAAATGGTTCCCAGACCACAGCCGCTACTCCTGCCGAGGGTAGGCACGACAGAATTAAAACATGTTCCATGCAGTGTTTAGGTACTGGTAAAAGACAGCAGCATCTTGATGGCCACCTCCAAACCGTCATGGTCGATGAACAGGAGCTGTGTGTCGGAGTTGATGTTACGCACCGGGTGGAAAAAGTTTGTCACCAGGGCGCACCATCCAGCAGGAGGCTCGATGTAAAGGTATACGCACACCAGCAACTGACCGCCCTCCTCAATAGGGATACTCAGAATGTGTGCAGCGACCTAGTGCAACTTTTTGTCCCAGAGGAAGTCAACCAAAGTTCTGTGGATGTCAGCGACAAAACCTAGAGGAGGGACCAAAGTGACCAGCCGGTACCACAGCATGGTGGCCAACAGCTGGTTTATGTCCAGCACGCAAATCATGTAAGATAACACTCGGAGCAGTCCTGTCTAGCGGCCGAGGCCAGTCGAGTATTTGGCCTCCAGCTCCTGCCAGTTCGCCAGCCAGCAAATTCCTCAGCCAGGCTGAGGTAAATGCCCAGATAGAGGAGACGGGTGGTTCGCCAGCTGAACCCCTGGAACTCCTCCAGCAGACAGTGCACCCGCCACAGACCAACCAGTAGTCTGGAACATTTGGCCAAGTTGATCCTGGCAGAAGACACTGCCAAGTACACAGCCTGGCAATCGCGCATCCTCCCCAGGTCAGCCGGGTCATTGAAAGTGAGGATCACACCGTCAGTGGAGGTGCAGGAAAGGCTCCATGCACAGGGAATGCACAGCGCCACAGAACAAGCAGTTGGGGTGGGAGACCGTGGACCACTGCAATCAGCGATTGCCAGGGACTGCTGCGTGCAGCACCCTCCACCCGAGATCCCCGGGTGAAAGGGGGAGAACTCCCGTGTAGAGAGCCCTCCATTGTGGATCCCCACCGCCCGGTGGCAAATGAGCACGCCAAGGCGTGTCTAGATGGTGAATGAGGGAGAAGAGGTGGACGGTGTGCTGCAGCAGTCTACACAGGGCCCGCCATTTTCCCCCCTGAAAGGGAAAAAAAATAAAATTCCAGAGGCGGCTCAGGTTGTGGGGCACAGGCTCCCGCGGAAAGTACGGGACTTGTGGCCAATGTGAAATTCCGTGCGGGCTGGGGTGAGCACGGACGGGATCTTACCGCACACCTGAGCATCCTCCAACTGATGCACTATCATGGATCCGAGCACCGCCCTTTTAAGTCGTCGGATGGTGGTGGCCATGTACCGGACATCTACCACTGCCCTGCTCGCTATGTCCTGCAGCAGCGTCCAGTCCAGGCCCCTGGCATCCAGAACGTCCACGATCCTGGTCAGCCTCGCTGCCATGGACCACCCCTCTGACAGCCACTCAAACCCGCGAAAACTGTTCTCAGTCACTATTACTGAGGCAGTGAATTAAAATTGTGTCCCTGTCCCTGTCTGTATTACTGAGGCAGTGAATTAAATACTGTGTCCCATTCCCAGTTAGTATTACTGCGTTAGTGACTTAAATACTGTGTCCCTCTCTCAGTCAGTATTACTGAGGCTATGAATTAAATATTGTGTCCCTTTCCCAGTCAGTATTACTGAGTTAGTGACTGAAATACTGTGGCCCTGTGCCAGTCAGTATTTCTGAGACAGTGAATTAAATACAGTGTCCCTGTCCCAGTTAGTATTACTGAGCCCTTGAATTAAATACAGTGTCCCTGTCCCTGTCAGTATTGCTGAGTCAGTGAATAAAATGCTGTATCCCTGTCCCTGACAGTATTACTAAGTTATTGAATTAAATACTGTGTCCCTGTCCCAGTCAGTATTACTGTGGCAATGAATTAAATACCGTGACCCTGTCCCAGTCAGTAGTACTGAGTTAGTGAATTAATTACTGTGTCCCTGTGCCAGTCAGTATTACTGAATTAGTGAATATGTTCCTATTCCAGTCAGTATTTCTGAGTCAGTGAATTAAATAGCGTCCCTGTCCCCGTCAGTAGTACTGAGTTAGTGAATAAAATACTGTGTCCCTGTTCCAGTCAGTATTTCTGAGTCAGTGATTAAATAGTGTCCCTGTCCCAGTCAGTATGACGGAGTTAGTGGAATAAATAATGTGTCCCTGTCGCAGTCAGCATTGCTGAGTCAGTGAATTAAATACTGTGTCCTTGTCCAAGGCAGTGTTAATGGGGCAGTAAATTAAATACTTTGACCCTGTCCCTGTCAGTATTACTGAGTAGGTGAATTAAATACTGTGTCCGTGTCCCAGTCTGTATTACTGAGATGCTGAATTAAAAACTGTGTCCCTGTCCCTGTCAGTATTACTGAGTTAGTGAATTAAATAATGTGTCCCTGTCCCTGTCAGTATTACTGAGTTCGTAAATTAAAAACGGTGTCGCCGTCCCAGTCAGTATTACTGAGGCAGTGAATTAAATACTGTGTCCCTGACCCAGTCGGTATTACTGAGTCAGAGAATTAAATACTGTGTCCCTGTCCCTGTCAGTATTACTGAGTTAGTGAATTAAATAATGTGTCCCTGTCCCTGTCAGTATTACTGAGTTCGTAAATTAAAAACGGTGTCGCCGTCCCAGTCAGTATTACTGAGGCAGTGAATTAAATACTGTGTCCCTGACCCAGTCGGTATTACTGAGTCAGAGAATTAAATACTGTGTCCCTGTCCCTGTCAGTATTAATGAGACAGTGAATTAAATACAATATCCCCGTCCTAGTCACCATTACTAAGTCAGTGAATTAAATCCTGTGTCCCTGTCCCAGTCAGTATAAATGAGTCAGTGAATTAAACACTGTTTCCCTGTCCGTGTCAGTATTACTGAGGCAGTGAATTAAATACAGTGTTCCCGTCCCAGTCAGTATTACTGAGTTAGTGAATTGAATACTGTGTCCCTGTCGCAGTCAGTATTACTGAGGCAGTGTATAGAATAGTGTCCCTCTGCAAGTCAGTGTTACTGGGTCAATGAATGAAATACTGTATCCCTGTCCTAGTTAGTATTACTGAGAAAGTGAATTAAATTCTGTGTCCTTGTCCCAGTCTGTATTACTGAGGCAGTGAATTAAATACTGCATCCCAGTCCCTGTCAGTATAACTGAGTCAGAGAATTAAATACGGTGTCCCTCTCCCAGTCAGTATTACTGAGTCAGTGAATTAAGTACAACCTTCCTGTTCCAGCCAGTGTTACTGAGGCAGTGAATGAAATACTGTGTCCCTGTCCTTGTCACTATTCCTGAGTTAGTGAATTAAATACTTGGTCTTCCTCTAGTCTAGAACTTCAACTTTTCGATCTGGCCTAGCGTTTCCCATCACTATTTTAAAACTAATAGAATTCTGGTTGCTGGCCCCACAGTGCTCTTACATTGACACCTCCATCACCCCATATATTTTCAAGAGTAGGTACATCTACATACCTCAGAAATTTTTCTTGTACGCACCAATCAAATTCTCTCTATTTAAGTGTTTAACACTACGTCAAACCCAGTCTATGTTTGGAAAGTTAGCATCCCCTACTATAACAATCCTATTTTTCGCACAGAAACCTGAGATCTCTTTACAAATTTGTTTCTCAATTTCCCGCTGAGTACGGGGAGCAGTGCCAGTAGTTCTTATTACAATCCCAATAAAGTGATCATTCCTTTCTTATTTCTCAGTTCCACCAAATAGCTTCCCAGAATGTGTTGCCAATAATTTCCTCCATCAGTCTAGCCTTAATGGTATACCTTATCACAAACGCCAAACTTTCTCCGCTCTTGGTCACGTTTATATTATTCATCAACCACTTATATCCTGGAACATTATGCTGCCAGTCATGCCCATCTTTCAGCCACATCTCTGTGATTGCTTTGATATCACAGTCCCATGTTCTTAAGCATACAGTGAGATCCTCTGCCTTCCCTGTTCAGCCTCTTCCATTGAAGCAAATACAGTTTAAGTTATCAGTCCAACCTTGTTCTCTGCTCTCTTTCTGCCTGCCCTGACTGCGTGACTTTCTCCTTTTCTCAACTGTACCATCTCAGACTGATCAGTTTCTACACTATCTCAGTGGGTCCCCTCTCCCCCATCTTATTGCTTAAAACTGGTTGAGCAGCTCGAGCAAATCTGATGCTGGTATATTCGTCTCCTTCCAAATCAGGTACAATCCACCCGGCTTGTTCAGGCCAATTATACCACAGAAGAGAATCAAATGATACAAAAATGTGAATCCTTCTCTACTGCACAGCTCCTCAGCCATGCATTCATCTGTTCCATCCTCCTACTCCTATCCACACTCGCTTGCACAACAGTGGGTTTTCTATATCCTATCACACTTGGAGACTTCCTATTCAAATTCCTGCCTAACTTTCTTTCTACTCTTTTCAGAATCTTATCCTTTTCCCTTCCTACCTCATTAGTTCCAATGTATACGATGACCTCTTGCAGGTCCCTGTCCACTTTGAGAACATTCTGCACCCTCTTTGATCCTGGCAGTACGGAGGCAATGCAGCATTCTGATTCCTCACGACTGGCCGAAGAGACGCCTGTCTGTGCCTCTGAGTAGGGAGTCCTTTATCACAATTTATCGCGTGGGACCTGATGTCCCCCTTGTTACATTAGAGTCAGTCTCAGAACCAAAATTTTGGTAGTTCGTGCCACTTTCCCCTGAGAGTCCTTCATACCCTACGTTTCCAAATAAGCATACTTGTTTGAGATGGGGATAGCTGCTGGAGACTCTTGAACTACCTGCCTCCCTCTCCTACGCTTTCTGGAGGTAAACCACTTACCTGACTGCATCTGTGGTTTTTCTACCTTCCTGTAACTGCCATCCATCATAGCCTCGAAGTCCTGTAATTTCCTCATTGCATCTAACTGCGGCTCCAACCGATCCATGCAATCAGTTAGGATTTGCAACAAATACACTTCCTAAACACACAATCATCAGTAACATGAAAACTCTCCCCGAATTCCCACATTCAAAAGGAAGAGAATATCCCTCTACGAAAGGCAATCTTTGCTGTACCAGTGTGGCATCACCCAACAGAGTCAGGCAGCATTGTTCTGCAGTGTGGCTCCCATGATTGTATTTTATTTCTTCCCCATCAGACTGCGTGTTCGATTTGTAATATATGGAATGTTGAAAAAGTGTTTATGTGTTGTAAACATGCGAAATTGACTGCCGTTGAGATGGTTTTCTTTTCCTGCAATAATTCTCTGTTTTTAAGTGAAGAAACATCTTAAGGTAATTGAATTGCAGACTATTTATGTTCCTACAGTTGCGTATATTTATTAAAAAATAATTACTGCATCCATGAATCTACTTAACAACTTATTACAATTTTCTCGTTTCAATCATTTACTGAAGCATTTGTGAACAGTAAGTCCAGCTACTACTTTTTCCTTTTACCTTACGATTCGAGCACACTCATCCTTTTACATTTTCGAAAAATGTTCTTTGCAGAGTGCTGTGTTTCTTTAAATAGATGCCGTATTCTGTAAAAGAGTTTTATTTTTCTGTAAGTTGAGAAGTTATTCAGTACTTTATATTTGTATGCTTTCCATTCAGAACAATTTCTCTGTATGAATTCGAATCACTCAAAGACGATTCAGTTCTTAATTTGTCCACAACATCTGAATCTTATACAACTCATTAAACACAAAATTAAAGCAATCCTTATTGTAACAGAAGTACATTATGAATGTCAATGGCAACATTTCAATCATCTCCTCAATTTCCAATCCAACCGACAGCACAGAGAAAATAACTTCCATTGTTCGGGTAGAGGGATCAGGCTACTCATGATCTAATATTGTGCAAAAGATACAGTGCAAAAGAATGATGGAGTGAAAAATAGCCCAAAATTCAGTGACTGTGACATGGTTCAAGCTCAGCTTTCAGTCCTAGAGCGGGAAATGGGGTTTAGAAACAAATATGCTGAAATCCATCAAGTATAAATACAAAGGAAGAAACGGCTGGATCTGTAAAGGATTTTAGCGCAAACAAAAGTTGAGGAACAATGGCAGAATAACGGTTCATTAACACCCACTGATGAACAAAAAACTATTGCGAACTTTCAGATGAACTGTGCAAGTTAGGAACCGCATCACATAGCAGTGTTTGACAGCATTTGGGTGTGTATATAAACATAAACGGTTTAGAGGCATATAGGCCAAACACTAGCAAATGAGACATGTTCAGATTGGAATGTCTGGACTGGAGGATATGTTAATATGCTGTGACTCGATCGGAACAGGAGTAGGCCATTCAGCCAGACGGGTCTGTTCTGTCAGTCCACATGATAACTGAGTGCCAGTTAGTAACATCAAGACAGACAGCAAGAGCGTTTTGTGAAGGACAAAAGTACAATCAGCTAGCAAAGAGATCACTGATTCCTTTGGGAATGGTGCTGGTGATTTGAGAATGGTGAGGTATTTTTGAATATATACTTTTGTTCAGTCCTCATTGAGGATCATTAAAAGAATAATTAAGAAGGAGGACCAGTAGAAATAAATCCAATAATTATCATTAAACAAAGAAAAAGTACGGGAAGAATTAATGGTATTAAAGTCTGAATATCTCCTGGACCCGATTAATTTCCCCCGGCATGTTAAAATGAGTTGGGACAGATATATTGGAAACCCTCACGGTATTCTCTCCAGTTTTCTTTAAATTCAAAAACAGCCTGGAGGAGTCTTAAGTTGTCAATGGAACACTTCTTTTGGAAAAGTAAAATCATTCAAGCCGATTATAAAAGAATTGACACCATATCATCTAGAAATATAAGAAAATTAAATGGACTCAGCATGATGGATAAACGGAAAATTCTCCCTGACAAATGTATTTGCAAACATTGAGGGCAGTGTGTAGCATGCATGGAGGATTAGATAACTCATTGGCTAATTTAAAGGGGACGTGGTAGACTAGTTTATTTCGATTAATGGTGCTTGATGCCAGGGATAAAAGCAGAAACAGGCACAATAGAAATGTTGAAGAGGGGTTTAGACGGACACATGAACAGGTCGGAACAGAGGGATATGGACCTCGAACAGGCAGCTGGGATTCCTTTAGAGTAGCATCATATTTAGGACAGACCTGACAATCTGAAGGGCCTGTTTCTGTGCTGTACTGTTCTAACTTAAACTAAGGTCTATTTTCGCTAGAATTTGGAAGGTTTGGCACCACCAATATATTTCCCAGTTTTAAAGAAAGTCACTGAACTCAAAGCTTTACCTTCATTTCTCTCACCAAACGCCACTGAGTTTCTCCAGCTGTCTCTGTGTTTTGTTTTGTTTCAGACCTCCAGCATCCGCACTTCTTTCTTTTATTCAGAAGTGCATAGTAATAGCTTTGGATCAGCTGTGGTTTAGCGGGCCGAAGACCTGTTCCTCGGCTGTAAAGTTTCTTTGTTCTTTGTATCTCCAGCATTGACATTTCTTTCTTCCTGATGAGAATTTTGTTTTGTATTTTGAAATTGCTTATGTGATAGTTTGTGGCGTGTTTTGGTGACATTTTCAAGGAGTTCCATATTCCAACAAGAAAGCAGGCAATACTGGACCTGGATTTTCACAAAGGCACAGATCGTTCATGACATCATCTTGAAAGCAGTTTTAGGTAAAAGTGATCATAACTGGGTCTCACGTTCGATCTGATCGAGAGTTGATTAGATATAAAAGTGGTGATTTATTGGAACGATTGTGAGGACATAAGAACAAAGAGAATTTGGGAATCAGATTATGTGTCAAGTTAGTAGAGGTAGTGTCTGGCATTGAAGATGCTATTTCGGAATGCTTAGCAGAAGTGCATTTTAATATGAACAAAGTCTGTAAGATAATAATGCACTAAAGTGACCTGAGGAAGGGAAACATTGATTAAAGAAATAGGAAAAATGAAAAAAAGAAGTAGAAATAATGGAAATCAACAATAATTCCAAAGACAAAGTTATGTATGTGGAAGTGAAACTTGAGTACAACAGAAACATATCTCTGGGAAAAAAAGCATCAGATTGCAAGAAGGGTAATAGGAAAAATTCTGTCAATTACAGACCAGTCAGCCTTACGTCTGAGGTCAGCAATGTTTTGGAAATAATTCTGAGGGATAGGATTAATGACTATTTGGCAAAGCATAGTGTGATCAAAGGCAGTCAGCATGGCTTTGTGAGGGCCAGGTCATGCCTCACAAATCTTATGGAGTGATTTAAGGGGGTGTCAAGACAGGTTGACGACGGACCAGCAGTGGATGTGGTGTCTATGGACTTCAGCAAGACATTTGATTGGGTTCCCCATGGAAGGCTCATTTCTTAAAGTCAGAAAGTATGGGCACAGTGAGATTTGGCTATCCGGATTAAGATTTGGCTGGCTGACAGAAGGCAGAGAGGGTGGTTGCAGATGGAAAGTATTCTGCCTGGAGCACAGTGTTGAGTTGGCCCTTTGCTCTTTGTAGTTTATGTAAAAGACTTGGATGAGAAGGTTGAGGCGTGGGTAAGTAAATTTTCCAATGACACAAAGGTTGGAGGTGCCGTCCACAGAAAAGAGGGCTACTGCAGGCTGAAGCCCGACATAGACAGGGTGCAAAGCTGGGCTGGGTAATGTCAGATGGAGATCAACCTGGATAAATGCAAAGTGGTGCATTTGGAAAGGTCGAAATTCCATGTTGAATATAGGATTAAAGACAGGATTCTTGGCAGTGTGGAGGAACAGAGGCATCTGGGTGTGCAAATATATGCATCCCTCAAAGTTGCTACCGAAATGGATAGGGTTGTTAAGAAAGCATATACTGTTTTTGCTTTCATTAACAAGGGGATCGTATTTATGAGCAGTGACATTTTGCTGCAGCTCTACAAGTCCCTGCTGAGACCCCACTTGTAAAGATTGTGTCCAGTTCTGGTCGCCCTATAATAGAAGAGATACCGAGGCTTTGGAGAGACTGCAAAGAAGGTTCATCAGGATGCTGCCTGGCTGGAGGGCTTGCATTAAAAATAAAGGTTGAATAAGCTTGGACTTGTCTCTCTGGAGAGAAGGAGGAAGAGAGGATACCTGACCGAGGTATACAAAATAATGAGAGCAATAGATAGAGTCAGTTCAGAGATCCTGCAATAAACACAGAGTAGTCACTCAAATAAATCAAACGAACTGTATGTGGAAGCTAATCAGCAGGCGTAGATTGTACAAGCAGGGAGTATTAATCACTGCACAGAGAGCTGAAGTACAAAGACGTTTGAGTGCATAGTTTATGAAGTGAGTGTTATGTCAGTGCAGTTGACTATTGAGAACAAGATAAAAATGCATATATGCACTTTCTATGTTATAGTTTTTCAACATCAGGTGACAGGCAGATCTCACTGTTCAGCCTACCAACCCTCTTCACCCCTTTACTTTCACTCCCACAACGAGAATAGGGCCCTCGGTGCTCACTTACTGTCTCACCATCTTCCACATCTATGGGATCATTATCTACTATTTCCATCACTTCCAGCCACCACCAAATAACTTTTCCCCTCCCTCCCACATTCACTTTTCCACAGGCACCATTCTCTTTGGTTTACCCTGGACCACTCCTCCATTCCCAACATCTCCCTGCACTCCCATGTGTCTTTACCTTGCAACTGCACAAGCTGTAACATCCACCCGTTTACTTGCTCATTGCTCATTATCCAAGGCTCCAGGAACTCTACTTCTGGTGAAGCAGTGATTTACCAGCACTTCACTCAATGTGATCTATTGTATTGGCTGCTTATAATGAGGGCTCCTCTCCACTGCCTGTAAGGTCACCTACACAGGCAGAACTTGGAATGACATCCTGCTGAAGGAATCTGAGATTTCGAAGTTCATTTTGGAAGGAATGATATAAATTGTACTTTGCAGAACATCTTTGCTTAGTTTAGTTTGGAGAGACATTCTGGTAACTGTTGAAAGATGCTATCACACAACTCAGAAATCACTGTGGCATGTACCTGGGACTCCTGGTTTAGAGTTAAGGACATGACCAATTTGCCACGAGTACCCTCGAAGTTTGGTTTCCATCTGAATTGTGGCACTGAGGGGGACAGTCTGCCCTTCAGTTCTGCCACTTTACTCATTCAATACAATTTTCAATCAGATTAAAACGAGAATTGATCAAATCAAGCAGCAGATGCTTCCTGATCATTCTCTCGGTTGCTGCAGAAATGACCATGTTGGTGCGGGAGCTCAGTAACTGTGCAGCTGCACGATACAATATCAGGGCAGGACATATACACCTAATGGTAATGTCCTGGGGAGTGTTGCTGAATAAAGAGACATTGGAGTGCAGGTTCATAGTTCCTTACAAATGGAGGCGCAGTTAGATAGGATAACGAAGAAGGCATTTAATATGTCTGCCTTTATTGGTCAAGGCATTGATTGTAGGATTTGAAATGTTATATTGCAGCGGTGCAAGTGAGGCCAAATTTGGAATACTTCTTCAATTTTCTTTGCCCCGCTTCAGGAAGGATGTTGTTAAACCTGAAAGGGTTCAGCAAAGATTTGCAAGAACATTGCTAGAGTTGGACTTTTAACCCATAGAGAGAAGTTGAACAGGCTTGGGCTGCTTTCCCTGGAGCCAGAGACTGCAGCGGGACATTATGGAAGTTTACAAAATTGTGACGGGGCGTGGATATTGTGAATAGCCAAAGATTTTTTCCCAAGAGTAACGTAGTCCAGAAGTAGCGGGCATAGGTTTAGCGTGAGAGAGGAACCGTTTAAAAGGGGCCGAAACAACAGCATTCTCACACAGAGGTTGGTGAATGCATGAAATGAGCTGACAGAGGAAGAGGTGAGAGCTGGTACAATGACAATGTTTATAGCTCATCTGGATGGGTAAATGAATAGGAAGGATTTAGAGGTATATGTTCCAAGTGCTGGCAAATGGGATAAGATTAACTTAGAATATTTGGTTGCCATGTTTGAATTGAATTGAAAGGCTCGTTTCAATGCTGCACATCACAAGTTTGACAACAGAAGGGAATAACCTGTTCTTGAATCTTTTCGTGCGTGTTGTCAAAGTTTTCTATCATCTGACAATCGAAGAAAATGAAAGAGAGTATAACTGGGGTGGGTGGGGTTTTTGATTATGTTGGACGATTTTCAAAGACAAGGAGATGTACAGACGGAGTCAGTGAATGGAAGGCTGGTTTTCATGACGGATGAGGCTGTATTCACAACTCTGAAGTTTCTTGCATTCGTGGCGAGATCAGTTGACAAACCACATTGTGATGCAAGCAGTTATGGTGCTTTCTGTGAACCATCTTTAGATATTTGTAAAATTTATTGTGCTTTCTTGTCTGCATTTGTGGTGTCTGTGGACCAGGTCACATTGTTGGTGATGTTTATTCCGAGCAGCTTGACACTCTCGACTATCTCCACCTGCGCACCATTGATGTAGACAGGAGTGTGCTCTCCACTCCGCTTCCTGAAGTCAATGACTAGCTCCTTCTTTTCGCTTACATTGAGGGAGTGATGGTTGTGTTTGAAACGAGTTCACACCAATTGAGGTCAATGCTGGGAGCAACTATATCGATGATTGTGGATCAAGACTAGCAAAACATTCGCTAATGACTCCAATCATTAAATTGGCAGAAGACCTCGGCCAGGCTGAGGACTGATCCCAGGGTACCCCTGCACTCCAAGGTGACAACTTCGGTTCTGATCTCATATGAGAAACGGCTGTTTTAGTTACCATCAATTGGACGCAAGCTTAATGGTGTGAAACTGGATTAAAAAAAAGATTCAGCAGTAATGGCTCAACACTTTACAATAAGTAAATGGTAGCCTGAGTGAAGTCTGAATTAATTACTCGTATGTTTTTCAGGAAGGCCTAGGCATTACCAAAGGCGCCAAGGTCACCTTGCATGTTGAATGGGAGGAAATTACCAGTTTGTGAAAGGCCTGCCCAGCGCCACTTTCCTTACAGGTGAAGGCAGATGCAGAAATCAGGAGGCTGAGTCATGAAGGAATCATCAACCCAGGATATTTTGCGGAATGGGCACCAACGGACTCACAAACATTGCGACTCTCCCTCAGTATTGACCCTCCGAAGGTGCAGCACTTCCTTAGCACCGAGAGCTCCGACGTACATTTCTGCCTCGATCCCGACTGCAGAGGTTAACGTCACCTGAGGTGAAGGCGAGTTGAATTTGTTTCTTATTGAACCTTAGCAGGTTGCACTGGGATGTGGGCTGACGACGGGAAGTTCAGATTTGACACGTTCTCCCACATGCAGTCGTGCCTGCTGAAGAACGTTGGGATGAAAAATTGCAACGCGATCCATTACCCTCTGTACTTTGAAGACAAACTCAACTCGCTCCTTTGGGCCTGTGACATTAAGAAGATAGACTGTCGCTGGCAGCTGGTGTAGAGTTGCACCCTGAGCTAATCTGTAGAATTGTTCTCCACTATAGTCGTTCAGCATCCAAACTGCATTAAAACCTGGTGCTGCCTGATTAACGTCTGTTATCTATCACTGTTGCCAACCTTTCCTTACAACATGGAACAGCAAACCGTTTGCTGCTGACCCCTCTTTGTGTACATTGAGCACATCCCTTAGTACTGATTGCACAGCAGGACCCCACAGCTGCCTAAGACAATTACCTTATCATTTCCTGTGTTCCTCATTGCTTTTCCTCTTTGAAAATTAAACTAAATAAGCAAATGATTATTTATCTCTTGAATAACCCAGATTCCAGGATCTTTCCTGTTTGATTAAAGCACGTTGGGCCAAAATGTCGCTGATCGTCGCATTGGTTGAAATATTCCTGGATTTTCTTGTACTGTGACTCAAGATTAGAGGAAGAAATGGGAATAACTTAGGATGGCAGTGGTAGTGGGCGTGGTTTTTACAGTGCAGCAGGAATGTTGACCACAGTACCACCTCTGGAAGGCTGACACCTTTTATTCACTCATCGCACACAGCCGTCATTGGCTGGGCCGAGGATTTACTATCAGTCCTTAATTGCCCCTCTTTGTGAAGATGTGCGTGAGCTGCCGTCTTCAATCACGGCAGACCATGGGTGTTGGTAGACCCACAATGCTATTCGACCAGAAGTTCCTGGATTTTGACCCAGTGTCAGTGAAGGAACAGTGATGTATTTCCAAGTCAGGATTGTGAGTAATTAAGAGGGGATTGTTGTGAGTCTGAGGTGAATAGAAAGAATGAAGCAAGGGACCAACTAAATCCAAATGCGCCATCTCCCATGATCGCCCAGTTTCTGTTGTTGACATCGAACTGGAGACAGATTGAACTGACTTCTTCAGTAGACATAATGGATCCCACTTTCAAATAGAACAGGGATGGCGACTGAGGTGAAGCTAATGTTTTGACTAATATTTCATCCTCACGTGTGTTTAATCCTGATCAAACAATGCAGTTTACCTTTTACTGCCCTCTGTAATGAAGCAGTGGGACACCCAGACTTGGAGCACAGAGCAATGAAATATTTGTTCATGGTGTGAGTGTGTGCGTGCGTGTGTGTGTGTGTCTGTACAGGGGTGTACGTATGTGTGTACTGGTGTGTGTGTGTGTACAGGAGTGTACACACGTTATGCCTGTGAGTGTGCACAGGGGCATGTGCATGTGCACACGAGTGTATGTCCGTGTGTGTACGCGTTTGCAAGCACCTGCGCGTGTCAGTATAGGGAAGTGTTAGTACATGCAGGGGTTTGCGTGTTCTAGAGTATATGTGTTTACAGAGGTTTATGCGTCTGTGTACTGGAGTGTGTGTGTGTGTGTGTGTGTGTGTGTGTGTGTGTGTGTGTGTGTGTGTGTGTGTGTGTGTGTGTGTGTGTGTTTAGGAGTGAGTGTATTTATAGGGGTGTATTTGCTTTTTACAAAATGAAGGTTTGGATAGAGAAGGAATGATTTTTCTCGAGGTTCGAATGTAACAGCTCAGTGCCACAGGACTCTATACTACATGCCTGTTCCCCATTGTGTGAACCGGGAACTTCATCAATTCAGTAAGAGATGCTGCAGTACTGACAGAAGCCGACTCGTCTCCCACAGGAAAGTCATTCTTTGAGCGAGAGTCACAGACTGACAAGTGCCAAGATCCAGGAAAACTTGCTGATGGACTCACGACAGATCAGGGCAGTGAACAATATCCATTCAGGAAAACCCACTGCCTCAACTTGATCTGCCATTGTGGAGTGAGGGCAGGCATCCTCACAGCTCCGACTGGAATGTGAATATTTATTAACATACTTAGCTAATTTTCCATTTGGATTGAATCACATAGCAGACGATAAGAAATAGGAACAGGTATGGGCCACTCGGCCCCTCCACCTTGCTCCATCACTCAGTAGGATCGTGGCTGATACGATAATCCTCAGTCCACATTCTTTCCCCGATACCTTTGATTCCCCGACTGATCAGTAATCTATCTGTCTTAGCCTTCAATATACACAAGGACTCGACCCCACCCCATCACTCTGTGAGCAGGAGTTTCAAAGGCTCACATCGTTCTGCGGGAAGAAACTCCTCCCCATCTCAGTCTTACATTAATGACCAGAGTGTGCCCTCTGCTCCCAGACTCTCCCATGAGGGGAAACACCTATTCAGCATTTACCATCAAGCCCCTTCAGAATCCGATATATTCCAAGGGGACTCCTCTTATTCTTCTAAACTTCAGCAAGTCGAGTCCCAACCTGTTTTACCTTTGCTCGTAAAACAATTCCTCCATATCAAAGATCATTCGCATGAACCTTCCCTGAACTGGCTACAATTAAGTCACATTTTTCCTTGAATAAGTGACCAAAACCCATCACAGAGCTAGTCACCAGACGTAGTCTCTCCAGCAGAAGTAAGACTTCCCTACTTTTATACTCCAACCCACGTTGAAATAAGGACGAACATTCCATTCAACCCCTTCCCAATTATCTGCTACCGCTACATGATGGCTTTTTGTGTTTCATGCTCAATTTCTCCCAGGGCCAGTTGTGCTGTCTTTCTGATGTTTTCCTCCATTTTATTCGTGCTTTTCTTTTATTTTCTCTTCCAAAATGGCCATTATATGTTCCCACTTTGTACTCCATTTGCCTACTATTTGCCCTCTCATTTTACTGATCAATATCTCTCTGCAAATGCCTGCATCCATCTCACAACCTGTCTTTATACCTTTGTCTCTCATGGCAAACATGGAACATAGAACATAGAACATTAAGCGCAGTCCAGGCCCTTCGGCTGACCTGACATTCCAATTGGAATCCCATCTAATTAACATTATTCCATGTATATCCATATACTTGTCCAATGATGACTTAAATGGACTGAAAGCTGGCGAATCCACTACCGTTGCAGACAAAATATTCCATGCCCTTACTACTCTCTGAGTAAAGAAATTACCACTGACATCTCTCCTATATCTATCACCCCTCAATTTAAAGCTGTGCCTCTCGTGCTTGCCGTCACCATACTTGGAAAAAGTCTCTCCCTGTCCATCCTATCTAACCCTCTGTTTATCTTATATATATTTCTACTCTGTCACCTCTCAACCTTCTTCTCTCTAACTAAAACTGCCTCAACTCCCTCAGCTATCCTCATAAGACTTTCTCTCCATACCAGTCAACATCTTAGTAAATCTCCTCTGCACTCTTTCCAAAGCTTCCACATCCTTCTTATAATGCAGTGATCAGAACTGTAAACAGTCCTCCAAGTGCGGTCGCTCCAGAGTTTTGTACAGCTGTAGCATAACCTCATGGTTCCGGAGCTCGATTCCTCTATTAATAAAAGCTAAAACACCGAATGCCTTCTTAACAACCCTGTCAACATGGGTGGCAACTTTCAAGGATCCGTGTACCAGGAAAGCAAGATCTCTCTGTTCATCTACTAAGAATCTTACCATTAGCCTAGTACATTGCATTCCAGTTACTCCGAGCAAAGTGAATCACCACACACTTGTCCGCATTACACTCCATTTGCCACCTCTCAGCCCAGCTCTGCAGCTTATCTATGTCTCTCTGTAAGCTACAACATTCTTCGTCGCTATCCACAACTCCACCGACCTTCGTGTTGTCCGCAAATTTACGAACCCAACCTTCTATGCCCTCATACAGGTCGTTTATAAAAATGATGAAAAGCAGTGGACCCAACACCGACGCTTGCGGTACAACACTGGTAACTGGACTCCAGGATGAACATTTCTCATCAACCACCACCCTCTGTCTTCTTTCAGCAAGCCAATTACTGATCCAAACTGCTATCACTCCCACAGTCCCATTCCTCCGCATTTTGTACAATAGCCGACTGTGGGGATCCTTCTCAAACGCCTTGCTGAAGTCCATATACACCACATCAACCGGTTTACTCTCATCTAGCTGTTTGGTCACCTTCTCAAAAACTCAATAACGTTTGTGAGGCACGACCTACCCTTCACAAAACCGCGCTGATTATCCTAAATCAAATTATTCTTTCCTAGATGACTATAAATCCTATCTCTTATAACCTTTTCCAACACTTTACCTACAACTGATGTAAGGCTCACTGGTCTATAAATACCTGGGGTGTCTCGACTCCCCTTCTTGAACAGGGGGAACAAAATTGGATATCCTCCAGTCTTCTAGCACTATTCCTGTAGACAATGGCGATTTAAAGATCAATGCCAAAAGCTCGGCAATCTCCTCTCTGGCTTTCCAGAGGATTCTAGAATAAATCTCATTCAGCCCAGGGGCCTTATCTATTTTCACACTGTGCGGGATTTCTAATACCTCTGCATTGTGAACCCCAATCACACATAGTCTAATAGCTTGCATCTCAGTATTCTCGCCGACAACATTGTCGTTTTCTATCGTTAATACTGTCGAAAAATATTCATTAAGTGCTTCCCCATCTCCTCTGACTCCACACACAACTTCCCACTACTATCCTTGATTGTCCCTAATCTTACTCACGTCATTCTTTTATTCCTTGCATACCTATAGAAAGCCTTAGGGTTTGATCTGATCCTATCCACCAACAACTTCTCATGTCTCCTCCCGGCTCTTCTGAGCTCTCTCTTTAGTCTTTCCTGGGTACCTTGTGACCCTCAAGCATCCTAACTCAGCTTTCACATCTCATCCGAACATAAGCCTTCTTCTTCCTCTTGACCAGAGATTCCACTTCCTTTGCGAACCACAGCTCCCGCGCTCTACCACTTCCTCCCTGCCTGACAGATACATTCTTATCTGGGACACACTGGAACTTTTCCTTGAATAAGCTCCACATTTCTAATATGCACATCCCCTGCAGTTTCCTTCACCATCCTATGCTTCCACAATCTTGCCTAATCACATCGTACTTACCTTTCCCCCAGCTGTAACTCTTGCCCAATGGCACACACGTATTCCTTTCTATTACTCAAGTAAACATAATAGAGTTATGATCGCGATCACCGAAGTGCTCACCTGCTTCCAAGTCTCACATCTGGCTGGACTCATTACCCATTACCAATTCTAATGTGGCTTCGTCCCTTGTTGGCCTGTCTACATCCTCTGTCAGGAAGTCCTGCAGCACACACTGGACAAAAAACTGACCCAACTATACTACTCGTACTACAATGTTCCCAGTCAATTTTTCGAATGTCGAAGCTCCCCATGACAACTACCCTGTGTCTCTCACTCCTCTTGAGAATCATCTTTGCCGTCCTTTCCTCGTCATCTCTGGAACTATCGGAGGCCTATAGAAAACTCCCAGCATGGTGACTTCTCCTTTCTTCTTTCTAACCTCAGCCCATATACGTCAGTTGATGAGTCTCCAAACATACTTTCTGTAACTGTTATACTGTTCTTGACCAACAATGCCACCCCCTCCAACTTTTGCCATCTTCTCTGTTCTTACTGAAACATCTAAATCCTGGAACCTGCAACAACTATTCCAGTCTCTGCTACAAGCATGTCTCCAAAATGGCCACAACATCGAAGTCCCAGATACCAACCCATGCTTCAAGTTCACGCACCTTATTCCGGATGCTCTTGGCATTGAAGTAGACACACTTCAAACTAACTTCGTGTTTGCCGGTGACATCTTCCGTCACTGAAACTTGATTTTGGATCTCCATACTCTCAACCTTTTCTATTATCGAACTACAATTTTGGTTCTCTTCCCCCTGCTGGATTAGTTTGAAACCACCCCAATAACCTGAGCGACTTTCCGCCCCCCTCCCCCAGGATATTGGTACCCCTCTGGTTCAGATGAAGACCTTCCTGCTTATAGAGGTCCCACCTACCCCAGAAAGAGCCCCAATTATCCAAGAATCCAAAACCCTCCCTCAACCTTGCAGGTTGAGTCAATATTTACGAAGGCAAATGCAATGTTGGCATTTGTTTTGAAAGGACTTGAATATAAAAGCAGGAATGTATTTCTGAGGCTCTATAAGGCTCTGGTATAATTGCATTTAGAGTATTGTGTGCAGTTTTGGGCCCACTGTCTCAGGAATGATGTACTGTCCTGAGAGAGTGTTCAGAGGGCATTTACGAGAGTAGTCCCAAGAATGATAAGGCTTAACGTATGATGAAAGTTTGAGGATTCAGGGCATATACTCGATGAAGTTTAGAAGGATGAGGTGGTGTCTAATTAAAACAGTAACAGTAGTGAATGGCCTGGACAGAGTAGATGCTGGGAAGATGTTTCCATTGGTAGGAAAGACTAGGACATAAGGGGACAGTCTTAGAGCAAAGGGAATACCATTTAGAACGGAGATAAGGAGAAACGTCTTCAGCCAGAGGGTGGGGAATCGATGGAACTCATTGCCCCATGGAGGCCAGGTCATTGAGTGTATTTAAGACTGCGATGGATAGGTTATTGGGTATCAAGGAGATCGAACATTATGGGGAGAAAAGAGGAGATTGGGGTTGAAATAACCGTCATCCATGATTAAATGGCGAGCAGACTCGATAGGATGAATGGCCTAATTTCTGCTCCTATGTCCTATGATGTATTTCTGTGTGAGACACAAATTTGGCTCCAGCACGTTTGCTTCTATCATGACAGTGAAAATGCTCAAATCATTTTGATAAGTTTTTTGTATTATGTGCCGTGCATGACCATTGGTTTTGCTCAGTTGTCTGGAGAGCTGGCTTGCAGTGCAGAGCACTGATAGCTGCAGAGGTTTAAATAGCAGACTGGCTGAACTGACCATGAAGGACTCTCCCCTTGCCTGAGGTGTGGTGCCACTTAGGTTAAACCACCATCAGAAAACTCTCTCTACTGAGAGAGCAGGACTATGGCCTTACCCGTTACGTCTGATTTGAAACGACTCTAATGTAGTTTATTGTGCATTTATTTCATTCAGTGCTGTATACCTTAGCAAAAAAGGAAATTTCTGATTCATTTACATTATCCAATCTTAAAATCTAAAATATCCGTATCACCATTGAAACACATTCTAACTCAACCGTGTTCTGACACAGATTTGTTTTTCCCAAATTGTAAAAGCTCACTTTGAAAATGTTGCAATCCTCATGTCCCCGTGGAGATTTCCAGAGAGTATAAATAATGGGCTTCATTGACTCCGGAGCTGAATTCAGTTGGATTGTTCATTGAGGCGGAGGAGTGCATTCGGAAAATGCACAGGACAATTCTGATTGCCAACAAAATATTTTATGTGATCCTGTCTGTCATTGGTGTTCCGGGTAAGTGAGTTTACACAGAAGCTGTGAAAGTATGCTGTCCCTGTTTTTACTGTGGGACTGACACTGCGTACAAACCTGTATGCAGATACCGCATCAGTTTTATCATTTAATTTTCAAAACATTTAATTGGCCTGAATTAACTTTGGTGTGTTGATTTATTGCCTCGTATACAAGTGTGTTTCGGATTGTCGTTTGGAGGTAGTGAACGCTACAGCTGCTGGAAAGTCAGTTTCAGTAAACTGTGGAGCTGGATAAAGCACAACAGGTCAGGCAGCATCAGAGGTGCAGGAGGGTTGATGTTTTAGACGTTTTAACCCTCCTGCTCCTCTGATGCTGTTTGAGCCGCTGTGTGTGGGGGTGGAGTGTTTCAGAGCTGGGGAGAGGATGGAGAAGCTCGGGTTGTTTTCCTTGGAGCAGAGAAGTGGCAAATGTATCCCCTTCTGGGCTTACGAGGCCGCCAATGGAATTCAGAAGGATATTAATTGATGGTGGCAGGGGGGAATTCTGATTGAAACTTAGAGAATACTGAGAGGTCTGGATAGAGTGGTAGTGGAGAAGATATTTCCACCAGTAGGGGTGTCACGGGTCCGAGGGTACAGCCTCAGAGAGGCAGGATGACTCTTTGAATCCGAGATGAGAATCAATCAGAAAACTCAAATGCAAAGTTCATTTTCTTAAAAATTCTCGTTATTTCCATAGTCCTACGGCCCTGTCTTTTAGTGAAAGACAGGAAAATGATTCTGAGATACCTCCTTGTGACAGTCTACCTCTCTCTTCTCATTTAACAGCCTCCATATGATTTTAGACCAAACATTTGCGTCGCCATCCTTTCGTCTCTGGTGTATTAGCCTTCCTCCAGCAGCAGACCCAAAAGATTTGGTGTGGTGAGGGGCAATCGGGAGAGGAGTTGGGGAGAGGGTATTTGAGGCGACGCTGGATTTGTTTTCACTCTCTTCATGGTTCCCTCTCATCCTGTTCTCCTGCCACCTGCACCCCGCCCAACGAAACAGCAAATCTCGATCAAACCAGCATCCACTCGTACTTTTTGTGCTTCACCGGAACTCCCTGCACAGGATAAGTTTCCTTGTAATCTTCCAATTTGAATTCCGTCACAATTTTGTTGAAGGATTCATCCAGTCGATTCGCGTGGCATTAAATGACCCGTCTCTCTCTCTCTCTCTCCCTTTCTCTCTCTTCACTCACACACACTCTATCTCCCTCCCACTCTCTCTCCCTATCAATCTCGCTCTCTCGCTCTCTGACAGAGCTGTCCTGACTCCCTCCCCATCTGCTCGTGACCTCTAGTGCTGGGAGAGTGACCACCTTACCAAGGATCAGCAAAATATCGGCACGTTTTACCCTCTGGCTTTGGTAGAGAAGAGAGGAGAGGGGGTTTTCCATTGGAGTTGGAGATCCCAATTTAGTATGTGAGTAATAGCCTGCACAATAACACGGAGGTCACTTTGGCTTTCTTGCTCCAACTGGCAGTGACCCAGAGCATTGTCCTCACAAGACACTCTCTGTTCCTCATTAAATCACTTACATTTCCACTAACCCGTCTTCTCACTTTTCCACCTCATTAATCTTTCAATCGACTCATTCACAGAGTGATGAATGCCTCATTTTCAAATATCCTCTCTGACTCCATCAACATTATAGATATGAACCAGGTCAGACGCAAATGTTATCTCGCGGACAGCATCACTTAGCTTCTCTCCTGACTAGTGCTACCTGACCAGATGTTAGTTTCCATTTATTTATGTGCACTTGCTTTTTTTTGTAAAATCACACTCCTGGCTCTCTGAGTTTTTTTTTGTTGAGGATTTACAACTAAAAAGTTCGAGGTCACAGAGTCATGGAGATGTGCAGCGCAGAAACAGATCTCTCAATCCATTTCGTCAATGATGACCAGGCATCTAAAATTAATCTCATCCCATTTGACAGTGGCAAGTAATTCTGAGGCATCAGGGGATGTGGAATCCCCATTATCAATCCATATCTTAAGATCGAAAGAAGTAGGAAAAGGAGTAGGCCATTGGGCCCTTCGAGCCTGCTGTGTCTTTCAATGGGACCTATCAAGGTTCTATCCATGTTCAGCCTTAAATACACACAGGGGCTCTGAGCCCACAGCTCCCTGCACCAAGGAGTTCCAAAGACTCAGACCCCTCTGAGAGAAGAAATTCTTCCTCATCTCAGTCTTAAAGTGGCCAGGGCAGTTCCTTCATCAGGTGAAGTGACAAAAGGGCTCTGTTCAGAAAGCTTTTGATTTCAAAGAAACCTGTTGAACGATAAGATGGTGGTATGTGACTAGTTAATTTCAAGGTTGGGAATATAATTCACACATATTCAGAATTGAATAGCGAGTGAAGAAAGGTTTATCGCGTAAACTCTCAGCTTGTTAGGCCTGGGAATAGGCATGTTTGAGATGAACTAAAATCATAAATGTGACGCTTAAACAAGTTAAAGCCTTTTGTTTGGTACCAAAGTGAATCCATAAAATATGTTTGATTCAAACGTGTTCTTTTCTCGCCCCTGTAGTTAATTTAGGTTCGCTCGTGATCCTGTCTCAGGGGAAGTGTGGCCTGTCCTCCTGCACGACTTGCTATCTGGTAGCCATGGCAGGATCGGATCTGATAGTTCTTATCACTGAGGTTATTCTGAGGCATATCAATCGTTATTACTTCCCATTATCTTTCTTGGATTTGACTCCTGTGTGCAGTATAATCTATGTCTTATCAACAGCAGCCACCTCCTGCTCTGTTTGGTTCACGGTCACTTTCAGCTTTGATCGATTTGTCGTTATCTGCTGCCGGAGACTGAAGCTTCACTATTGCACAAAGAGAAATGCAGTTGTAATTCTATCAACAACCTGCACCCTGATCTGTTTAATGCATGTTCCTTACTACTTTAGATTTAAACCTTATGCAATACTTTATAATCTACCATGGCTCTGCGATACAAAGCTGAGCTACTACAGCGATTCGAGCTGGGTGGGATTTAAATGGCTCATCACAGTTTTGTATCCATTACTGCCATTTGTTCTCATACTGCTGCTCAACGCTCTGACAGTCAGACACATTATAGTGGCCAGTCGTGTGCGGAAGGGACTGAGGGGACACAGCAAGGGAGAGAATCGCAGTGACCCAGAGACGGAGAGCCGGAGGAGATCTATAATTTTACTCTTTACCATTTCTGGCAGCTTTGTAATTCTGTGGTCCGTATATGTGGTAAATTTCATTTATAATATTATTCCAGGAACCGATCCCATAGGTGCTGATCATTCTTTACTCCTATTTGAACATGTCGGAGTCATTCTGGTTAATTTAAGTTGCTGTACAAATGCATTTATTTACGGGGTGACACAATCCAAATTTAGACAGCAGATCAAGAAAGCACTGAAATGTAATTTTTACATAAATCAAAACCATAAATGACCAAATGCTTATCCCAGTGTATCCAAGCTATGGATGGCGCTTTAGTACATTAACTTGATATTTGAAAATGTCTCCATTGTCAGTTTGCAGGTATGGTTGAATGTGAATCTACAGGGAAGGGCATAGCCTGAGAGCAAAGGGAAGACCCATCATCATGGATGCAAAGACAAACGTCATTAGGCAGAGAGTGGTGAATATGTGGAATTCATTGCCACAGAGGGCTGTGGAGTCCAGGTCGTTGAATGTATTTAAGACAGAGATAGCTGAGTTCTTGATTGTCAAAGGATTGTGTAAGTGTTGTTGAAGTGACTATTTCCACTTTAGCAGAATGAACAAAGTTTATCAATAGTATAAGAGTTGATCACTACTCAACAAGACTTGCATTTGAAACGTTCTCAACTTCAACATCACGCCACTTTGCAACTGTGGATCTGAAAGGTGATTTGAAAAGCTAATTCCACCACATCTTATGCGGTAATGTCACCTTCATGAAAGAATAAGATTCTCTCTATCGTTACACACTGTTGATATTTTATAAAAAGAAAAGTGGTCATTATGAGTTTGAAATGACTTGCAGATTTTTCAGAAACCTTGAAATGAGCAGATCAGGAAAATTAAAATCTGGAACTTTTCCAGTTCTCTTTCCACATTGTTGTGGTCAATTCAAGAAATAGAAACAGAAATTCTTCCAAAAGAGCATCTGGAAATTTGTTGTTAATTGCAATGAAAGGCGAGTATTTTAAACCCATCATAGTGATCAACCCTAACATTAATTTAATTCAATGCAGTGCAGTTGCACATGAAACCTAAAAAAATTGTGCAAATTACCAACAACCTGCACCCTGACCTGTTTAATATAGATTTCTTTCTTCTTCAGATTTATACAATATTGTGTAATTATGGCTCTGTGTTTTAAAGCTGAGCTGTTTCAGTGAGCCCAATTGGGATTTAAATGCTTCATTGCAGACTTTTCTCCATTACTGCCATTCATTCTAATTCTGCTGCTCTGACAGTCAGACACATTATAGTCGCCAGTCGAGTGCGGAAAGACCTAACGGGACAGAGCAAGGAAGAGAATCATGGTGACACGGGGATGGAGAGCAGAAGGACGTCTATGATTTAACTCTTTAATATTTCTTGCATCTTTGTAATTTTGTGGTCCGTGTATGTGATAAATTTCATTTTTAATATTATTCCTGGATTTGACGACTCTGTGAACATAGTTAAAGTACAAGAGTGACAAAGTGCAAGACGAATATAGCTTGAAACGTTTGAAATGTCAAATTTCCAGGAATACATAGTAATCCTAATAGAGACAGCAGTAATAGAGACAGACATCTTCCTCCAAATTAGAACTTCAATTTTTACATCTGGTCGATCATTTTTCATCATTATGTTAAAGCTAATAGAATTCAGGTCGCTAGTCCCACACTGACACCTCACTCACCAATTGTATTTATCAAGAGTAGGTCAATTGTGAACCTTCTCTTGTTGGTACCTCCACATACTTACTCAGAAATTTTTCATGTACACACGAAACAAGTTCCTCTCCATCTAAAAGCTTAATGCTATGGAAAACTCTTTCTCTGATGGAAAGTTAATATCGCCAACAGTAACAACCTTATTATTCTTACAGATACCTGAGATCTCGTTGCAAATTTGTGTGTGAAACTCCCATTGACTATGGGTGGTTTTTATTACATTCCTAAAAATGTGATCTTCCCTTTCTTATTTCTCATTTCCACTCAAATGACTTCTCAGGATGCAATGCCACTAATATGCTTTGTCAGTACAGCCAGAATGCTATCCCATCTCACAGAAGCCACTCTCCCTCCCCTCTTACCCCGGTTTCTATTATTCCTCAATCATTCATATCCTGGAACATTATGCTGCCAGTCCTGCCCACCTTTGAGCTGCATCTCTGTAATTGCTCTGATATCTCAGTCCCATGCTTTTAAGCATACCCTGAGTTCCACTGGCTTCCCTATGCGGCCTCTTGCATTGAAGCAAATGCAGAATAAAGTTTCAATCCTACTTTGTTCTCTGCTTTGTTCCTGCCTGTCCTGACTGTGTGACTTGCTCGTTTTTTCCAACCATACCAGTCTCAGACTGATCAGTTTCCTCGCTATCTCCTTTGGTATCACTCACCCCACCTTATTGTTTAAATCCAGCAGAGCAGCTCCAGAAAATGCCCCTGCCAATATATTAATCTTCTTCCAATTCAGTTGCAATCCATCCTGCTTGTACATGTCAATTGTACACAGAACAAGATTCAATGATACAAAAATATGAATCCTTCTGATCTTCACCAGCTCCTCAGAGACGCATTCATCTGTTTCATCCTCTTATCCTACCCTCACCAGTTTGTAGCACTGGGAGTAATCCAGATATAATCACCCTCGGTGACGTTCATTTTTAAATTCCTGTCTGTCTTTCGTTCTACTTTCTTCAGAATCTTATCCTTTCCCCTTTCTACATCATTTGTTCTGATGTATACAATGACCTCGTGCTTGACCCTGTTCGCGTTGATACTATTCTGCACCCTCTCCAAGATATCTTTGATCCTTGCACCGTGGAGGCAACACACCATTCTGATTTCTCACTACTGGCTGCAGAGACGTCTGTCTGTGCCTCTGAGTAGGGTGTCCCCGACCAAAATCGACTGCTTGGAATCTGATGATCTCCTCAGTCTCCCTGGAGTCTGTCTCAGTACCAAAAATGTGGATATTTGTTTTACACTCCCTTGAGAGTCCATCATCCCCGACATTTTGCAAAACAACATATTTGTTTGAGATGCGGATAGCCACAGAAGACTCTCCTACCCTTTCTGGAGGTAACCCACTCGCCTGACTGCATCTGTGGGTTTTTCCCTTCCTTTACCTGCTCTCTATCATAGCCCCTAGCTCCTGTAATGTCCTCATTGTCTCGAAATGGTGCTCCAACTGATCCATGCATTGTGTTAGAATTTGCAGCCAATAATACTTCCTGCAGACATAATCATCAACAACATGGAAACTCACCCTGAACTCGCACATCCGAAAGGAAGAGCACTTCAGCTTACGAAAGGCCATCTTTGTAGTAGCTATGTGCCATCACGCAGCAGAGTCATCGAGTATTGATCTGGATTGTGGCTGCCAAAAATGTATTTCATCTTGTCCCCACTAGACTGTGTGCTTTATTAGCGAAATATGGAACGTTGAAAACGTGCTTATGTCATATAAACACGTGAAAATGACTGCCGTTCAGATGTTTTTCTTTTCCTAAATTCTTTCGCTGTTTGGAAAGAGAAAAAAATCTTAATGTAATTGAATTGCTGCCTTCCCTGCAGTTGCGTACATATTTATTGGAAATTAATTACTGCATGTCAAGGAATCTACTTGAGTATTTGTTATAATTTTCTCATTTCAATTCTTGACTGAAGCATTTATATACAGTAAATCCAACTGTTATTTTTCCTTTTTGCCTTACGATTCGAACATGCACATTATTTTAAATTTTAGAAAAATATTCTTTGCTCACTGTCGTGAATCTTAAAATAAATGCCATATTGAATAAAAGAGGTTTTTATTTAAGTTGAAAAGTTATTCCGTAATTTATATTTGAACGCTTTCCTTTAAGAATATTTTCTCTGTCCGGATTCAAATCACTCAAAAACGATTCAGCTCTTAATTTTTCCACAACATCTGAATCTTACACAGCTCTGTGAAACTCAAACTGAAAGCATTCGTATGTGCAGCAGAAGTACATTATGAATGTCAACGGCAACATTTCAATCACCTCCTCAATTTCGAATAAAACCGACAGCACAGAGAAAATGGCTTATTTCATTCAGATAGAGGGATCAGGTTACTTAGGACCTAGTATTGTGCAAAAATTACATTTAACAAATGATAGAGTGAAACATTGCACATAATTCAGTGACCGTGACATGATTCAAGCTGAGCGTTCAGTCCTAGAGCGGGGAATGGGGTTTAGAAGCAAATGTTGCTGAAAATCATCAAGTATAAATACAAAGGAACAAACGATTGGATTGGGAAAGGAATTTAATCCAGAAAAACAGTTGCAGAAGACACATAACGGTTTATTATGTCCCAATGGTGAACAGATGCGATTCCAAAGATTCAGACGAACTGTGGAAATTAAGAACCGCATCACATTGCAGCGTTTGACAGCATTTAGATGGGTATATGAACATGAAGGCGTTAGAAGCATATAGGCCCAACATTAGCAAATGAGGCAAAGTCAGATTGGAATGTCTGGACTGGAGCATATGTTAATGTGCTGTGAATCTACTGGAACAGGAGTAGGCCATTTAACCCGACGAGTCTGTTCTGTCATTCCATATGATAACTGAGTGCCAGTTAGTAACATCAAGACAGGCAGCAAGAGCGTTTGGTGAAGAATAAAAATACAATCAGCGAGCAAAGAGATCATTAATTCCTTTGGGAATGGTGTTGGAGAATTGAGAATGGCGAGACAGGATGTCAGAATTTTTGAATGAATACTTTTCTTCATTCTTCACTGAGGGACATTAAAAGAATAATGAAGCAGGAGGACCAGTAGAAATAAATCCAATGACTATCATTAAGCAAAGAAAAAGAACAGGAATAATTTATGTTATTGTAGTCTGAACATCTTTTGCATCCGATGAATTTCCCCCGACATGTTAAAATGAGTTGGAACAGAAATAATGGAACCCTCACGATATTCTCTCCAGTTTCGTTCGAAGTCTAGAAACATCCTGGCGCATTCTAAATCTGTCGATGGAACACTTCTTTCGAAAAAGTAAAACCATTCAAGCCGATTATTAACGATTTGACACCATACCATGTGGAAATATATGAAAATCCAATGGACTCAGCATGAGGAATGAAGGAGAAATTCTCCCTGACAAATGTATTTTCATATATTGAGGAGAGAACAAGGAAGGGAGACACAGGGATCCAGTGAATCCAATACATTTGGATTGCGAAATGGTGTTTGATCAGGTGCTGCACTTTCGACTGATAAGAGCCTGTGTCATTAGCGCATTGTGCAGCATGCATGGAGGATTAGATAAGTAATTAGATAACTCATTTAAAGGGGAGATGGTAGGCAAGTTTATTTCGACAGAGGGTGCTTGATGCCAGGAGTAATGGCAGAAACAGGCACAATAGAAATGTTGAATAGGGATTTAGACAGACACATGAATAGGTCGGAACAGAGGGATATGGACCACGAACAGGCAGCTGGGATTAGTTTAGAGTAGCATCATATATAGGACACACCTGACAATCTGAAGGGCCTGTTTCTGTGCTGTACTGTTCTAACTCAAACTAAGGTCTATTTTCTCTAGAATTTGTAAGGTTTGGCATCATCTGTGCAAAGAGAGAAATATATTGCCCAGTTTTAACAATCGTCACTGAACTCAAAGCATTGTTTCTGATGTCTCTCATCAGACGCTGCTGAAATTCTCTTGTTATTTCTGTGTTTTCTTTGTTTCAGATCTCCAGCTTCCACACTAATAGCTTTGGATTGGGTCAGGCTGAGAGTGGCGAAGGGCCTGTTCCACGGCTCTAAACTTTCTTAGTTCTTTGTATCTCCAACATCGACATTTCTTCCTTCCTCATTAGAATTTATTTTTGTATTTTGATATACTTTAGATGATAGTTTGTGGCATGTTGTCGGGACATTTTCAAGGAGTTCCACATTCTAGAGCCAACAAGAGAGCAATCAATACCGGACCTGGAATTACACAAAGACACAGATCGTTCATGACATCATCTTGAAGGCAGCTTTAGGTAACAGTGATCATAACTAGGTCTCACATCAGATCTGATGGAGAGTTGGTTAGATCTAAAGATGGTGATTTATTGAGGCGATTGCGAGGATGTAAGAACAAAGAGAATTTGGAAAGCATATTATGTGTCAAGTTAGTAGAGGCAGTGTCTGACATTGAAGATGATATTTAAATTGGTTGGCAGAAGTGCATTTTAATGCAAACAAATGCTGTACGGTAATAATACACTAAAGTGACCTGAGGAAGTGAAACAATGATTAAAGAAATAGGAAAAATGAAAATACAAGAGTAAGAATAATAGAAGAATATCAATCGTTACAACGACAAAATTATGTATAAGTAAGGGCAACTTGAGTACAAGAGAAACATATCACTGAAAATAAAACACCATGTTGCAAGAAGGGTAATAGGGAAATTTCTGGCAATTACAGACCAGTCAGTCTTACGTCTCTGGTCAGCAAAGTTTGGAAAGAATTCTGAGGGATATGATTTATGACTATTTGGTAAAACATAGTGTGATTAAAGGCAGTCAGCATGGCTTTGTAAGGGGCAGATCATGACTCACGAATCTTATTGAGTTCTTTGAGGAAGTGTCAAGACAGGTCGACGACGGGGTCGAGCAGCGGATGTGGTGTCTCTGGACTTCAGCACGTCATTTGATAAGGTTCCCCATGGTAGGTTCATTCAAAAAGTCAGGAAGTATGGGGTACAGTGAGATTTGGCTATCCGGATAAAGAATTGGGTGGCTGACAGAAGGCAGAGAGTTGTTGTAGATGGGGTGTATTCTGCCTGGAGGACAGTGTTGAGTGGAGTCCCGCAGGGTTCCATTCTTGGGCCTTTACTCTCTGTAGTTTATAGAAATGACTTGGGTGAGTTGGTTAAGGCGTGGGTTAGCAAATTTGTCAATGACACAAAGGTTGGAGGTGTCGCCGATAGTGTACAGGGCTACTGCAGGTTGCAGTTCGACATAGACAGGATGCAGAGATGGGCTGAGTAATGGCAGATGAAGTTCAACCTGGATGAACGCAAACTGATGCATTCTGGAAGGTAGAACTTGAATGCTGAATTTTAGATTAAAAACAGGATTTTTTGCAGTGTGGAAGAACAGAGGGATCTAAGTATTCAAATACATAGATCCCTCAAAATTGTCATCCAAGCGGATAGGGTTGTTAAGAAATCATATGGTGTTTTGGCTTTCATGAACAAGGGGATCGAGTTCAAGTGTCGTGAGGATTTGCTGCAGCTGTACAGAACTTTGACACGGCACTAAGACATATTTTCCCGGCCTTAAATGAGCAAAGTGCGTGTTCCAAGTACCCCAAGTGACGTACTTGGGCTACAACTTCAACAATTGAACTGTGATAGCACTCAGTTCAGCCTCCAGTTCCACCTTCACACTGGAAGATGTACTGAGGGCTATCACAGGTACCCTGGCTCCCATGTCTCTATAGGAGCGAAATTGTTTCCTCAGACTGGTGGTTTACATGAATGCTTCTGACCACCATCCTGGCACTCTCCCTTCTGCTATTGAAAAGGGATCTGTCTTAGGAATGGTCTCGAGCCTTTCAGGAAGTGGAGACGCAGCTGTGGTTGTCTAAGCTGTTGGCACGCTGTGACCCTAAGTGAGCGGTGGTGTTGACATGCAATGCCTACCTCTAGGGTATCAGCATGGTGTTGGTTCACCATTGGCCCAAATTCGGTAACATAAGTCTCCATCGAAATAATCTCATATTCTTGTCTTTAAAGAGTTCTAATATTGGAAGCGGGTTATGATCCGTGCACAGAACCATCTCTGACCCATTGCTTGTGACATGCACATTAAGGCCAATATCAAACTCAATCGTTTTTTTGCAATCGTGGCGTAATTCCTTTGGTTGGATGTTGATCGCCTTCGAAAAGTAACCAACTGACAGTTCAATCCAATCCTTATCTACCTGTAGGAGTATCGCTCCAACTCTGATGTCACTTGGATCGATGGCGATTTTAGAAGGTGTGAAGAGTTTGGTGTCGTCAAAATTGGTTTGGTGGTTTATTTGGATTTCAAATGGTCGAATGCCTCCTGGAATTGTTCTGTCCACTAAAACTTTGTGTTCTTCTTCAGCAAATCGAGTAATGGTGTCACTACACAGCTGAAGTTTGGAACGCAGGTTCAATAGATTTTGCTGATTCCTAAGAATCGAAGCACCTCTTTCTTCTAGGCTGATCGTGGAAATTCCTCGATGGCCTTCATCTTTGCGTTCCATGGGGTCAATCTTCCATGACCGATGGTATGTTCCAACAACGTGACCTCTGCATTCGCAAAATCAGTTTTATTTAAATTTATCAAAAGCTTTGCTTCTCGTAGTCCTTCAAAGAGCTCTGCAATCTGTACCATGTGATCTTCCAGGATTTAATAACGATCACTACATGATCCAAATACACTGCACAATTTGTTAACCCAGCCACAGCTCTGTTCATGAAGTTTTGGAATGTGACGGGTGCAATCTTCATTCCAAAGTGCATCACTTTAAAGTGATGTAGCCCATTTAGGGTTACAAACGGGGAAGTTTTATTTGCTGAGTCTGATAAATGCACCCGCTATTATCTACGCATTAAATCCAACTTGGTGATGTAGTTGGCTTGTCCGATTTTCTCAATACAGCCCTCCAATCAAGGAATGGATATGAGTCCGAATTTGTAACGGCGTTGACCTTCCAATAATCCACACAGAATCAGTGAGTCCAGACAAGTTTGCGAACTAAGACAATGGATGAACTCTCTCTGGCTTGGATCGATCAAGTCCTTGTCAAGCATGGCCTCCACATCCTTCCGGATCTGTTTGGCTTTGAAATGATTAAACCAATAGGGTTTTATCAGAGCAATATTTCGTACATCTACTTCATGTACAATAACATGAGCCCTCCCCATCTGATTCTTACATCCTGAGACATTTAGCTTACTAATCGATCCCTTTCCTCAAAGTCTTTCTCATTTTTAAATCTATTTTGAGGCAGATCAAAATCCAAATCATTTGGTCTTGCTTCTTCACGAACACAATGGGGGTTGGTGTGAAAAACACCCGTTTTGTCCAATTCTTTCTCTCGGATATATTACGGTTTCAAAACGTTCACATTCCATACCTTTTGTTTTTCCATTTGGCATTTTACTAAATAGTTCACCTGACTCAACTTTTTCTCAATTTGATAGTGTCCGCTAAACATGGCTTTGAAGGGATCTCCTATCAATAGTAACTGTCCTAACATGTTGGCCCTCGGGAAAACGTTTGAGTCTCAGAGCTTTTGTCTGCTACATATTTCGTTCTATACTGCGCCCACTTCAGGTGCTGTTTAGTTAACTCACCTTCTCGATTTAATCTCTCCCTTTCATCCGATACATAATCTACGTTTGAGATCACCGACTTTGGGACTGTCAATTTTTCTTTAATTAGTTTCAAAGTGCCGTTCATTTCATGACCGAATTTTAACTCAAAAGGAGTAAACTGAGAAGATTCGTTTGGGTACCTCTCATGGCAAACAATACGAATGGGATACATTAATCCCAATCATTTGTGTAATCCTGAGAGTATTCTCTCAACATGGAGTTCTAGGCATGATGCCACTTTTCTAAAGTTCCCTGTGATTCAGGATGATAAGCACTGGATTTCAAGTGCTGCATACCTAATCTATCCACAATCTCCTTAGACAGCCTTGTTGTACATATTTGACCATTGGTCTGACTGAATCTCTTTAGGTAGCCCATACTGAATGAAATCTGGTAGAAACATCCATAATTGTTGACAAGTACTGATTCCCATTTTTAGTTCTCGGGAGTGGCCCGACACAATCGATTATCATCTGCTTGACAGGTTCTTCCAATGTGGGAATTGGCAACAAAATGCTAATTTTATTATCGCCTGTGGCTCACCTAACATTTGGCATGTATGACACGTGCAGCAAAGGTTAACGAAATCTTTGTGCTTTCTAGGTCAATAAAAATGATTTTGGACATTAGCTTGAGTCTTTCATACCCCTAGATGACCTCCGACAGGTAGTTCATGTGCTACCCATAACACCTCTTGTCTGTATACTACCAGCAACACAATTTGGTGTACTTCAGCACATTTCTCCTCTGCACTAACTTGCTGCGGTCTCCATTTCCTCCTTGATAGTCTATCTTTCAGATAATAACTATTCAGAATATTCTTGGACTTAATTTAAGTGTGCACATCCACATATATATCTTGTACTGTCTTGGCTTGCTGTTGCAAGTCTCTTCACCTTTCAGGACTAAACAGTTCTGTCTGACCCTCTGCCTGTTCAGGTATTTCCTTCACACTACATCAAACAGGGGATGTGCTAACCCAACCTCAACTTTTTCATCTTTCACTTCACTTTTCACTTCGTGCTGAAACTTATTCTGGTTACCACAGAATCTGGGAAAATACCACTATAATTGTGTTTTAACTACTCAGTTTCTTGGACTTCTCCACAACATGGGGTGACTCTCCCACCTGGGTTCCTGTCAAATCATTCCAAAGAATAAACTGAATTTCTGGAACTGACACTCTGTCGATCACTGCCACTTTAACTTCCACAGCCTAATCTTGGCAATGCAACCTGATCTGACGTCAGGGAATGTTAAAGTTCTGTCCATCTGTACCATCAATGACCATGCTCTCGGGAAACAGATCAGGAAGAGTGCATATTCGCTCATTGCTTACTATCAGCTACTGGTGAGATACTGTATCGCTCAAAGTTCAGTCTTTTTGTCCTTCATCCGCTGCTCTTTCTGAGTAAACTTTACCCACACAGGCGAATTCTTTGCCCACAGAGGAGATCAGTTCCTAACTCCATACCCAATCCATGCCTCGGCTGTGCACCCTCCACGGTCTCTTCGGCTCCTCTTGGGGGGTCTCCTTTACTACCTTTACCAATGCCTCCGTTTTAACTTCTTTTACCACATCTTTTCCCAGGCATCTTTCTTTAATATCCAGCACTGTAACTTTACGTTTCCCACCTTCTTGCAGTGAAAACACCTTTCCCCAGTGTCCTTCTGAGAACACAAGCATTGTAATTTTCTGTGTCCCACTCCATTGCAGTGAAAACGCCTGACGTCTTTTATCTGCTGTCCACCCGCTTTGGCTTCTTTTTTTATCTTGCAGTTAAAATCTAACCAGCGCTCTCTACTCTTGGTTGAGTAGTCTAAGATCTCCCCTTCTCCCAACGTCTATCCCTCACCATACGAATTTCTGGTCAGAAGCTTGTCTTATACAACAACATGAACTCATCTGTTAATTCTGCTACCCTTCTCACATTCTGAATTTTTTTCTTTCTCAAGTGAATTCTAACCATCTCTGAAAGTGAGTTTTTAAACTTCTCACGCCTAAAATTCTCTCTTCGAACCTCTAATGTCTTATGTATTTTCAACAGTTGCATCCATCAATCAAAACGATGACATTTAATTCTTTAGAAATCAACATAAGTCTGACGTGGTTCCTTATTTGTGTTTCTGAACCGCTGTCTATAAGCTTCGGGGACCAATTCATAAGTACATAATATAACCCGTTTAAACCCTTCATCATCTCTTGACACCTCATCTAAAATGGCGGCAAATGCCTCACTTGCTCTGCCTACCAGTTTAGTCTAAACTTACATTTCCAATAAAGCGTCAGCCCACTCCATTTGACTCGCCAATCTTTCAAATGAAATGAAGAAGCTTCAACATCTTTCTCATCAGAATGCGGCAGAGGTTTGACACACGTGTATATTTTCTCTTTTAATCCCCAACCAGTTAACTTGACTCTGCTCACTGAGTCGCAACTTCTCAAGATCAGATTCGCTCTCTTTTTATCTCTTCCTTTTGTCTCTCTCCGTTTCTCTCTCCCTTTCTTCTCTGTCTCTTTCCCTCTCCCTTTCTTTTCTCTCTCCCCTTGCTCAGCTAAGAACCTTAACTCTATTTTTGTCTCTCTCTCTCTCGCTCCTCTCTCTCTTTCTCTGTCCCTCTCGTCTCTCACTCTGTCTTCTCTCTTTCTTTCCTTTTCCCTGTCCTTCCCTCTTCCCTTGCTCTCGCTTTGTGTTTTAAGTTTTTCTACCTAGAACACAGAACATATAACAGAAAAGTACAGCACAGAACAGGCCTTTCAGCCAACGATGTTGTGCTGCGGATTCTTCCTAATCTGAAAGAAAATAACCCAACCTACGAATCGCTCAATTCACTGTTGTCCATATGCATGTGCAACACTCGCTGAAATGTCCCTAATTACTCTGCTTCCACTACAACCACTGGCAACACATCCCATGCATTCGCAACTTTCTGCACAAAGAACCTACCTCTGACGTGTTCTCCATGCCTTCCTCATATTATTTGAAAGTATGACACTTCATGCCAGTCAATCCTGCCCTGGGGAATGGTCTCTGGCTATTGTCACTATCCATGCCTCTGATTACCTTGATTTTCTCGATCAGGTCACCTCTCTTTCTCCTGTTCTCCAGATAGAAAAGTCCGAGCTGAGTCAACCTCTCTTTGTAAGACAAGCCTTCAATTCCATGCAGCATCCTGGTAAATTTTCTTTGCACCCACTCCAAAGCCTGTGTACCTTTCCTATAATAGAGCACCCAGAATTGGACAAAATATTCCAAGTGTGGTCTCACCAGAGTCTTGTAGAACTGCCTCAAAACCTCACGGCTCTGAAAATAGATTCCCCATTAATGAAAGCCAAAACACCATATACTTTCTTAACCACCCAGTCCATTTGGGTGGCAACTTGGAGGGATTTATGTATTTGAACACCAAGGTACCTCTATTCCTCTACACCGTGTAGAATCCTGTCTTTAATCCAGTATTCAGCATTCAAGTTCGACCTTCAAAATGCATCACTTCACACTTATCCAGATTGAACTCCATCTGCCATTTCTCAGCTCAGCTCCGCATCTTGTCTGTATTGCCCTGCAGCATGCAATAGCCCTCAATACTATAAACTTCACCTCCATCATTTGTGTCATCGGCAAATTTACCACTCCACCACTCAACCTCCTCATCCAAGTCTTTTGTAAAAACGACAAAGACCAGAGGCCCAAGGACACAGTCTTCATCACTGACTTCCAGGCAGAACACTTTCCAGCTGCAATCACACTCTACCTTCTGTCAGCTCAACAATTCTGAATCCATTGATCGAAGTCTCCCTGCTTCACATACCTACTGAATTTATGAATGAGCCTACCATGGGGAACCTTATCAAATGACTTGCTGAAATCCATTCACACCACATCCACCGTTCGACCTTCGTCGAACTGTGTCGTCTCCTTCTCAAAGAACTCAATAGGATTTGTAAGGCATTACCTGGCCCTCACGAAGCCATGCTGACTGCCTTTCATGTTCCAAATAATCAAAATCCAGCCCTCAGAACTCTTTCCAGAACCTTGCTGATCACAGACGTAAGGCTGATTGGTAAGTAACTGAAATAAATTTCTCTATTCGCCGTCTTGTAAAGAGGAACAACTTTCGCCTCCCTCCAATCCTCTGATATGACCCCCATGGAGAAGGAGGAAGCAAGAGATTTGCCAGTGGCTTAGCAACCTCCTTTCTTGCTTCCCAGAACAACCTAGTATAATTCTGGTCTGTCACTGGGGTCTTATCAATCTTAATGTTTGGCAAAATTTCCAGCACATCAAATTCTTGAATCTTGATCTGTTGAAGCCTGTTTCCCAGCTCTTCAATATTCTCAATCACAACAAGCTCCCTTTCCGTAGTGAAAACTAAAACAAAGGAAAACTCACTTGAAGCTTACCTACCTACTCACAATCCACGCCCAAGTTCCCTACTCTTTCCCTGACCAGCTCCACCTTCTCCCTCGTCATTCTCTTATTCCTCACATATGAGTGAAATGCATTTGCGTTCTCCGTAATTCTTCTACCAAGCATTTTGCGTACTCCATCCTGGCTCTCCTCAGTCCATTTCTGAGCTCCTTTCTGGTAAACCGGCAATCCTCTAAAGTTGTGCTATATCTTTGCTTCCTCCTACTTTAATAAGCTGCCTTCTTTCTTTTGACGAGAAGCTCCTCTGTTCTCGCCATCCAAGGCTCCTTAATCTTACATCTTCTTGCCTGTCTCAGAGGAACAGATTTGTGCATCACTCGCAATAATTGCTCCTTTAGCATTTTCCGTATGTCTGTTGCGCCCTTTCTGTGAACAATTGCTCCCAGTCTGTACTTCTCAACCCCTGTCTGATAGAATTATTATTTCCTTTTCCGCAATTAAATATCATCCCTTGGTAATTAGTTCTTTCCCTCTTCAAGGTTATGGTAAATGTGAGGCAGAAGTAGTCACTTTCACAAAGGGTTGTTCTCACCGAGGGGTCTGAGACCCGTTCTGGCTCCTTGCCGAGCGCCAAATCCAAAAAAAGCCTATCCCTTGTCGGCCTATTATGCATACTGATTAAGGACATCCTCATGAACACTCCTGGCAAAATTGGCTCCATCCAAACCATCTACACCACAATGGTTCCAGTCAATATTGGGAAAGTTGAAGTCAACTATAACAACAACCCTGCTACATCTCAATTTCAACAAAACCTACCGGCCGATGAGTACTTCAATCTCCCGACTGCTATTAGGATGCCTGTAGGAAACCCACAATGAGGTGGCTGCTCCCTTGCTGTTCCTACTTTCACCCATACTGTCTCAGTGGACAAACCTTCCTCAACAAGCTTCATTTCTGTAGCTGTGTTGCCCTCTCTGTTACTGCACCCCCTCCTCTTTTTCCACCCTCCCTGTTATTTTTCAACGTTCTAAACCCGAGAACATCTCGCAAACATTCCTACTCCAGTGAAACCCGTGTGTCCGTTATGACCATTAAATCATAATCCGAAGTACTGATCCATGCTATAAGTTCATTACTCTTATCTCTGACACTCCTTGCGATGAAGCAGCCACACTTCAACCGACCCCTTTATTCCATCACATGAATAACCTTCCCGATAGATTCACGATCTATCTAACTTGCCCTTCTCAGATATGTAGCTCTATTTCCCACTTCCTTGCCAAACTATTTTAAACCCTTTGAACCACGCGAGCAAATCTCCTGCCCAGGACATTTGGGTCCGTCCAATTCAGGGACCCGTCCATCATGTGCAGGTCCCACCTTCCACAGAAGGCATCGCAATGGTCAAAATATCTGAAGACCTCCCTCCTGCACCAGCTGCACAGCCATGTGTTAAGCTGCACTCGCTGCCTCTTCCTCACATCACTATCTCGTGGCACCGGTAGCAAACTTGAGAATACTGCACTGCTCCTCCGGCTCTTCAGCTTCCAATCTAGCTCTTTGTAGTCACTTTTCAGATCCTCAGTGCCTTTCCTGGCTATATCGTTGGTGTCAATATGTACCATGATCTTTGGTTGCTCACCCTCCTCCTTTAGAATCCAGTAACGCTGATCTGTGACATCCCGGACCATGGCACTGGGGAGGGAACTCATCGTCCAGGAGTCCCGTTCCTGACCACAAATTCTCCTGTTTATTCATCTAACTATTGAATCTCCTACCACGAGCGCTTCTATATTCTCGCCTTCCCTTCAGAGACTTAGTGCCAGGCTCAATGCCAGAGACTTGACAACTATGGCTTTCTCCGGTCGGCCATCACCACGAGCTGTATCCAAAACAAAATACTTATTGCTGAGGGGAACGGTCAGAGGGGATCACTTCTCTATCCGTTTATTCACTTTCCTCCGCCTGTCTGTAACCCAGATGTCCTTATCTTGTGTCTGAGGAGTGACCGCCTCTCTGTGCATCCTTTCAATTTCTCTCTCAGACTCCCGAATGATCCGCAATTCATCCAGCTCCAGTTCTCGTTCCCTAACTTGGTTTTGGAGAAGCTGGACTTAGGTGCACTTCCCCCAGATGTATTCGGCAATGATACGTGTTGTGTCTCGCACCTGCGAATTTCTGCAGGAGGAACATGCAACTGCTCTATCAGCCATAGCTCACTAATCTTAAAGCCCACACAAAAAGAAGAAAGGAAGTGATAAAAGATAGAGAAAACCTGTAAACTCACTGAGTTTACAGATCCTTAGTAAGGTTGGAGGAGATGGGTGTCAGAGCGGCCTTACAGTGTAGGATCTCGATTTTAGGTCTCACCCATTTAAAACCTTCCCGCCAGACCTCGCTTCTCTCCGCCCTCTCCCCTCACAGCTCTGTTCAACATGGAGGCCCGAATCTCGAGCCAAGTTACTTTTTAGGTGGGAAAAACTACCTTACCTGGCAACCCTCGTTTTTCTCCTCCCTCTCTCTGCGCACTTCTCTACTGCACTTGTCTGCTTCTCGGACTCCTACGTGTATGGCTTTTTACTTTCCTTCGAAACTTTCTTGGAAAATTTGAGAATCATCTCCAAATTCCCGAACCCAAATTGAGCCATGTCTCCTAATTTTAATATTATCAACCACAAATCACAGAAAGTAAAGACATTGCCTCGCCTCCGTTTTAGTTAAAGATCTAGGACATTAACGGGCAAGTATTTAGATCTTCTTGGATTTATCGTAGTCGCAAATATATTAAAATCTGTTTCAACCAGTTCATATCCCGGACGAGCCTCCAAATTGTCAGGACACGGGGTAAACCCTCCTGTTTAATTTAAAACCAGCAACATAGAGCAGATTTATCCCGTAGGATAATCTGCAAATGTTCGATTGGCCAGGAACTATTTAAACTATAACAACTTTATTTCTTAAAGTATAACAGAGAACAATTAACTGACAACTATTTAAATTTCCTTCCTCTAACATCTTTAACGCTGCCAAGTAAGATTTACAGAACTGTTGACATTTTAACAACAGCCAGCGGTCGTCTCTTCTCGTTATCTTCGTCAACATTTGCTCCGCAGGTTAGTGTTGCGCTATAACTTTGCCCAAACTCCTTCTCTAGACAAGTACCTCTCATCGAGGTCTGACTTGCAGTCTACATCTGTTGGTGTGGTGGCAGTTTTTCTAATGTTCAATTCGCCCCGCTCTTATACCCCAAAGAATTGGATTGTATCATTGCCTTTTAAAATTGTCAAAATACTCAATTCAAACTTGATTGGAATTTGATATTTTTCGGGGTACAGTCTAAACCGATTGGTCTAATTCTAATCTGCTTTGTCGTTTCCAGGTAACTAGAACCCAGCAGCTGAAACACATGTTACAGTCTTATTGAGAACACTTGGTGCCGTCGCTGCCAGCCTTTACACTCTTAAATATATATTACACCCACATTTCCGTGACTGTGCGAGGAGACTGAGTCCAGGGCAGAGCCATGGTGTATTGCGCAATGTATCTTTCTTCATCTGCTTTGCAGACGGATGTTCAGGCTCAACATTGAGCACATTGTCTTTAAAACACATCGTCAGGGTATAAGCGAGATTGCCTTTCAAAACAAACCACCACCGGTAGCAGGTGTTATTTATCAAGTAAACAATTTGTCTGCCTTCCTTATGTGAATTGTCAGGTGACAACATTGTCACTCTAATTGTATGTTCAATGACTGTAACAGGACTGAATCTTTGGAGGGTTGATTTGTGTATAAGTGCTGGCTTTCTTTCATTCCTTCTGCTGTACATTATGTGAAGTCTTTCAGGTGATAATTAATTCGCCATTTTTATTTGCAAAATGGGACAATGGATTCTTTTTCAGATCAAGGAGATTTACTATCCGATTCTTGCCATCATCGGTGTTCCTGGTGAGTGACTGTACTTTGTGTTTTAGTGTGATGGTAACTCGATCCATGCTGATATTGCCTGCTTGGCAAGCTAACGTATTTATCACGTATGAACCTTCTACATTCATTCAACATAAGAAGAAACTCTTGAACTCCACAAATGTCTGCAGTCACTTCATGTGCTATCCTTTCTGAGTTTCCACGCTTTGTTTCACCATGTGCAATGTGAATGTTGTCGAAGCTGATTATACTGTGGCAAGCTTTCCTAGATAACAGTCTCAATTGCAATGCTCTACTCAAAACGCTGCATTCTACCAGCTGTATATTGACTAAAATGCTCTATTATAGGCAGGTCCATGTGCAATTCAATCAGAAATCTATGTTCAATTATTCCTACTATTCTCATTACAGCAAACCTGATGACAATCATGATTCTCTTCCGGGGCAACTGTGGCCTGTCGAAATGCATCTCTGTCTATATGATGGCAATGGCAACTGCGGATCTTTTGGTCATGATCATCAATGTAATATTGTACTATATATTTAGTTACCACTTTCCACTTTCATTCCTGTCTCTCACTCCTGTATGCAGGGTCATTCTGCCCCTGTCTGCTGTTGCCCTTGACTTATCTGTTTGGTTCACGGTCACCTTCACATTTGACAGATTTGTAGCTCTATGTTGCCAAAAGATTAAAATAAAGTATTGCACAGCGAGAACTGCTACGATTGTCATAGCCAGTTTCTCCATTTTTCTCGTCGTCAAAGATATCTCTGTTGCATTTGTCTATGAAGCTGAACGAACAGTTAATAATGTGCAGTGGGGCTGCCGGACAAGTGCAGCTTTCTCGTCGTTATCTGTTGCATTACCTTACTCCTGGTTTCATAGCATCATGCTCGTCTGGCTTCCGTTTGCCTTAATCATTTTATTGAACTCTTTGACAATAACTCGAATTTTAGTGGCCAGCAGAGTGCGCAGGGACCTCCGGGGTCACCACAGTCAGGCACAAAGTGATCTTGAGATGGAGAGCCGAAGGAAGTCCATCATTTTGCTCCTCACTATATCGAGCAGTTTTATATTGCTCTGGATGACGACTGCTGTGAGCCTCTTAATGACCAGAATGACCAATACCAATAATTACAGAGGTGACTATGCAGCTCCTGGATATATCGCCACCGAAGTCGGAGCTATGCTGAAGCACTTGAGTTCCTCTTTAAATACGTGCTTGTATGCAACTATTCAGAGAAAATTTCGGGAAGAGTTGAAGAAATTAGTGATATTTCCTTGGACCTTAGTTCTAAGATTGTTTAAACTTTTAGCAGTTTGAAAAATAAAATTCCTAGCGCCAATTGATGCATGTCATTGGTTCATGTTTGAATTTCATACTGTCTCTGACCATACATCGCCACTTGATATGCAGATTTGCATTGAGTATTCATGAGTGACATTGTTTTTTTTAAAAGATAAATAATTGTGGGACGTGAACATCTCTGGCTGGACCAGCATTTATTACACAACTATAATTACCATTAAGAAGGTGCAGTGAGCTGGCTTCTCAACCTTTGCTGTCCAAGTGCTTTATTTGCTGTTCTTGTCCTTTTAGCTAAAAGTGGTCATGGGTTTGGAAGGTACAATCGGAGGATTTACTTATGAGAGGCATAGACATGGTCGAGAGGAAGAAACAATTCTATTTAGAAAAAAGCTCAATAATCAGGGATCACATACTTAAATCAAGGTTCAGCAGGTTTAGGAGGGAGGTGAGGGCAAAATGTTCATCCACAGCATGATGGAATCTGGAACTCACTTTCTTTAAGGCTGGTAGATTCACACTGATAATGTTAAGTCTTGCTATGGCTGTGGGCCAAGTGTGGGAAATAGAGATCAGTTCGTGTGACTGCAATAAGTTACTCCCTCACCCCTGCTGTGCTATCGAATCGCATCAGAGATGATCTGATGTTCTGCATACATGCTTTCTGCCCTTTCCCAGTAACCCAAGTATCAGAATGTCTTAGTATTAAGTATACGAAATGAATGTGTCCCAACAGCTCTTTGTGGAAAAGCCTCCAAAATAAGAATCCTTCAACGTCACAACGCGTCTGAAAGAGTTCAGGATTTGACCCATATCCCGTGTTGATCTCCAGATTTCTGCTGCTGAAGCATCGTGGAGGAGAATTATTGTTGGATTCTCTGACCTAAGATGTCTGTGGTGTGACATCATCAATGACCCTTAGATCTGGACATTTGAAACGATGATTGCTCTTGTGGAATCATCAAGTCTGTAGCTTACCTTCTTAGCAGGAGTATCTCCCAAGTTCGTTATTACATTCGATGTTCGATGTCTTCTCAAACCACAGTCTGTCCTGTCTGATATTCCTTTTGCAGAGAATCTTAATTTTTTGTTTTGTCAGGATACATCAGGTTAACAAACCGTTGTTTCCTATCCTTCCCAGGAAGCAGCTTGTTTATGAAGCTTAATCTCCTTGTAGCCAGGGATAGTTAATTGGCATGATGCTTTTAATTTCTTTACAATAATTTTTCCTTGTTCCTTTCATCTCAGGAACGTCTATTCTGGAGATAGTGATTACTTATTCTTTCAACCTCTGAAAATTGATTAACGTTCTGAAGTTTACCATATCAGACTGCAGTGTGATTAATAATGATCAGCTCATACTCCTTCATCACACGGTTCAACAGTGTGCAAACTTTCTTAAGTATGTTTATTATGATTTATTTGAAGCAATAAACCCATTAACAAGCAGAAAATGAAAATTTCATATCTATACATCGAGCCGCAGTGTTGCAGTCTCGGATGTACTGAGCCATGCTTTAGTGAGGTCAGAAAAAGGAAGACAATACAGTTGAATGAGGGCATTACAAGCTGGTTTGGGCGGAAGGGCTTCAGATATCCCCTAAAATTTGCCTGCTGATGTAACAGCTCTATGGTAGATGCCATTTCACCAGCCCTGCACTCATCTCTGGAACATTTGGGCCACAAGGACAACTCCGTCAGACTCATACATCAGCTCCGCCCTCAACACCATTATCGCCTGCAGACTAATCTGAAAACTCCAATACCTGGATCTCAGCTCCACCCTCTGTCATCAGATCCTAAGCTTCATGACCTACATGCCACTGTCAGTGAGGATAGGCAAATGCACCTCCTCCACAATAACACTCAGCACTGGAGCCCCGCAAGAATGAATCTTGAGCACCCTACTGTGCTTCTACACCGAGGATTGTGTTTCCAAATTCTGAAACAATGTCATCTTCAAGTTACTGAAAACATCACCCTTGTAGGACAGATGTCTAACCATAATGACTCAGCTTTCATAAGAGCGATGCATAGTTGGTGACGTGATGCAATGAGGACAATCACGCTCTTAATCCCAGCAAAATAAAATAACTGATCATTTACTTCAGAAAGAAGTGAGGAGAACACGTCCCCATTTATATCAACAGAGCTGAGGTTGGGAGAATCAAGATATTCAAGTTCCTCAGAGTGACGATAATTTACAAACTGTCCTGGAATTCCCACGCAATTGTGATGATCAAGATGGCACATCAATGCCTCTAGTTCTTCAGGCATTCCAGGAAATTCAACATGTCCATAAAAAGCCTCACCATCTTTAACAGATTCACCATAAGAAACCATGCTGTCTGGATGCGTAACAGCCTGGTGTGGCAACTGCTCTGACCAGGAAAGCAAGAAACTACAGACGGTTTTGTGCACAGCTGAGACCATCATGGCAAGCCAACCTTCCACCAAGAACTCGATAAAGGATGCCAACGTCATCAAAACACATTCTACCTCAACAATTCTCTCCTACAATGTATTCTGACAGGCAGAAGATACAGAAGATAGAACACACACAGCAACACGTCCTGGAACAGCTTCTTCTCTGCATTGTTATTATACTGACGAATGGACCTCTCTACCTTCAAATCATGTTGATCTTGTTTCACATACCTCTGTGCAGCGTAACCTGTATGCCTCGCTCTGTTGGAGCACTGCATGATCTCTACATTCTTTCTTATTATTATCTGCCGGTTCTCATCACAAACAAAGCTTTTCACGGCGCTTAGACATATGTTCCGACAATAAATCACATCAAATCAAATTATCTACATATCTTCCAGGGCTGGAGAGATCTGTAAATGAAGGACAAATTGTATCTTAATTGGAGCACAGCAATATTCTGACGGGGGGGGGGGGGGTTGCTAGTATGTGGGGGGCATGTGACTCAGAGCAGTAGGTCAGTATCTGGAGTAATTGAAGAGAACAGAGGGACTAAATCAAGTACGTTTAATAGGGAGAACATGCAATGCCAGGTTCATGAATACAGCAGGACTGGTGACCTGAAGTGCAAAGACTGCGATAGGTAAGTCACATAATCTTATAGCCAGGACTAATGCAACGAACTAGGACGTGGTAACCATTAGCGAAACTTGGTTGAGAGAATGGCAGGACAGACAGTCCAATGTTTCAGTGTAAAGGGATTTCGGATTTGACACAGAGGGTTGTCCTAAAGATCGCAGGATATATAGTACTGACAACTCAGAATGTCAAAATTGAAGTAAGTGAGTAGACCACTCATCCAGCAAGACAATACGTGTAAAATATAGCAACAAGGATTGTGCAATGAACTCGATGCGGTTATCCTATAGGCTTCACTATATCCAGTGGGAATTAGAGGGAGAGATATGTGACCAGATCTTGTAAAGAGGTAAAATAAAAGAGTTGTATGGAAGGATGGTTTTAATTCCAGGATACTCCCTAGGACTTCCTTAGTGCCATTAGCTTAGATGTGGCCGAATCTATTAGGTCAATTCAAGAATGCTTCTTGTAAAGACATGCCGATAATACAAATAGGAAAGGGGTGACACGAGACTTCGTATTGATTAATATTGACCCAGAACAAGTGATCAAAGATTAAATGGGGAACAATGAGTATAATTCTGCAAGTTTTAAAATCGTCATGGATAAGACTGGTGAAAGCGCAAAATTGGGGAAGGCTAATTACAACAGTATTTGGCAGGAATGAGATTGCGGCAATGTGTGAATATGCTGCCTCTCTTGCAAGGTTGTGATGTCCTTGTTTTCTTTTCAATTCTTTACGAGACACAGATTCTGAAATGCTTGGCTGGATATACTTGATGAACCTTTTCAATTAAAAAAAAACTTGCACGATAAAAGGGGTGTGGCCTGATCTCCTAGCTCAGCTTCACTCTGCTTTGCCTTGGTTTGGTTTGAGTTGAGCATTCTGGCTGTTCAGAGAAAACAGTCAGTGTTGAGACTGTTGGGTAAAGAAAGAGCTCCATGGAGGAAGATGTTCCAGACTGAATCCCTTCGCGATCTTCACTCACCTGTAAGACCCTGTGTTGATTTTACCTTTTGTGCTGAGGGATGTCCATGTGGATTGTTGCAGGAACGTGGAACAGCATCGCTAAGTTGGGAGAATCTGTTGGATTTTCAGATAGGTTAAGAAATGTTATGTTCTGTTGTCGACTGTCCGAGTTTTATTCAGCAATCTTGCAAATTAATTCTGACTTGTTTAAACTCAGTGGTTGGGCCAACTGCATCCCTCCTGGAATATCCACTGTACACCTGTTCAAACAACTAGCAAAGTTAGGGTTCGGATTTCTTTCTTGAAATGGTGTGAGCGGTTCTGTCCTGGTACATAACAGATTGGGGGTTCTTTGCTGGAATTGTTCTATCGTTCCGATTTGAGATTTGGGTTGTTGGACTACTCGAAGGCAGCGAGGGGTAGGGCTTACTGTATCTTGTTCTGTGCGCTGATTTCGGTTGGTATGAACCATGTTTGGGATGGCAAGTGCTTTTTTAATCACTGTGAGTTTTCTGGCGGAAGAAAAAGTGACTTTTGGGGATGTTGAAAAAGGGGAAAAAAACCAAGATTCTGGAAATAGCATACAACGTGGAATTAGAGGTGCCGCCTTCCACGAGGAAAGGGGAGATAATTACAGCAATAGTTCAGCATTCAAATTTATTAGAGATGGCTAAGAGTCAACTTCTAATGAAGCAGCTTGAGTTAGAGGCAAATGGCAAGGAAAGAGCAAAAGAAATGAAACTATTTGAAGTATGATTAAAACAGAGGAAAGAGAGAGAAAAATAGAGAGGAAAGGTGAGAGAGGAAAGGTGAGAGAGGAAAGGGAGAAAGAGAAGAAAGTTGGACTCCAAAATTTGACATTTATACAAGAATCTCAGCTTAAAAGAATGTGGCTGAAGCTAATGGAAATATTAATGAGGAAGAGAGTGAGAATGAGCAAATACACGATAGCCAACGGACTGATGAGGGTCTGTTTAAATATATACAACCGTTGCCTAAATTTGTTGGATGTAGAAGCCCTCTTCATCTCATTTGGAAAGGTGGCCAATCAAATGCAGTACTGAAAATGTGTTGCTGGAAAAGCGCAGCAGGTCAGGCAGCATCCAAGGAACAGGTGAATCGACGTTTCGGGCATAAACCCTTCTTCAGGAATGAGGAGGGTTTACCAAGCAGACTAATATACGACCTGGTGGAAGTTTCGTAACAGAGGAAGTGCCAGGTCTTCTGAAGCCATATATCTGCAAAGTTAAGTTTACTCGCATAGGCCAGAAGCAGCAGACAAAGAGGTTACAATATTAAAAGGTAGAGAATCCTCTCATTCTTTGATGTTGAAAGACGAGGGGCTATGTACCTCTAAATGAGTATTGCCAGAATCGATGCTAGCAATAGGAATTCGTGGTGAGACAAGAAGCACTCAATCATGTAAAGTGAAGTTAGAGTGACTAGTGACGAGTGGAGAAGTCGTGGTAGGAGTAGTGGACAAACTGTCTGCTCCAGGAAAATAATTTTCCTTGCTATCGACATTGCTGCTTCACAGTTAAGAGTGCTGCCTACTGTGGTTGAAATGCCAGAGGAAAATCAGGCAACTAAACTACTGCAGGGCACATATCGTAGGATTTTTCCTGACTGTGTGGTAATGCTGCCACAAAACCTCCAGCTGAGACAAGACAGGTCAAAGAGTACAGGTAACGAATTTGAAGTGGAATTAGTTGAATACTGTTTGATCAAATAGTTGACACAAACCAGTAGCAGATAGATGTCAAAGCAGACATATTTTTCTCCGATAAATTAACTGAGTTACGGCAGAAGAATGCAACTTTAAAGCAATTCTATCCAAAGGCATCCATAGAAAAGAATCCAAATGCATCCATGAATGTTATTTTCATAAAAATGATGCCTTAATCAGGAAGTGGAGAACATCACATGTTCCGGTAGATGAGACATGGACAGGAGTTCACCAAATCATATTGGTGTTAGGTTATAGCAGGAAGTGTTGTGAATGGCGCATAAGCTACCTCTAGGGATCAGGTTGGAGTGAGTGAAATAAAAACAATTTTACTGGACTGAACACCGCAAGAATAAAGTTGAATTTTCCATACAAGCCATACATGCTATGTAATTCGAAAAAAAAACAGAGACAGTAGAAAAGCCCGCAGGTTTGATTCCTTTTTCTTCATTTGCATTAACCTTCTACAAGAGTCTCAATTGATTGCATAGAACCTCCACTTCAAGCAGAAAATGGGAATCAGTCTTTGTTCGTAATGAAGAATGCATCTACTAGATTTCTAGAGTCCGTCCAATTATGCAATATCACAGCTAAAAGGAGTGTAGAGAAATTACAAAAATGTTTGACTAGATATGGACTACCCATAGATATACAAATAGATCAAGGTTTAAACTTCGCATCAAAATTATGCATAGATGTTATCGATGGGTTAGGAATAAAAGAAATCAAATCGACTGCATTGTTGGGTACAATTTTGCTATCAGCGATAAGGCATTGGTATTACTTCCAGTGACAGGTGAAATCTCAAAAGCAAATTTTAGTGGACCATATCAAGACAAAATAAAATTGAGTGAGGTGAAATAGCGAATTCAATGTATCAGTTTACAGTCATACCACTTACTAATGGAATTTGTGCCTGCCACATTTCAGAGATTAACCAAGGGGGTCATTGCCTGACCACCTGTTCCTAAACATCGTTGCTCTGATGATTTTTAGTCATTCATGGAAGAAGCATTTGCAACATTTATCAGGCGTGTCCGATCGATTCGGAAGGCAGGCTTGGTGATAAACCTGGTAAAAAGTGAAATTGCAAAACGCCAAGTAGCCTTCCTGCGCCATGTTATTGTACACGGACCACAGGATGGAAGAACAAACGAAATTGGGGAGTTTCCCATACCATTGTCAAATAGAGCAGAACGACGGTTCCTGGGATTGAGTAGATTTTATCGAAAATCCACACGGAATTTTAGCAGTGTGTCTGCTCCAATCACTGAATTGCTAATGAAAGGCAAGAGCTTTCAGTGGACAGGAAACTAGCAGAAGACATCTGTCAGCTTGAAATAATTTCCTGACTATTAGTCGCGTCGAATTATGCAACTCCATTCGTGGTGGCGATCAATGTAAGTGATGTGACTGCCTTTGCTGTGAATATACAGGAAGATGATGAGGGGATCGAAAGACTTATCAGATGTTTCTCCAGGAAATTGAACATTAATCAGTAAACATATTCGGCAGTGGAGAAGGAGACTTTGAGCTTGGTGGTGACCTTACAACATTTTAATGCCTATGTTACTGGTAACATATCTGAGGCAATCATATACACTGACCACAACTAACTGAGGTTTATGCGGAGATTTAGGGACAAAATGCCAGACTATTTCGATCGTACTTGTTGTTGTAGACGTTCAATTTGAAAATTGTGAATGTGGCAGGAAGGTAAAACATCATTATGCTGCTCCTTTAACCACGTTTTTTTATTAGATTAGATTAAATTAGACTTACAGTGTGGAAACAGGCCCTTCGGCCCAACAAGTCCACACCGACCCGCCGAAGCGCAACCCACCCATACCCCTACATTTACCCCTTACCTAACACTACGGGCAATTTAGCATGGCAAATTCACCTGACCCGCACATCTTTGGACTGTGGGAGGAAACCGGAGCACCCGGAGGAAACCCACGCAGACACGGGAAGAACGTGCAAACTCCACATTAGAGGTTTGGATTAGGAATTGGCTGGCTGGAAGGAGACAGAGCGTAGTAGTTGATGGATTATGTTCATCTTGGAGCGCAGTTACTAGCGGTGTACCACAAGGATCTGTTTTTGGGACATTGCTTTTTGTTATCTTTATAAATGATCTAGAGGAAGGACTTGAAAGCTGGGCAAGCAAGTTTGCGGATGACACAAAAGTCGGTGGAGTTGTGGATAGTGAGGAAGGAAGTGGTAGGTTACAGCGGGATATAGATAAGTTGCAGAGCTGGGCGGAAATGTGGCAAATGGAATTCAATGTAGCTAAGTGCGAAGTCGTTCACTTTGGTAGGAATAACAAGATGATGGATTACTGGGCTAATGGTAGGCTACTTGGTAGTGTGGATGAGCAGAGGGATCTTGGTGTCCATGTACACAGATCTCTGAAAGTTGCCACCCAGGTAAATAGTGCTGTGAGGAAGGCATATGGTGTACTGGGCTTTATTGGCAGAGGAATTGAGTTCCGGAGTCCTGAGGTCATGTTGCAGTTGTATAAGACTCTGGTGAGGCCTCATCTGGAGTATTGTGTGCAGTTTTGGTCGCCTTACTATAGGAAGGATGTGGAAGCTTTAGAACGAGTGCAGAGGAGGTTTACCAGGATGTTGCCTGGAATGGTAGGAAAATCTTATGAGGAAAGGCTGAGGCACTTGGGGCTGTTCTCATTGGAGAAGAGAAGGTTTAGGGGAGATCTGATAGAAGTGTATAAGATGATTAGGGGTTTAGATAGGGTAGATACTAAGAACCTTTTACCGCTAATGGAGTCAGGTGTTACTAGGGGACATAGCTTTAAATTAAGGGGTGGTAGGTATAGGACAGATGTTAGGGGTAGATTCTTCACACAGCGGGTTGTGAGTTCATGGAATGCCCTGCCCGTATCAGTGGTGAACTCTTCTTCTTTATGGTCATTTAAGCTGGCATTGGTTAGGCATTTGGAAGTTATTGGGCTAGTATAGGTTAGGTAGGATTCGGTCGGCGCAACATCGAGGGCCGAAGGGCCTGTACTGCGCTGTATCCTTCTATGTTCTATGTCCACACAGTCAGTTGCCTGAGTCGGGAATTGAACCCGAGTCTACAGGCGCTGTGAGGCAGCAGTGCTAACCACTGTGCCACCGTGTGAGATTACCACTCACTGGAAAAGCCCCTGAACTATTTTGTTGATTTAAAAGGTGATACTGAGGAAATTGTACATCTCAGCCTAGTACAGAATAACTCTGTTGCAAACTGTAATGCATTATTCTGTTTTTTTAAAGCAATTTCAAAATTGATTCTTTAACTTCTAACTTCACCTTTCTCCCTGTGCCTCAGATTTTGTATTAAGGTATCTTTGTACCTAAGGTGGTGCCAGGAATGTTGACATTGTACACATTTCACTGTACTCAAAACCTCTATACTTGAGTACATATGACAATAAAATCTGATTCTATTACTCAAGAAATTCGTGATATTTTATTCTTCACAATAGATTATATTGGGCAATAATTCTTGGAAAAATAATGCAATTAGTGATGCAACCAGATTTATTGTCTCTCTGGACATTTAGCTTCCAAATAAAATGAGGCTCTGTTGGCAATATTATTGTATTTTGGCGTACAGAATCATTGACTCCACAAAAACAGACAGACCTGACTGGGACAGAATTAAATACTCAGCAATCCTACAGGTTACATTTATTTTACTACCCGATACTTACAGCTTCTGTATTATTGGTACGCACTTAAATCCAGTTCTGTTTATTTCAACAAAAAGGCAATTTGCTGGAAAGGCTGAGCAGGTCTGGCAGCACCTGGGAATAGAAATCAGAGTTCGTATTGCAGGTCTTGTGATTCTTCCTCAGAAAGTTTCCAGCAAATTCTGGAACGATTTGCAGCATCCATAGTTCTTTTGGTTTTTAGGTTTGTGTTAAATCTATTTAACCAAACTCACCTGTTCTTTAATGAAATTTGACATACTTTCTCTGGTTTTGGTTATTTCCAGTCTGTGAAGGTCGGTTTGATTTTTGTTTTTTTTTTCCATCTGCTGAAACAGGTTGATATATAAATATTTTACAAAGAAATTATTTCTATTACAGCACAGGCTGAGTCAGCATTTATTCCCCATCCCGAGTCACATTTCTGAAGGTGGTGGTGAGCTGCGTTCTCAAACCACTGCAGATTATTTGGTGCAACAACACCCACATAAAATCTTATAGCACGGAAACAGGCCCTTCGATCCAACTCATCCATGCTGACCAGATTTCATAAACTGAAATAGTCCAATTTGCCAAGTTATATTTGACCCATATCCCCCTTAACCTTTCCTCTCCATCGAGCTTTCCAAATGACTTTTAAACTAATTTAGCAACATGGAAGGAACGGTGATGTATTTCAAAACCAGGAAGATGAGTGGCATGAAGAGAACTTTCAAGAGGTGTCATTCCCATCAATCTGATGCTTCTGGACTGCTGTTAATGAACAACGGCAGAGGAGGAGGAGTGACTGAAGTTTTTTTCTCCGGTCTGGTGGCAATCAAGTGGGCTGAATCATGATGGAATAAAGGTAAACGACTGCAGAAGCTGGATATCTTCAATAAAAGCGGAAAACTTTGAATAAAGTGGCAGATATGTTAGTTTCTGTGGAAAAAGAAACCGAAGCTAAGTATTCAAGCCTGTTATGACTCTTGATCTGGATTTCCCATGTTACTGGATGGTGTTGAGCTTGTTGAGTGTTGTTGGAGTTGCACCGATCCTGGAACACAGAGAGTATTTCCTCAAACTCCTGACTTGTGCCCTGTAGGTGGTGTACAGGGTTTGGGGAGTCAGGAAGTGAGATTTTCCCTGCAGGCTTCCTAGCCTCTGACCTGCTCCGGCAGCAGCAATATTTACATGGCTATGCCTGGGCTGATTTGGGTCATTGGTAAACCTCGGGATGTTGATAATGTTGGATTCCCTGATGACAATGCTATTGCATATCAAAGGGTGTTGTTTAAAATCGCTTTCGTTGAAGACGGTCATTGCCTGACACTTGCATGTATTAAATGTCGTTTCCCACTTGTGCATAAAGTCACAAGAACGAAGGATACGGCAGCAGAATTAGGCCATTAGCCTGACCATATCTTCTTCGCTATTCAATCGTGGCTGATATAATTCCTCACTCCAATCTTCTGCTTTCTCCTTGTATCCCTTGATTCCCTCATTGATAAAGAATCTATCTTAAATACATTCATTGACTTGGAATCCACAGAGTTTCTTTGACAAGGACTTCCACGATTTCTCATCCCCTCGCTGATGAAATTCCCTCTCATCTCGGTTCTAAAGGATTGTCCCTTCACCCTGAGGCTGTTGCCTTGGATCCTCATTGTCCTATTAGTCAAAACATCTTCTTCACGTTTTCTCTCCCCACGTCTCCTGGATTCCATTTCATATATCTGAAACCCATCGTGTACGGATCCAATGTCCTCAACTGGTCAGCCTCAGGATCATTCTGCATGCCTCGTCTGAGACTCCTTCAAATGCAACACATCCTGCCCTCGACAGGATGTGTCCAATGTGCGCACACTATCTTGTGCAAGGTAATAAATGTCTACTAATGAGCACATGAGACTTAATGGGGACATGAAACTTAATGGGCACATGAAACTAATGATTAAATAAAATGAACGAATATATGAAATTAATACATTAATTAAACTTTCACTTTTATTACATATGTGAGTTGTTTACATGTTCCACCTAACTCATGACAAGTTTATCCTTTGTGATGATTGCAATAATTTTCCAGTAATCGTTCGTATTGAAAGATGTATTTTCTGCTTCCCAGTGATTGAGTGGTCCTGCGTCCAATTTTTTTTGTTGTTGTTTGATTGTTTTTCAATGGGCAACGATTAAACAAGATGAAAAATATTACAGCACTTTATTATTTGCAGCAAGCAAAATAATTTCAATTCTGAACCATCAGATTAGCAGGACCGTGTTCTGCCCATACAATGACAGTTTCCACTGGGTCTGTCTATTGTGAGCTTGAATAAATAATGACACAGCATGATGCCTGGGATGAGATACTTTGAACGTCGATAATCTAATTGTTACAATATCAACTAGGTTAGTTACATTGGCACCCCAGGTTCAATTCCCACATGCTCCAAATGTGTGTCATAATATCGCTGAACAATTTGGTTTAAAAAAGTCTTATCGATGATTTTATATATCTGACACTGTCTTTGAAGGGAAATCAATCAGATCACGTTTGGTTTTGAAACACTTCCCCTGATTATCATTTCAACGTTGTTTTTTCAACGCATTGAGTTAAATCTGTTCTTCGTTGACTCGTGGGATGGAGAGAATGTTCATTCGTGCAAGTTAACATCATCATTTCATCAAATAGACATTTTCTTGTATTGGTGGCCCAGCAGGAAAACATATTATATGAGAATGGTTTTTGATTTTTTTCGGTTTTGTAATTTTGGGACTTCCAAACTCCCTGTAACTCTTTCTACAGAGCAGTCCGTAGTATTATAGAATGCCTGTGGCGTGAAAAACAGGCCATTCAGCTCATCGAGTCAACACTGATCTTACTAAGGGTATGTCATCCAGACCAACAGCGCCCCACACCTTATTCCCGTAATTTTGTTTTTCCCGGGGGAAAGACACCAAGCCCGCACAACCCTAGATATGACGGGGCAAATTGCCATGGACAGAACGACATAACCTGCACACCTTTTAACGGTGGCTCAAACTGTCTCACCTGGAGAAAAGCCATATAGACACGGGGAGAAAATAGAAACTTCACACAGCGAGTCGCTGAAAGTGCGATTGGTACAGATCTGTGGCGATGTGAAGCAGCAGTGCTAACGACTGAACCAGTGTGCAAACCCCAAACAGTTGTGTACACTTTTGTCAATTTCCACCAGACAACAAGGTTCTATGCCTGTAAATGTTCCACATTGTTTTCTTCTGGGAGTTCTGCACTCTGTTGTTCTCAACAAGATTTCTTTTAACATTTTAAAGATTTAATAAAGTTGTACATTAAGTATTTTTTGCTGATTCATGTTAATAGTCTTCTTGCCAATCGTTGATATTCCCCAAACCTTTCAATTCCCGACATGATAAAGGAACATAGTAGACAGGAACAGAAGTAGTATGCCGGTTGCTCGAAAAGACTATGCCTCATCTGCCCTAAGTCTTAACGCTTCTTTGTTCCAGCTCTGAAAAGCCCTCATCTCCATGATATTTCAAACTGTTATCGAGCTCTGCTTCAAATACTTTCAGTGATCGAGCATTCAAAATTTTCGGGGCGGAGAATTCCTGACATTTACTGCCCTACGAGAGAAGAAATTCCTTCGAAGCACGGTTAGTAACTTTGCAGATGGCACCAACATTCGTGGTAAACCAGACTGGGAAGAGTTTCTCAGATTACAAAGGGATCTTGATTAAATCGGTCATTTGACCAAGGCATGGCTGATCGAATTTAATCTATATAAATGAGAGGTGTTGCATTCTGGTAAGATGAACAAGGGCAGGAATTTTGTAGTTCATTGAACGTGTGGGCAGTGCTGTCAAACAGAGAGATCTCAAGGATCAGGTGCATAGTTGTTTGGATGTTCTGTCACAGGTAGTCAAGCTGTTAAAGAAGGAATTTGGAATGATTTATAGCTCAGAGAATTGAGTGTAGGTGTTGGGATGTTATGTTGTGGTTGACATTTATAAAATTATGAGGGACAAGGATAAGATGAATAATAAAGGTATTTTCTATACGGTTGGCGGTGTGACTCAAAACGAGGATATCATAATCTTAAAGGGAAAGGAGAAACATTTAAAAGAGAAGTAGGGATTAGGTTTTTCACACGTGGAATGTACTGCCATAGAATGTTGTATATTCACATATAGTTCCAACATTTAAAAGGTATTTGGGCAGGTGCTCGAATAGAAAAGATTTAGTGCAAAAGGGGCCAGGCGCAGGAAAATTTAACTGTATTTGTTTGGGAAAACTGTTTGGCATGGCCAAGGTGGATCAAAGGCTCTGTTTCTGTGTTGTGTAACACTATGATTCTACAAATGAAAATCAACATTAAACTTAAGATGTTTCACAGCAGGAAACAGTTTAATAAACATTTTAAATTGGATTGTGAACATGTGTATCATTAAAGAGAAATGAGCCCTTATAGATAAGAGGCAAAGTACAATTTATCATCCAAGCTAACTGCATAGAAGCAGTCTTCCTGTGAGGTAAAATGATCCAGATTTCAGTTGGAGTTCAAGTGCTTGCCCAAGGAAATAAAACAAAATGAACAAAGGAGGTGACCACAACAGATGTGGCATCTTACTTCAGAATCTCAGTATGGCTCAGCATAACCTCGCTCCCAAATCTTTAACTTGAAAATTACTTTTGTCTCCATAAGGCACATGTGAAGGAATGCTTCCGCCGCTTGTTCATTGGAACAAAGTGGTGGTTTTCCAGTTGTTATCAATTGCATTTTTGCATTTCCCTTTTTGTGTGTTCCTTGGCTGAAACAAACATAATATTGATATAGCTCCACAAAGACCGGTATCCCATCGCCAAGTCACCCTTTTTTTGCGTGCATAGAACATGACAATAGTCAGGCTTCTTCAGATCCAGCTCTTAGAGTGAACAGCACCCGTGATCCGTCTGTTCATATCTGTCAGCAGGGGTTGCCTGATTGAACCGGGTTAGCAGCCCCATTCAGGGATCTCATATTCTGTGAGCTCCCCGTGGCTGACCACGTTCCTATCGCAACAAAGATAGCCAAAAGTGATTTGCAGTTGAATTAGAAATAGTTTGTTTTTCGACAAAGAGGCCGAACCCTTCTGTTAATTCAATCAATCACATACAAGAGCAAGCTATCTGTTAAAACATGACTGAAAGTAAACTCACAAATACCACGATTGAAATAAAATAACAACAATTTATTTATTTCTGACTCTATAAGTGAACATTAACAAGAAGCTATTCACAAATCTAAGCCATATTTTGTCTAAATTGCTTATTATCTGCCTCCAATTGTGGAACAATATTGTGTTCTCGTAAGATAATTATTACATTCACATCAACTTAATTTCAAAACCACAGTCTCCATCTTCTGTGACTTCACTCTTCATCTGATCATTTCCCTGCGTCATCTTCGCTGTTTTTACTGAGCTATGTTTCACGTAAAAAGCAGCCTTTGAAAGAGTGTTTTCTAGTTCATTTGAGAGCATATGACAAATTAGATTTGCTGTGTATGTATGCAAGATTTTAAATCGGCAAATAGCTCTCCAGAGGTTTCTCACTCTCTTCAGCAATTTTCAATGACCAACTTTCAAAATGTCTGCATTTTTAATACCATTGACATTGGATCATCTCATTGGTTCGAAGTTGGAAAAACAATAAATTAAGACTCGATTGATCTTTGGTATCGGGGACACAATTTTAACTTTTTGATGAAATTTGAATTGTTCTAAAAATCGGACCAAAACTCAGGTATCCATTTCACAGCTTAACGTTCCATTTTTTTTAACTTTTCAGTATACTCTGGGACTACTCCGTCTTCATATATACAGTTGCTTACTATCTCTCAGTTCAGTTCAGCATTCCCTTTCTCTTAAAGGCCCAGTGCATGTCTTGTAACTTCATAACCATTGTTTGTTGCAGGGTTGGCGTAACGCATGATTGATGACAATTGTAGCTTCGTAGATTGATTATATCCAAGGAAACAGATTAAAATAAAACACAAAATGTTCTCATACAGTCATGCAGCTGCAGTTGTTATGAAGAAACATCTGGAAGAGGATACCCTTGAAAAGACTGATAGAAGAATTCCTTAGACTGCGAGCCATCACAATTGGATTTACAGTAGTTGAGGTTTCCAGATGTTCATAGTTTGGAATGTGGTGATGCACAGCGATCTCTGTGAAAGCTCCTAGGAAAGAGATAACGGCAACTGGAAAACATCATGACATCATAGTTCACAGGGGACTTTCTGTTATGGTTGGACTTCATTGACACACAGACATATGACAAATTAGATTTGCTGTGTATGTATGCAAGATAATAATAATCTGAGATGCCGCTAATCGTGAGATAAAATTATTGTAGACATGTTTATGCCTTTCCTTTGTTCAGTGAAGAAACGTTTGGAACCCCAGAGGTTTCCTCCCACTGGTTTAACATCAATAAACACTTTGATACCGAAATTAGACCGCGGGTGGTGAGTGATTCATTACACCATTCTGCCCCCAAAACCACTGTTCATATCATTCCACATAATTTAACCTTGCAGACACAAGTGATCTGTGCACTAATTGAAATCTTCTAACTGCATTTTGAATTCTAACTGGTCATATTTCCCATTCATGTGTGAAATGTGAGCTAGCTGACCAGAATTTAATCGCTGTCCCGAGTTGCCACTTGAGATGTTGATAACACTTCTCTGACTTGCTGCGGCCTGCCTGCTATGGGTTTCCCACAATGCCCTGAGGTAGGGAGATCCATGACAGTGACCAGGCGACAGTGATGGAACGGTGTTGTATTGCCAATTCAGGATGGAAGGTTTCTTCAAGGGAATTTGCAGGGGGTGATGTACCAATGTATCAGCTGCTCTGTGCTTAAGTGTGGAAGTGTTTGTGGGTGTGGATGCTCCTGTCTGAGAATCTTCGGTGAATTTCTGCAGTGAATCTAGTACGTACTGATGCTACAGTATGTTGGTGGTGGAGGATCTGGATACATTTTTGTTCTGCATTGCCAACCAAGCGGGCTCTAATCACACCTTCGAGGTCGGTCTTTCTGCTCTGATAAAGTGCCTCATTTACCAATTTCCATAATGATTCTCATGTGCTCCTATCCATCCTCATCTCCGAACTCTACTTCACCACGTCAACAGCCTCTTCAGATTTTAGACGTGTATACATGGGACAGCGTGGGACCCGGTCAGTGAAAGACCTGCCCACCCACCAAACCCTCATATTCAACCATTTCAGTTCCACTTCATATAATATATATAGTGCCGTAATTGTTCATGTGCTCAATTCCCGATGTGAAATAACTTTTCCTATTATTATATTGATTTGATCTTTACCAGTTTAGTATGTATGAAAAATCTGCCAAACATTTCAGTGAATCTGTCAGCAGGACATACTTGCACTAAAGTATAAAATTCATTACGTTTTTATTATTCTCATTTACTTGTTGATTTGCTTTGCTTGTCTATTGGCTCTGAACATGTCTTCAATTCATTCTGGTTTTCTTGCGTCAATAATTCCATTGTAAATTCTGACTGTGCATTGTATAATTAGGTTAATATATTATTTTGAGCCAATTGGTCTGATTTAGCAGACATGCTTTGCTGAAATTTCTACTTTGGCTCTTGTCATGAAGGAATGGATGTTACTTTGTTTTACTTTCAATTAACTTAGCAACAGTTGTGAACCTGACACGAAGGAATTTTGGGCTCTCCAAATGCATCACTCGCTATTTGATAACAATGTCTCCAGCGGATCTACTTCTAATCATTTTTAATGTCTTACGTGGACAGAAATAACAACTTTTATTCCCCAGTTACATTCTTATCCATCACTATTGTGTCTGCCTTTAGCGCTGCTTTGTTCTTTGCAGTGCTGGACTGTTCAGTTTGGTTCACCTTTGCTTTCACATTTCATCGGTTTGACCATTGGCAATTTTTTGCCAGAAGCTAAGAGCAAGATAAATGGACTGGGTTTGTGGTTGCAGGAGCTGTGAGTATATGGTCTGCTGTTTGCATTCAATTACTTCGTATTCTGTATTAATGTCTTTAGTTTTATTCACACTGACTCGTGGTTTTGCATCAGAAAATCAGTCTATGATGCATTATTATTCTGGAAAGTATGATTACATTTGGCAGTATGATTACATCATTGCTTCCAACTGCTTTGATTTTGATATTCAATGCTCTGACTGTCCGGAATCTTACAAAACTGAACAGTATCTGTTCTTACTTCCAAATCCACGGAAATGGACAGCATACTACTGATCCTGTCATTTTCATGCATATAAAATACTCATCTTGCTCATTGCATTGTCTGCTAATTTTATACTGTTGTAGATGGCAGATGTTGTAAACTTTGTCAATTGGCAAATAATAAACTATAATTATGAAAATAAGAGTTTCAATGAACCAATATTTGTTATTCTACAAATTTGATTCCTGCTACGGCTTCTGAATTTGTATGACAACACTTGCACATACGGTCTAGTGCAAACCAAATTCGGAGTGGAGTTGATCAGTTGAGTAAAATAACTATTTACTCGACTTACTAAACCGTGAAAAATAAGCAAACAAGTCTGACCTCTATTTTAAAATGCATTGGCATTCTTATAACAGGAACTCCAAGTTGAAAGAGCTTGTGGAATTTCCCAGGTGGCATTATCTGAAATTGAAAAGATGACTGTCAGCCACGAAAATTGGAAATAATCTCTTGTTCCAAAAAAAAACTGATGAATTGACTTTTGAATTGAGATTGAGTGTCTGAAAAAGGATATTGCTCTTCAAAACGTGGAGTCCCTGCTATTATGTTTCATGTTAAGGAATCTTTCTAATGTACTTAAAGCTTTGTTTTGTCTCATCGATACGTTTATGCTCTTGTGCTGAAAGGTCAGTGGCAACATCAGGTGAATATGTGCAATGACTGACTACCACGTCAACGAAATGCCGATACTAAAATTAAAACCTTCCCATCTGCTGCCATTGTGGACTCTGTACATAGTATTTTTCACAGATGGAATGAAAATGAGTAATATTCAAAGATCTTACTCACAATTCACATTCAGCCTCTAGCCTTCCTTCCGCAAATAAAATTGTCAAGCTGTTCCGATTGCTGTATACCATTTCTCACCAGCAATCATTGAATCTACCAACATTGTCAACAGTCATGACTCCTTCACTTAGGTAAACTGTCGTTTTCCGTTAGAGGAGTCATGTGTCTGATATTTGATGTTCCTCAGATCCGCAAATATCAGCTTTACCGGGTGCAGATCCTTCGCCCCATCAGCACCTCTGCTGAAGTTATCCCTGTTGTTGTGCGAGGAATGGTTGTGTAATAGAACAGGACCCCAGACTGTTTGGTGTCGAGTGAAGATGTCGTCTGTTTCTTGAAATTTGCCTTCAATTACTGGACTGCTCTTTCCACCAGACCATTGGTTGGTGGATGTTATGGAGCTGTCTGAACATGCAGAATGAATTTCGACGTCAGAAAGCACTGGAAATCCCTGCTGGGAAATGATGTCTCGTTGTCCTTGAAAATACACCTGGAAGTCCATGTCTTGCAAGTGATGCTCACAGCTTTGCATCATCATCATGGAAATTGATGAAGGAACTGGGATCACTGTGAATGGGCACACACAGGAACCAAAAACATTGATCCCATGAAAGAATGGTATAGTCCACGTGTCACCGTGATCAGCACTTATCCCGCAGATTCTAGGATTATGGGATGTTATATTTTTCACTATTATAATGCTGGATGCTGCCACCATGACCTGGCTTTTTTTGGCATCCAATTCTGGCCAACAGACATAACGTCTCACCAGCATCTTCATTTTGGAAAACCTTGGATGAACTTGCTGTTGTTTAACGAGTTGGTGGTGGACACTTCGTCTCGTGAAAATCTCCCTTCCTCCGCATGATATTATGCTGGACGGTAAATTGAAGGATTGGATATTAAGGCAGCTGTGAGAATTGATTCACAGTTTGTTTATAATCCCTACAATGGTTAACGACCAATCAGATTTCACGGTCCGTACCACCGGTGCTGGCATTCTGCAAACTGTACTGGGTTGTTGATTCCTTCCCTTTCCAACCTCCGATGTATGCCTTTCCCTCTGGAGTAAATGGCACTGGGCGGGCCTCGCAGTCGTGGGGAATTGCTTCTTGGTCAACATGCCAGGTGGCTTTCATTCCGTTGGGAATCCCTACACTTTCCTGATTAAGTTCTGCGTATTTCATTCGGATTTAAAGCAAACATGTCTTTCACTCCACTGGTGTGGCAATGGTCTAGTGGTATTATCGTGGGACTCTTATCCCAGGGACCCACGTTGAACTCCTGCCACAGCAGGTGGTGGAATTTGAATTCAACAAATATTTTGAATCAAGAGACTGTCATGACCAGGAATGAATTGCCGATTTTTGACAAAACCCATCTTATTCATGAAAGTCGTTTCGGGAAGGAAAGTGCTGTCCTTAACTTGTCTGGCTTACATGCGATACCAGACTATCGTTGACTTTTAACTGCCCTCTGGGATGGACATAAACGGCGTTTATTCAGTGACGCCCACATTCCATGAACGAGTGAAATAAAAACGAAAAATGCTGAACCATGCAAATCGAATCAATTGGAAACTGAACCAGTTGCATTTCATATGAGCCCAAAATTGTATTTGTCACTTTAATCTGCAAAGCTTCCTGAGATAGATTCTCAGTCCAGCTGAGGTCTTACAGAAAGGTCGGAGAAAAAGTCCCGAGCGATCATTGTCAAAAATTGGTTCTGCAAACACAGATATGGCTGTGCTGGTATCTGCCTCCATTCGAAACAGGTGAACGTTTAACGAGACGTTTGTTTCGTTTGGTTCTGAATTCGATGTTGCTGAGCAATTTAAGTGTTGCAAGCGAGCTGCAGTTGGGCTTTCATTTTAAAATACTGGACACTGAACTAATTTACTCAGAGCGATCAGAACCGTGACATTGTGGTCAGCAAAATTTTGGAAAGAATTCTGAGGGATAGGATTAATGACTATTTGGCAAAGCATAGTGTGATTAAAGGCTGTCAGCATGGCTTTGTGAGGGGCAGGTCATGCCTCACGAATCTTATTGAGTAGTTTGAGGAGTTGTCAAGACTGGTTGACAATGGTCGAGCAGTGGGTGTGGTGTATATGGATTTCAGCAAGGCATTTGATAGGCTTCGCCATGGTAGGCTCATTCCTAAAGTCAGGAAGTATGGGATACAGGGAGATTTAGCTATCAAGATTCAGAATTGGCTGACCGACCGAAGACAGAGTGTGTTTGTAGATGGAAAGTATTCTGCCTGGAGGACAGATTTGAGTGGGGTCCCGCAAGGGACTGTTCTTGGGATTCTGCACTGGTAGATTTATAAATGAATTGGATGAGAAGGTTGAGGGGTGGTTGAGTAATTTTGCTGATTACACAAAGGTTGGAGGTGTCGCCAATAACATAGAGGGCTACTGCAGGCTTCAGCACGACAAAGATGGGATGCAGCGGTGGACTGAGAAATGGCAGGAGGAATACAAACTGGATAAAGGTGAAGTGTTGCATTTTGGAAGGCTGAACTCGAATGCTGAATACAGGATTAAAGACATGATTCTTGACTCTGGAGTAACAGAGGGATCTGGGTTGGCAAGTACATAAATCACTCAATGTTTCCAATCAAGTGGATAGGTTTGTGAAGAAATTATATGGTGCTTTAGCTTTCATTAGCAGAAGGATCGAGTTTAATATCCGCGAGATTTTGCAGCGGCTGGACAAGTCCCTGGTGAGACCACATTTGGAATGTTGTGTCCAGTTCTGGTCGCCCTACTATAGGAAAGACACAGAGGCTTTGGAGAGGGTGCAAAGAATGTTATCCAGTGTGCTGCCTCGACTGGAGGGCTTGCCGTATGAAGAAAAGTTGAATAAGCTCAGACTTTTCTCTCTGGAGAGAAGGAGGAAGAGAGGCGACCTGATCATTGTCTAAGAAATAATGAGATGGATAGATAGAGTCAACAGCAAGAGGCTTTTTCCCTGGGCAGGATTGACTGTTACGAGAAGTCATAGTTTGAAGGTTTTCAGAGGAAGGTATGAAGGTGACGTCAGTGGTAGGTTCTTTACCCAGAGAGTTGTGAATGCATGGAATGTGTTGCCAGCTGTGATGGTGGAAGCGAAGTTATTAAGGACATTTAAGCGACTGCTGGATAGCAGTGAGATGAGGGGTGCGCAGGTTAAATTACGGTATTTTACATTTGGATTAAATCTCGCCACAACATCTTGGGCCAAAGGGCCTGTTCGGTGCTGTACTTCTCTATTTTCTATGTACTCCTGTTTATATCTGTCAGCCAAGTTAACCGCACAAGCGAGGGACCTCAACCGCTACACTACCCAGAACCTAGCTGGTATTCTAACTCCTCACCAAGCAGCACCCTATATAACTGGCACATTAGCACCCGCCGAATCTTGCACCCTATCAACCTGGTGCCTATCTCATTAACCTCCTGGTACTTTACACTTACAGCACTGTCAAATCACATTGACTTTGTACAATAAAAGACAGCTTTAGCCCAGAAAGATCTGTTCGGATGGAAGTATGGTTCCACACTCCGGATGGCAACCCAGCATGGAACCCCCTCCGAAATGTCAACCTCCGTTCTTTCATTAGGAAGATATGGGAGCGGTTACCAATTCCTCAGACTGTTTCCAGTTTTTATAATTGCTTTAAACGGCAATACTGAAGTGAAAACAAACTTTCAGTTTGGTATAGAATATTTTTACTGCAAACTGGAGTGCATTGTTCTGTCTTCTGAAATATTTCAAAATACGTCTTTTTAGTTTTAGCTTTTTGTTTATACTTCGTACTTAAGATTTTGTACCGAGGTACCTTTCCACATAACTTGGATCTAGGAATGTTATCTTTCACCTCTTTTCAATGTACTCACTAAATTTTGTACTTGTGTACACATAACAATGAAATCATGTTTGAATTCTTAAGAAATTAGTGACATTTTATTCTTCAAATAGATTCCACTATGTAATAAACCACAGAGGGAAGTTATTATTTTGCTGCATGTTCTGTTACTGCAAGTAATGTAATTCGTCTTTCAAACTCGACTTTTTTGTCGCATGGAAATTTAGCTTCCAAATAAAATGAGGTTGTGTTGACAATATTATTGTAATTCGGCGGACAGAATCATTGACTCCAGAGAAACAGAACTATCTGACTGAGAGAAGGAAATACTCAGCAATCTTAAAGTTTTACAACACGATACTTGCAACTGTTTGCATAAGTGGTAAGTCCTCAAATCCAATTACAGTTGCATAAACAAAGCCAGAAGCTGCTTGGAAAACTGAGCAGGTCTGTCAGCTTCAGGGACGAGTAATCTGAGCCGGCGTTTCTGATGCTTCATAAGAACTTTTCCAGAAACTTCCTTTTTGATTATGATTTTACAGCACATTTCTTTCGATTTTTGTGTTTGTGAAAAAGCTATTTAACTCAACTCCCTCTTTTCTTAATTGAAATTTGACATACTTACCTTGGATATGATAATTTCTAACATGTCTGTGATTCCTGGTTTCCGCAGTGGATCATTTTATTTTTGTTTCCATCCGTTTGTGGATGCAGATTTATTTGTAAATATTTTGCAAGCATTTACAATTGGAAGTTATTACGTTTACAGAGCAGGCCGTGTCAGCATTTATCCTCCATCTTGGGGGACACTTCAGAAGATGGTGATGAACTGTCTTCTCAAACCACTGAAGATCATTTTGTGTAAGAGCACACACATAGAATCATTGAGCACGGAAGTGGACTCTACGGTTTCAACTCATCCACTCTGATTAGTTTTCCGAAACTAAACTCATCCCATTTGAACGTATTTTGCGCATATTCACGGAAACCTTTCCTATCCGTGGAGCTGTCAGAATTTCTTTTAACTGCTACTGCAAGCCTGAAGAATTGGTCACGTGTTTCCAGAATAGAATGGTCGTGTCTTGAGCGGAAGTTGTAAGTGGTGTCATCACCATCTATCTGCTACTTTTAGATAGTAGTGGCTGTGAGGATGAGAGGGAGCTGTCTGAGGGATCTTGGTGAATGCAATGTGCCTTTTAGATGGTACATCAGTGGTAGGTGACAGACTGAAGGTTTGTGGATGGGGGTGAAACAAATAGGCTGATATATCCTGGAATAATGGCAAACCACTGCGTATGATGGATATCTGCAATAAGCAAAGTAAACATTCGATAAACCCTGCAGATCTGTCAGGTTCCGTGGAGAGAGAAACAAATGTGAAGGTTTCATGTCTGGTGTTAATCCTTTTCAGACTTTCCCATGGTCCTGAATGATGTTTAGTTTCTTGAGTGTTTAGATTAGATTAGATTTACAGTGTGGAAACAGGCCCTTCGGACCAACAAGTCCACACCGACCCGCCGAAGCGAAACCCACCCATACCCCTTACCTAACACTATGGGCAATTTAGCATGGCCAATTCACCTGACCCGCACATCTTTGGACTGTGGGAGGAAACCGGAGCACCCGGAGGAAACCCACGCTGACACGGGGAGAACGTGCAAACTCCACACAGTCAGTCGCCTGAGTCGGGAATTGAACCCGGGTCTCAGGCGCTGTGAGGCAGCAGTGTGAACCACTGTGCCACCGTGCCGCCCACAATTGTTGAAGAAGCACCCATTCAGGCAAGTGGGAAGCATTCCATCACAGTCATGACTTGTGTCTTGTAGATGCTGGGTCAGGTTTTGCAAGCCTTGAGGTGAGATTTTCTCAGCAGGATTCCTTGCCCCTAACCTGGACTTCCAGCAACAAAACTTACATGGCTAAGCCAGGGCTTGTTTGTGTCAATGTTAATCCTCAGGATGTAGATAATGAAGGATTGCATAGTAGCAATTCCATTGAATATCAAAGGGCATTGATTAGAAACTCTTTAGTTGAAGACCGCAATTGTCTGATACGTGTGTGGATCAATCGATATTTATTACTTGCCGGAAGATCATAAGAAGATAAGACATAGGAGTAGAATTTGTCCGTTCGGCCTATCGAATCTGCCCTGCCATTTAATCATGGCCGGCATGTTTCTTAATCCCATTGTACTGCTTTATCTCTGCAACTCTGATCAATTATTTCATCAAAAAAATCTCCTTCTTCAATACATTTAGTGTCTAAGTCTCCATACCCTTTTGTGGCAATAACTTTAACTGCCTCACGATACTCTGAAGAAAATTCTCTACAAGTATTTTCTAAATAAACGTCCCCTTAACCTACGGCTGTGCCCCCGTTTGTGTGCAAACCCAGAATCTTCAACCGCTAATCATTAGACAAATCATTCATCTCCAGAATCATTCTTATGATTCTCCTTTGAATCTCCTTCATGTCCAACACATCCTCCTCAGAGAAGGGGATCAAAACTGCTCATGATATGTTGAATAAGGTTTTTCACATCTACTAATGAGCACATGAAGCTAATGAGTACATGAGACTTTCACTGAGATCACAGCGTCACTCTTTCCACATAATTCACTTGCAGTTCATTTCTTTCTGATGAAAACAATAATTTTCTTCGTGTTAGCATTGAAAGATATATTTTCGAAATCCTGGTGATCGAGTAGTCCTGTCATCAAACATGTTTTTCTCGTTAAATGTACAGTGATTTGCAGAAGATGTAAAATATTGTCCTGCATTACCAAAGACAACAATGCATAACGATTTTAATTCCTAACCTTCACACTGGCAGTACCGTGTTCTGTTTATAACATGACTGCTGCATCGGGGTCTGTCCGTTGTGAGGTTGAATAAATAATTACACAGCATGATAATTGGGATTAATTAATATGTGCGTTTGCAATCTGGCTATCACAATGTCGACCAGGTGGGTTACACTGGGTCCCCGATGCATTCGCAGCAACATTCCACTCTATTATATTGATGATATGCACCCCAAACTGTGGATCAGTCATTTTCAGGTTCAGAGCCCACCTCCTCCAAAGGTGGCATATCTGAACAGATTGGTTTGGAAATGCTTTTAAATATCTGCCACTGTCTATAAAGGGAAGTCAGTCAAATCAAATAGGGCTGTGCAGCACTTGCTCATATTTTTATTCCAACCTTGGTTTTCATGTCATTAGTTAAATGTGTTCTTCTTTTACTCCTGGGAAAGGAATAAAGTTTGTTGGAGTAATTTAACACCATCATTTTATCAAGTAGAAATTGTCGTGCCAAGGGAAACTAGGAGTATAACAGATTCTGTGAAGATGATGTTTGTTTTGCATCAGTTCCGCCATTTCAGCACTTGCATATTGCCTGAATTTCCTTCTGCAGAGCAGTTCATAGAAACCTTAAAATGTGGGAACTTCCGCCGGTTTAGTCCATACCAATTCTCCTCAGAGCATCTCATGCAGACCCAAAACGCCCCCATCCTAATTCCATAATTTTTCATTTCGCATGACTCACCCACTTCACATGCTCGTGCCGAGATACAATGTGTCAACTGACCATAGCCCATCGACCTAACCTACACATCTTCGGGATGGGAGAGGAGCACCTCAGAAAACCCACACAGACTCGGGAACAATGTGCAATCTCCAACATACAGTCGACCGAGGATGAATTCAATCCCGGGTCCCTGACGCTGTGAGGCAGCAGTGCTGTCCAAAGATTCACCGTGCCACACCTGAACAGTTGATTGATTTCTGTATACTTCTGTCTATTTCTCCTCCCTATATCAATGGATCAATTTCTGAGTGTGTTCCTCAATTCCTTTTACTTCGGGTTCTGCACTCTGCTGTTCTTACCCAGGTTTCCTTTTGTTGTCCAATGATCAAACAGGATTGTACATAAAGTTAATTTTGCTTATTCCTTTTAAAGGTCTTCCTCCCATAGGTCCACCTTCTTCACTTCATGATATCGTGTAAGAATCTATGAAACAGGATCAGAAGCAGGTGATCCTCAACTCTGCCACCTATTCTGCATAATCATGGCTCATCTGCCCCAAATATCAATGTTTCTTTCATTCCAGATCCACATCACTCGCAACTCCTTGATATTTCAAACATCTATCGATCTCTTCTGCATGAATTTGACTGGGATAACAGTACTATTATGGGACAAGCCAAACAGCGAATAGCAGGGGATTCGAAGAGGCATGGCACTCATCCACAGATTCTATCAACAAACACATCGACCTGGAACGGATATACTGGCCACTGCAGCAGACAGCAAGAACTGACAACCGGAAGCGGCAAAGACAAACCACTATAAATGCCGAAGGAAACACCACAGAAGTGCTTCACAGGAGGCTCCCAAGCACTGAGGATATCACCTAGAAAGGAAACGAAACATTTGCAACACTAACTCCCAGCTCGGCGAACAGAACCACAACAACGAGCATCCGAGCTGGCACGGTGGCACAGTGGTTAGCACTGCTGCCTCACAGCGCCAGTAGACCCGGGTTCAATTCCCGACTCAGGCGACTGACTGTGTGGAGTTTGCACGTTCTCCCCGTGTCAGCGTGGGTTTCCTCCGGGTGCTCCGGTTTCCTCCCACAGTCCAAAGATGTGCGGGTCAGGTGAATTGGCCATGCTAAATTGCCCGTAGTGTTAGGTAAGGGGTAAATGTAGGGGTATGGGTGGGTTGCGCTTCGGCGGGTCGGTGTGGACTTGTTGGGCCGGAGGGCCTGTTTCCACACTGTAAGTCTAATCTAATCAAATCTTCTCCCAAACTTTGAATCTCTTCTTCAAATACTCTCAGTGATACCGCTTCCAATATATTCTCGAATCCACACATCACGAATGAAGCTCGCTGCTTTTAAATCATGTACGATGAATTATCTCTGTGCACGTCCAATGGCTACACACAATAACGAATCCATTATGCACGAGACCAGAACTCCTCAAAACATTTCAAGAAAGTATCACAGACCTTAAATTTGCTACTCCTTTAAACTGTGAAGTGGATATTCCAGTTGTGATGCAGCTGGCTCAACGACTTCATTTTAAACAAAACAGAATTGATTTGCAAGATGATCTTTTGAAATACAAACAAAAGGGAACAGAATAGAGAATAATTTAATCTATTCTGAAGACCCACCAGTTATCCTGAATTACCATTGCTTCTGTAAATACTTGCAACAATCCTCAAAAACATCCTTTGGCACGAAAGCAAAAATCAAATCCAGGGTGTCACAGGAGAGATGCCAGAGTGTGAAGAGGATCAGTCTTCATCTGTTTCTTTTGGTCCAGCAGGTTCACCACTGACAGTCTGTTTGAAACAAAGAAAACGTGAGAAAAGTTGAACTTTTCAATCATAACACAATTTTTCTTCATTTTTGCTTATTTATTTTGTTTTTCCATTGTTTCCCAACATATCTTTATTTCATTATGTTTTGCGCAGTCCATGTTTCCATTATGACTTTTCACCATGTATCATGTAGTTGAGACAATATATTAAATTGAGGCAATTTGTTTGACTTAGCAGACACGTTACGTCGAATTCTTTGCTGTGACCCCAGCCATGAAGGAGCGTCCCTTTCTTTAATTTACTTGCAGTTAATTTAGTGGGAATTGTGATCGTGAATCGAGGCAATATTGGGCTCTCGATTTGTTGGCAATGTCTGCAGCAGATCTACATCTCGTCATACTTACTGTACTTAAGTTACAATCTGTATTTCCCAGTTACTTTCTTATCCATAACTCCCGTTTTCCTTGAGAGCGATCGATTTGGTTCACAGTTGCTTTCACTTTTGATTAGTTTGTAACAGTTTGTTGACCGAAGCTGAGAGCAAGATATAGCAATACGAGAGCTGCATTTGCGGTGATAGCAACTGTGAATGTAGTCAGCTATGAGCCTTCAATCATTTGGTATTTTGTATTTACTCCTTCAGTCGTTATTGATAATGTGCTCTGATCTTGCGTCTTAATATCAGATTATTACTCGTCATTATTTTGGAAAGTGTATGTATTGATTAACATTTTCATGATGACATTACTTCCAATTGTATCGATTTTGATATTAAATGCTCTGACAGTCAAGCCTGTTGTAAGAGACTACCATATCCGCTCTTGCCCCCAGATGCATGGAAATGAAGTAAATAATACTGAATCAGAGGTAATCAACTGGAGAAAGTCTACAATCTTGCTCTTTTGCATTTTCTGCTAAGTTTATGCTGTGGTTAATTCCACTTGTTGTACAGTTGTAGTCTTATTATGCGGACAAGACTTGAATAGTTCAATATTTGTCTGTCAAGAAATTAGATTCATGCTACGCTTCTGAGTTTGTGCACGAACAGCTGCGTATACACTCTAACACAAAGTAAATTCAGATAGAAGTTAATCAACAGAATAAGGTATCCATTTACTCGAATTCTTAACTGTTGAAATAAGCATAAAAGTATGGTTTCTCTTTGAAGATGTATTTCCAGTCTGACAACAGGATTTCCGGCGCGAATGATCTTATGAAATTTACCTGGCTGCATTAACTGAAATTAATTCTATGTTCTCAAAGTTGGAAAGACGTCTCTTAGGCATGTGGATTGGAAATAATTAGGTGTGCAAAAAAAAAGATTAATTGAATTTCGGATAATATCTCACTGAAGTTGAGAATGTGTAAACGATGTTGCTCATCAAAAGGTTGAGTCGTTTGTTTTCTGTTTCATGTTAACACCTTTGCCGATGGCTCGTGTATGTAAAGCTTTGCATTTTCTCATTAATACGTTTATGATCTTGTGACGAAAGGACAGTGATTGCCTTATGTGAGCATGTCCCTTGGCAGCCAAATGCAAAGATAAATCTTTAAATTTTCCAAACATCTCTCATTTTGGGGATCTGATTTGACCAGTAGTATTGAGCAGGTGGGACCCTAACATGCAATATTTGAAGTGTCTTCCACAATTCACACTCAGTGACTGGCAATGTTTCGTGTTCCTTTGTTCCCATTGTTTTACATCATCTACAATCTCCAATCTCCATCGTTTAAACTACCCAACTGTAAACTTTCCTGAAAATTCTTCATTGCGTGCAGTTTATATTTTGTTTTTTTTAATCTGCCATAAAATGCCAGTTGACGTTTCCGATCCTGTCTGCAATTGTGGTTATTTATTTTTATATTGTCTCCTGTTTATTTCCAGGTGCATTAACTATAACATACAGTGAATGATGACTTACCTCACCACAACTCAGGAGCTCTGAACGCAGACTCAGCACCAAACCTTACTATGAAAGAACACAAAGCACTGATAGCAATTATGAAGAAAATATTTAATTACTGCGATTCATCGTGCAGGAAATCGTGAAGCAGCCAGAAAGTGCTGAACTAAAAGTAAACAAAGTGCATGATCTCCTTTGCTCAGTGGATAAGCACATGGTCCATCCTGCGAATTTCTCCATTGGATGTTTGGAAGGGAACGAAGTGTCAAGTGATTGCCTTCAGTTTTTCCTGTCTAACAAAGAATGTGTAACGTTGTGGTGTCTCCTTGGGGCACTGAGTAGAAGGTCTTTCAGACCACAATGTTACAATAAATAAGGACAAGACGAGGCTGTTCGGTTTCTTGAGACTGCTGCACCCTTCAATAGGATCATGGCTGGTTCTACACTCCTTATGTCCACTTTCCTCACCTTTCCACAGAAATTGTCAATCCCTGACTGATCAGGAATCTGTCTCTGTCTGCCTTAAATATACGACTATTGCACAATAGCTCTCTGTGTCAACTAGTTACAAAGTCTCAAAACTCTCTGATCGGAGGTAAACCTCTCCATTTCAGTTTGATATTGACCCCCCCTGATCCACTTACCTGCATGGGAACAGCGCCAACAAATATGACGAAGCTTGACACCATCTAGTGCAAGGAGAATATAACTGTCCCTCCCTTTGCCCATCCCCAATGGCTCTCATTTATGTCTCAGCCCCCTTGGGATCCCTACCCCCCAAGTTCCTGATGCTGGGGCACACAAAGTCGACTCTCTTCCAACTCGGATGCTGCCTGAATTGCTGTGCTTTTCCGGCAACACAGTTGTGGACTCCCACCATCCAGGACAAACCAACCGCTTGATTGTAACTACATTCACAAACTTCCAGCCCCCCCCCCCACCACGAAAAGGCATCAGCAACTGTGTGCACCAGCGACAAGATACCCTGCATAAAATTCACTGAATATCCTCATAAAGCACCTTCAAACAAATGATCAATTCTATCTAGACATCATGTACAGCACATTCTCCTCCAAGTCAGTCGCCATCTAGACTGGGAAATATATCCCTGCTCCTTCGCTGTTGTTGGATCAAAACTCCCTTCCGAAAGGCTTTGTGTGTCAGCCAACCAACACGTGCAGAACAAGGAGAAATGCGCCAGCTTCAAAAGCCAACTAGATATGGGCTATCAATGCTGGCCGAGCCCCAACGTCTGCATTATTGCATAAAGCAAAAAGAAAATGGACTGATAGTTTCTGCTCATGTAACCAATTGAAAATAGTTGTGTATTTAGCTTTCTCCCTTGTGCCACCTACCCAACGCAATATGCCAACAGCCATTTGGCTGTTCTCTTTAATTCCAGTTCAGATTTCCAATCAATTCTCAAGCATAACAACGGAATGCTTTCATTCAACACATAAATAACTGCGCCGAGGACAGTATACCTTCACCAAGTCACCCTTTATTTACAAGCCTACAGGACATGGGCTCCAAACAGCCACCGCAAAGCCAATGCCTCGAGGGAAGAGACCTTACTGTTGTTTTCGGTTTTCCATTTTACTTCCTTTTAAAAAATCTCCGACATGACAATTGCACAGTAGTAGCGCTGATTTTTCTCCTACATCACCCGTGCATCCGGGGCTGAGTGTGTGCGTACACACTCCCTATAAAGACACAATTGTACAAGATCTTTGTGTTCTAATTTCACCACCAGTAAAATCATCCATTTGGCCAGCTAATCATTAACAAGTAAAGCCCAATAAGGTCAATACATGCGTGAGAAAAGTAAGTGAAAGAGAAGGGATGGGTGAAGATGAAATGAAAATGGTTTTGTAGAGTGAAGTAAAGTACTCTATCCCCCGCAGTCTCAAACTCTCCCTGAAGGGATCGACAGCGTTGATGGACACGACATGTTCCCTCTCAAAGGATATCCAGTTTCGAGCATCATTGCAGAAGAGAGATAGACACACGGCAGAGACAATCTGCAGTTTATCTTTGTCAGTCATTGCTCCATGATTGGTGCATATTGACAGCCCCAGCCAATGATCTCATGATCAGTGGTCGATATGGCCCTCGTTCCAATGATGGTATTATTTCCCCATCAATTCTAGGGATGTAAACCAGCTCTTTATATTGTAACTACTACCTGGGCATTTTCAACCCAAGTCTGTTTCCTCTGATTCTGACTCGGTCACGGGTGACATGTTCTGGACCGTAACCAACCTCTTACACCTGCAGCTCGGGAGAGTTTCATCCTCTTCTTCAGGTTTCCTCGAGTCTGACTGAAGTGGATAACCCACAATTTGGTTCAGCCTTTCTGGCTGTTCCGAGAGGGTAGCTATGTTCGGCTGCTGCCCCGTTTGCAATGTAATCGCTTTCATATGATCCAAATGCTTGTCCAGGACCGCCTGACCTCCCCACACTTCGTAACTCATGGGACCTAACCTCATCTCGACTCTACCTCATATCCATACACTGCCATTTCTGTGGTTTTGACAGATAACTTTGTTCCCTGAAGTACAGCCCAGAAGTTCAGCCATTCAGTCCACGGGGTCTGCTCCACCTTTCAATCATGGCCGATAAGTTTCGCAAACTCATTCTGCCACTTTCTCCGTGGAGCACTTGGTTCCCTTGATACTCAAGGACTATCTACCTCTGCCTTAAATGTACTTAATCAACTGGCCTCCACAGCCTTCTCTTGCTACGAATTTCTTAGATTTATCACTCTCTGGCTGAAGAAGTTTTTCCGTATCTGTATTCTAAAATAGTCTTCCCTTTACTCTCAGACTGTTCTTAATTGTCCTACCAATAGAACATCTTCCCAACATCCATTATGTCCAGGCCGTTCAGTATTCTACATAATTCAGTTAGACTCCCCGTTATCCTACTCAATTCAATTCAGTATAAACTCAGAGTCTTCAAACTTTCCTCATATGTTCAGCTTTTCATTACTGGGACAATTCTTGTGAACCTCCTCTGAATGTCGGCCAGTAAACCCTGAGATATCAGGCCCAAATCTGCACTCAATATTCCAAATGTGGTCTCACCAAAGCCTTATAGAGCCTCAGAAGTACATCACTGCTTTCATATTCAAGTCCTTTCAAAATAAATGACTTCAGTGCATTTTTCGTCCTAACAACAGAAAGAACCTGGAAGTTTACGTTGAGAGAATCTTGAACTAGAACTCCTTTCTAGTGTCTGAAGTCTCTTCTCACTTTAGAATTCAGAATTTTTCATAATTTTGGAAAATAGGCAATGCTTCTATTTTTCCTACAGAAGCGCATGACCTTACACTTTCCCACATTTTACTCCAACTTCAACATCTTTCGCCATTCATCTAACCTGTACAAATCCTTCTGCAGCCACCCCAACTCTGAAATGCTCCCTATCCCTCTACCTATCTTCGTTTCTCCCGTAAACTTCGTCAGAATGCCCTCAGTTCCTTCATCCATATCGTTAATGTATGAAGTGAAAAGTTGTGGTCCAAAGACACATGTGTGGCACCTTGTCAAAGGCCTTTTTGACGTACAAGTAGATAGCATTTATTGGCTTCCTCCTTTGTCCAACCTACTTGCTATTCCATCAAAGAATTCAAGCAGATTGTCAGGCATGACGTCACATTGATGAAACCATGTTGATTCTGCTCTTTTTGAGCGTCCACATTCAAGTATTCAGGTATTTCATCCTTCGTAATGTTTTCTGAATCATAACCACGACCAAGGTTAGCCTAGTTGGTCTGCAATTTTCCAACTTTTGCCTTTGTCACGTTTAAAATAGGTGTGTCCCATGACCACATTTCCAGTCGTCTGTTACCTTCACTGGTTGTTGATAATCCTGATAAGTCACGTAATGCCCCCACTACTTCTTCAGTTATCTTCCTGAGAACTCCGGGGTATTGGCTATCTGGTCCAGGTTACTTATCCACCTTCAGCCATTTCAGTTTTTCTGGTATTTTCTCCTTTGTCATGGCCACCATTCTCAACTCTTCCCTCTCGCTGTGTTGAATTTTGTGGATACTACTCTTGTCTTCCACTGTGAAGACAGATATGAAGTAATTAGTCAATCCCCAGCCTTTTCCTTGGTCTCCACATCTATCTCTCCAGCATCATTTTACAGTAGCTCAATGTCCACTCTTGCCCCTCTTTTGCACCTTATATATCAAAAGAAACTCGTCCAGTCTGCCTTTCTTTTGCTTCTTCGTTTTCTCCTCACATGCACTCTTTTCCCTCCATTTTCGTTGGCCACTGTTGATGTTTGAAAGCTTCCCAATCCTTTGATGCCTGCAAGCCATCGCCACAACATATGCTTTCTTTTTTGCTTTTATGCTATTCCTAACATCCCTTGTCTGCCATTGTTGCCGCATCCTTCCTGTGCCATGCTTCTTTTTCCTCGAGATGAATCTCTGCTTTGTCTCAGAATTACTCTCAGAAACAACTGCCTTTGCTGTTCCACTTTCTTTCTTGCTAGGCTCCTCTCCCAATCCATTATCTCCAGATCCTCCTTCATGTGTTTGTCATTGCATCTTCAGCAGTAATTCGTTACCTCTGATTCTGCCTTCTCCCTCTCAAATTGCTGAGTAAATTCAATCTTACTTTGATCACTTTTTCCGAAGCATTCCTTCACCTTGAACTCCCTTATCAAGTCTGCCCCATTAAACAATATTAAATCCAGCATTGAGAGTTCCCTCGTGGGTTCCATAACATGCTGCTGCAAAAAGCCATCTCGTAAACATTAAACAAATTAATTTTCATGAAATATACGATTAAACTTTCCTACTCAGTTAATCTTCTGTTTAAAATCTCGTGTGATGACTGTTAATTTGCCTTTCCTGCACATTTTTGGTATTTCCTGGTGTGTGTTGCGCCCCAGCTCCTGAATATTATTTGGAGACTTATTCATTGTTCCAATAATGATTTCATTGCCATTGTGGTTTCTCAATTCTACCCACAAACATTCTATATCGCCTGGCCCCACTTCGTTTCTTACTATTGATTTAATTTCAAACTGCCTCTCTCGCTTAGGGGAGGCATGTGCTGATATTGGCGTTCCTGATTCACCCTTCTCTCCGTCCTGGAATATCTGGTTTTATCTGGTGGTGAGTCTACTCCCAAACAGCAACTCTGCTGGAGCTATCACTGTTATAGCGTGAGGTATGGTCATATAATCAAAACAGGAGCCATGGGAGTTTGCTATCAAGTGAAGTTGTTCGTTTTTCTGGTGATACGACCCTTGGAATATTGTGTCTAGTTCTGTAGGAAAGATACAGAGGTTTTGCAGAGGATGCAAAAAAAAAGGTTTACCATGATGCTGCCTGGTCTGGAGGGCTTGACTTTTGCAGAAAGGTTGAATAAGCTCAGACTTTTCTCTCTGTAGAGGAGGAAGAGCGGAGACCTGATCGAGATATACAAAGTAATGAGAGGGACAGATAGAGTCAAGAGCAAGAAATTCTGCCACAGGACAGCATTGACTGGTACGAGAGGTCACAGTTTTAAGATATTAGGGGAAAGGTATCGAGGAGATGTCAGCGGTATGTTCTTTACGCAGAGAGTTGTGAATGCATCGAATGCGTTGCCAGTGGTGTTGGTGGAAGCAAGGTCATTGGCGACTGCTGGACAGGCACATGGAGAGAAGTGAGTTGAGGGATGCGGAGGTTAAGTTACTGTATTTTACATTAAGATTTCATCTCGGCACAACAATCGGTGGCCAAAGGGCCTGTTCTGTGCTGTACCTTTCTATATTCTATGTTCTATCAATGTTTGGATTGCTCTTTCTGCCAGACCATTAGATGGTGGACTTTATAGAGTCGTCTGAACATTCCGGGTGCCATTGAACTCAGAAAAGCAATACTGGAATTCCCTGCTAGAAAATAGCATTCCCTTGTACATGACCTACGTTTGCAGGAGTCCAAGTATCGCGGATGATGCTCACAGCTTTTCAAACATCATTGCAGAGTTTGCAGAATGACTCTAACTACAATAAACATTGAGCCCATGAAAGGACCGGGATCAACCAGAATTTACATAGCCGTTGCCTGCTGGCGGTAATGTTGATTCTTGTTGGTCCTCTGGGCAGTGCCACACTCTCGTGGTTATGTTGGCATTCAATCCAGTCTACCAGAAAAAAGATCTCGCCAGCATCTTCATTTTTGAAAGCTTCGCATGATCAAACTGCAGTTCAGCTCATGGCTGGAAGAGACCATTGCTCATAGCAATCCCTTTTGTTCTGCATAATAAAACGTTGTTTTCTTTAATGAGGACTTGGACATTTTTCCAGCTCTGATAATTAGTTTACAGTTTGCTTAAAATTTCCACAATGGCAAACTGAATAATCAGTTTTCACAATAGCTCCGCCTGGTGTTGCCTGTTTTGCAAAGAGATCTGGGTTGATGATTCCTCCGCTTTCCCACCTCCTTATTTCTGACTCTGCTTTTCGCTGTCGGGTGAATGGCACAGAGCGGGCCTCACATAATCGAGGAATTGAATTCTGCTCAACATGTAAAGTGCCCTTGGCCCCTTTGGGAATCCCAAACCGTCCTGAAAAAGCTCTAGGAAATTCATTCAGACTTCTCTCAAGCAGCCATGTTCGTGGGCGGCACTGTGGCACAGTGGTTAGCTGCCTCACAGCGCCAGAGACCCGGGTTCAATTCCCGACTCAGGCGACTGTCTGTTTGGAGTTTACATATTCTCCCCGTGTCTGCATGGGTTTCCTCCGCGTGCTCCGGTTTCCTCCCACAGTCCAAAGATGTGCAGGTCAGGTGAATTGGCCATGCTAAATGTCAGATAAAAGGGGGAAATATAGGGGAATGGGTGGGTTTCGCTTCGGCGGGTCGTTGTGGACTTGTTGGACCGAAGGGCCTGTTTCCAAAGTCATTGGGGAAGCAAAGTCATTGGAGGCTTTTTAACCCTACCTAGCTGGCACCTTGGCACACTAACCAACGAGCACCGAATAAACTTGATGATATACGTCACTAACCACTTTGTCCCTTGCCTGTAAAACAGTTAAATCGCACTTTCGTTTTGCATTATAAGACAGTTCTAGCCAGGAATGATCTTTCAGGATAGAAGTACATTTCCACACTCCTGAGAATAACCCTGAATGGAATCTCCACTTAGAAATGCAGATCTCCATTATTTCATCGGAAAAAAGAAGGACATGAGTTCCGATCTGTGAGAGATTCCCACTCATTGGCAAGCCTGTCGCAGTAGTTTAGTCATTTAAAAGCACAATAGAGAATGGAAAGCTACATTTCAGTGTAGTACAAAATAGCTTTGTTTCAAACTGTAGCACATTGTTCTGTCTTTCAAAAATATTTCAAAACTAATATTTTAACTTTATTCCCTCTATTGTATGCTTAAGATTTTGAACTGAGGTAGGTTTGTTCCTAAGGTGTTGCTGGGAATGTTGAAAATGTGTATTTTTCACCGTCGTAATATAATTGTGCACTTGAGTACCCATGGAAAAGAAAATCTAATTCTTATTCTCAAGAAATTAGTGACATTTTATTCTTCAAAATAAGTCATATTGTGTAATGAACCTCAGAGGAAAATGGTTAGCTTGCTGCTTGTTCAGATTAGTGCAACGACCGTTAATGGTGATTCAGCCAGACTTAGTGTCTCAATGGACATTTTGCTTCCAAATAAAATGAGTCTGTGTTGACAATGTTACCGTGTTTCGCCGTAAGGAATCATTGGCTCCACCGGAATAGACATACCTGACGGGACAGAATGGAATACTCAACAATCTTGCAGATAGCACGCATTTGCTACCCGATACTTGCAGCTGTTGGCATTATTGGTAAGTTCTTAAATCCAGTTATGTTTGTGCAAACAAAAACAGAAGTTACTGGAAAATCTCAGCCGGTCTGGCAGCATCTGGGAAGAGAAATCAGAGTTGACATTTCAGGTCCAGTGACCTTTTGCAACAGCTGTTTTGTCAGGAATTCTGATTTACAACATTTGTCTTTCTTTTGGTTTGTTTGTTTGTGTTAAATCTGTTCAATCCGCCTCCTTCATTCTTTGTTGAAATTTGACCTACTTTCCATGGCTTTGACTATTTCTAACCTGAGTGTTTCTCGTAGTTTCACCAGTAGTTCATGCTTTTTATAGATTAATTCCGTCTGCTGAAGCAAGTCTATTTATCAATGTTTTATAGAGAAATTAGCAACAACAAAGAGCAGGCTGAATCAGCATTTGTACGCCCCCACCCCGAGTTACTCTTCAGAGTTGTGAGCTGACTTCTTCGACCACAGCAGACCATTTAGTGTTAGAGCGCCCACATCGAGTCATAGAGCACGGAAACAGAACTTTCGGTCCAACTCATCCATGCTGATCAGATTTCCGAAACTGAACTAGTCCTATTTCCCTGCATTTGGCCCATTATCCCCAAACCTTTCAAATCCATGCAGCTGTCCAAATGTCGTTTAACTGATTCAACAACTCTTTAGGAATGGTGATGTGTTTCAAAGCCATGAAGGTGAGTGTCTTGAAGGAAAGTTGCATGTAGTGTCATTCCCACCCATCTGCTGCATCTTGTTAGTAGAGGATGTGAGGTTGAGAAAGAGCTGTGTGAGGGAACTTGGTGACTTGCTGCAATGTGTCTTGTAGATTGTACACCCTGTTGTTACTGAGTGACTGTGGGGGAGGGAAACAGACTGATGGTTTGTGGATGCGGTGGCAATTAAGTGGGCTGATATTTGATGGAAAAAAAAGCACGCTGCTGCAATAAACAACGAAAAATGTTAGATTATCTCAGTATATCTGTCAGTTTTTATGGATAGAGAAACTTCTCAGTTAGATCTGCCGAATGTAGTCATTTCGCGACACAAATTTGCTCCGCCATTCAATCGTGACTGATACGTTACCTATCCCGACTGCTCTGTTTTCTACCTGTATCCCTTGATTCCTTTATTCAACAAAAAACTATCTTTTTCTTGAATTAACTCAGTGACATGGTCTCCCCAGCCTTTCTGTGGCACTAAGTTCCACAGATTCACCATTCTCTCGCTGAAGAATTTCCTCCTTATCCCAGTTCGAAAGTCCAGATCCCCACGTCCGGATCTGTCCTATTTTGGAAACATCTTCTCCACGTCTACACTATTGAGGTCTCTCCGTATACAGAAAGTTTGAATCAGATTCCCATTCACATATCTGAACGCCATCACGTACAGTTCCAGAGTCCTCAACTGTTGCTCAAATGGCAGAGCCTTCATCCGCACGATCATTCCTGTGAATGCACTCTGAGCTGCCTTCGAGTCGAACACATCTTTCCATAGACACCGGGCCAAATACCGCTCATAATTTCTTGTGCAAGATGTTAAATGTCTACTAATGTGTACACAAAACACGTGAGTAAATGCACATGTACTCACGTGTTCAAATAATATTTAATGAGTACATGCAACGTTCGCTTATCTTATACATGCGAATCGGTTGCATGTTCCATTTAGTTCAGAATAAGCTTGTCTTTTCGGGATGATTGCAGTAATTTTCCAGTGTTTTTACTACTGGAAGATATATTTTCTGATGCCTGATGATCGACTGGTCCTGTGTTTTTGTTGTTGTTTTTTGTTTTTCAATGTTTAGCACAAGATGTATATTATTATCGCGCATTAACAAAGGCAACAATGCACAATCATTTAATTTCAAAACCATCAGCGTTGTGTTCTATCCATGTGATAACTGTTGCCACTGAGTCTGTCTGCTGTGAGCTTGAATGAATAATTACACAGCATGATGCCTGGGGCTAGTTAGTATGGTCACCAACAATCTGATTGTAAAAAATTCAACTCGGTGATTTTCAGTGGCTTCCCTGCAGATTCCCAGCAACATTTAACTATTTTGTATCGATGGTATGAATAACTACGAGGTCTCAGGTTTAATTGCCACCAACTCCAGAGAAGCGAAATGATATCTCTGAACAGGGTGGTTAGGACATCGTAGCGATGAATTTAAACATCTGGCTCTATCTATAAAAGGAGGTCAGTCATATTATATATGATTTTCCAGCACTTAAAAAAAATAACAAGAACAAGGAATAAAGGAAATTTACAGACTAGGAAAAGTCCGTTCGGCCCTCCAAGCCTGAGCCGATCAAAATGTACTGTCTAAACCTGTCAGTCAATTCCTAATCATCTGTATCGCTCTGCTCCTCATCTACTTATACATCTGTTCTGACACATCTCAAATGAATCTACCATTCCTGCCTCTACCACGTCTGCTGGCAACGCGTTCCAGACACCCGGCCACCGTCTGTGTAAATTACTTGCCACATGTATCCCCCTTAAATTTTTCACCTCTCAGCTTGAAAGCGTGACATCTTGCTTTTGAATCCTTCACCCTGGGGAAAAAAAACTCATTTCTATCTACCATGCCTATACCGTTCATGATTTTGTTAACTTCAAACAGGTCTCCCCTCAATCTCCATTTTCTCCTAATGGAAACAAACTGAAAGTACTCAATCTCTCTTCATAGCTAGCACCTTCCATACCAGAAAACATCCTTGTAAACCTTCTCTGCACGTTCTCCAAAGCATCCACATCATCTTGGCAATGTGGAGACCAAAACTGCATACAGTATTCTAAATGTAGCCGAACCAACGTCTTGTGCAATTTTAACATGACCTGCCAGCTCTTATAATCAATACCCCATCCGTTGAAGGCAAGCATACTATATGCCTTCTTGACGACTCCATCCACCTGTGCAGCAACCTTTAATATTGTTTAGATTTTTATTTCAGCATTGCTTTTAAAGGCATTGAGTTAAATGTTTTTTTTTTCCTTTTCTTCCAGGAAGAGTAATGAAGTTCATTTGTGCAATTTGACATCATCATTTCATCATATAGACATTTTATTTTCTCAGTGGACCAGCAGATCAGTGGGTTCCATTCGGATGTGTTTTGTTTTTGTCATGTCTGCCATTTCAGCATTTCACACTCTCTGAAAATGCTTCCACAGAACAGTTCATAGAATCATAGAACGCCTATGGTGCTGAAGCAAGGCACTTGGCCCGTCGAGTTCACACCAATCCTTCTAATACTGGCCTAACTAAAAGCACAGACCCCTCCCAACCCGATTTCCTTAAATGGACATTTATATGGCTAACCTACCTGGCCTGCGCATCACCAGATGCGATGGGACAACGTGCATTGCCATAGCACCTGTACTGATCATCATTGGTTGTTGTTGGAATCCAAAGCCCCCGGATGAAACACATGCACACGCACGAGAACATTCAATTTCCACACCAACAGTCGCCCAAGCGTCGGATTGAACCCTGGTCCATGGCGCTGTGAGGCAGCACTGTTCACCACTGAGCTGTTGTGCAACACCAAACAGTTAATAGTTTCTGTGTAACAGTGTTTATTTCGCCTCTCTACATCAAATGGCCCATTTATGAACATGGTCTGAAATGCCTTCTTCCTGGAGTTCTGCATTCTGTTGTTCTTAATCATATTATTTTGAACAGTTCATAGATCGAACATGCTGGTAGATTAAGTTCATTTTGTTGATTCCTTTTGACATATCTCCTCCGATATGATCAGCTTCTCCAAAGATTGAATTCTTACACTTCCATGATCTTTAAAAATTCCTGATATATTATAAGGACATAGGAAACAGGAGCAGACGTTGCCTGTCATCTGTTCGATAAGATCATGGCTCATCTACTCCACTCCTGGTACCTTCACCTTCAACCACAAAAAATGAAAAACTTTCGCCCATACCTCCCCCATCACCTCTCTCCAAAGCCGCAATGGATCCTTCCATATCAGTTGCAAATTCACCTGCACCTCCACGCACATCATTTACTGTATCCACTGCACCCGATGTGGTCTCTTCTACATTCGGGAGACAGGGCGCAGACATGCGGAATGTTTCAGGGAACACCTCTGGGGCATCCGCACCAACTAACCAACCGCCTCGTGGCTGAACACTTTAACTCCCCCTCCCACTCCGCCAAGGACATGCAGATCATTAGCCTCCTCCATTGCTAGACCCCGGCCACAAGACGCCTAGAGGAAGAGAGCCTCATCTTCTGCCCAGAAACCCTCCAACCAAACGGGATGAATGTAGGTTTCTAGAGATTTCTCATTTACCCTCCTCCCACCTTATCTCAGTCCCAATCCACAATTCAGCACAAACCGCTTGACCTCCAATCTCCTCCCCGACCTCTCCGCCCCCACCCCTCACTTCGGCTTTACACCCTCACGCTCACCTCCTTCCACCTACCATTTTCCCAGCGCCACTCCCCAAATTCCCTCCACCCTACCTTTCATCTCAGCCCGCTTGGCACGACAACCTCATTCCTGAAGAAGTGTTTACACCTGAAACATCGATTCTCCTGCTCCTCGGATGCTGCCTCGCCTGCTGTGTTTTCCCAGCACCACACTTTTCAACTCCATCTTCCCCAGGTCTCAACACTTCTTCTCTTTCACCACCACATAGCCCTCAACTCCTTCATATTTCAAAATATCGGCCTCTGCATCAAACACGTTCAGTGATTTGAATTCTGAAATTTGCTGGGTAGAGAATTCCTCATATTCAGTACCCTCTGAGAGAAGAAATCCTCTTGAAGCCAGTTGAGAACGTTTTCAGATGGCACCAACATTGGTGGCATAGCAGATTGAGAAGTTTATCTCAGATTACAAAGGGATATAGATATATTGGGTCAATTGGCTGAGCCTTAGTAGATGGAACCAAAGTTAGATAAATGCGTGGTGTTCCATTTTGTTCAGATGAACAGGGGAAGTAATTAATGGAAGGGACCACGATAGTGCTGTCAAGCAGATAGAAATCAAGTTTCTGATACAAATTTGTTTGGATGTTGCGTCACAGGTCTACTTGTGGAACGATGAAATTTGGCATGTTTCAACGCACAGATCTTTCAATATAGTGTTGGAACATCACGTTATGGATGTACGGGACGTTGATGAGTTCAGTTTTGTAATACTGTCCTGGTCAGTCTTGGCCACCTCGTGTCAAAAGGATATTATTAGATTGGAGAGGTTTCCATTAACATTTATCGATATGTTGTCAGGACTAGACGTTTGTGTTATAAAAATGTGTTCTCTAAGCTATGTTTGAAGGGGAGGGGGTGTCTCAAAGTAGGAGACCATAATTTTATAAGGAAAGATTTAAAAGAGACATGAGGGGCCAGTTTTTCAAATCAAAGATGGTTCATATTTGGAATGAACTGCCAGAGAAAATGGTAGATGCAGGTAGAGTAACAACATTCCAAAGATATTTGGACAGGTACACGAGTATGAAAGGGATAGAAGGAAACTAGCCATACATAGGAAAATGGGTCTACCTCAGTTTGTGAAATCCGGTTGGCATAGTTGAGTTGGATAAAAACTTCTGTTTTTGTCCTGCAAAACTCTACAGTTGAAAAACAACATAATACTTAAGATGTTTCTCACCAAGAAACAGTTTGATAAGAAACAACAATTAAATCATGGACACGTGGTTTATTAAATAGAAACAACCCTCTATAAATATCAGGCAAAATGAATTCCCAATGTTCTATACTTTCTCTTTGAAGCTAATTGTATAGATGAAAGCTTACCCTGTTTTAAACGATTCAGAGTTCGGTTGGAGGTCAATTAGTTGCTCAAGGAAATGAAATAAATTATCTAACGTAAGTGAACGTCGCAGCATTTGTTTCTGACTTCCAAATCTCAGTATGGTTCCACATAAGCTCCCTCCCACACCTGTCACTTGAAAATTATTTTTGACTCAACAAGTTGGGCAGTACGGTGGCGCATTTGTAAGCATTGCTGCCTAACAGCGCCGGAGACCCGCGTTCAATTCTCGCCGCAGGTGACTGATTGTGTGGAGTTTGCACATTCGCCCCGTCTCTGCGTGGGTTTCCTTCAGGTGCTCTGGTTTCCTGGCACAATCTAGGTTGCGTGCATGTTGTGCTAATTGGGCATGTTAAATTGCCCGTAGTGTTAGGTAAAGGGGTAAATGAAAGGGAATGAGCCTGGGTGGATTGTGCTTGCTGGGCCGAAGGGCCTGTTGCCACACTGCAAGTAATCTAATCTCAAAAATGGCAATAAATTGCTTCTTTCACTGATCTTTTGGAAAGAATTAATAACTCTTCAGTTGAGATCAGTTGTATTTTTGCTTTGCCACTATGTGGTCTGCCCTTGGCTGAAACCAACACAAGTTTGAAATAACTGTGCAGAGGCCAGAAACACATCACCAAGTCACCCTTTCTATGCATGTGCATAGGACATGGCACTTGTCCGGCTTCCTTGGAACCAGATCTGACAGCGAACAGAACCCCTGATTTATGTATGTCAGCCAGGGCTCCCTGATTCAACCAGGTGAACAACCCCAATCAGGAAACTCATATCCAATGAGGTCTCCCTGTCTGACTATGTTCCCATCGTTACAAAGATGACCTCACATAGTTTGAAGTTGACTTAGAAATAGAATGTGTCCCGAAACCGAAATCAAACCCCTCTGTTAATTAAAACAATAACACAGAAAAGCTTCTCTTACCTCATAATCTGTTAAAATATGAGTGACAGATAACTCACAAATTTCATTCTCAAATTAAACAGAATTACATCAATTTATTTTCTAACTCTAACAGTGGATATTAAACAAAACGTCATTAACACAGTTGTTTGTAACCATTCAGTACAGTTCAGCATTCCTCTCTCTTCAACGGACATGCCTTCTACTTCATAAGATTTGCTTGATTTAATATTGTATTAAAGCATGCTTTTCAGACAGATTACATACAAGGTAACTGATTAAAATAATGCACAAATTGTCCTTTTAGAGACATGCAACTGCAGTTGTTGATGCATACACAGCGAGAGAACGACACATTTGAGGATACTGATCGAAAAACTCCTTATCCAGCTGCTTTAAATTCTGATAGCTATTACAAGTAGATTTACAGATGTTCATAGTTCCATGTTTTAAAATGCAGGGTTCGTGTAAATATGCACACAACACTAAAAAAAATGCTCAATAACTATGAACGAGATTCCATTAAAAATCCTCTGGGCAGGAATGGAGGGCTCACACACTATTTCAGGGCGGGCTTGAACTTCAGGTGCAAACGTCAGCAGTATTGAAATGCTGTTCGACACAGCACGCACCGTGAGAGATTGAAGGAAAGTGATAAGGGCATCTGGGAAATATCAAGATATCAGAGAAGACTGAGGGTTGTCTAGAAGAATGTCCATTACTGATCAGTTACATGTCTCAATAGATTATGCGTGGCTATAAGAAATTGATAAAATGAATGGTCTGTCATGGTGGGATAAAATGGATGTAAAAACTTTTATGCCTTTCCTTTGCCAATGAAGAAGCCATTGGAACCCTGGAGGCTTCCTCCCACCAGGGTAGCATCAATAAACTCTTTGATGCTGGAAGTGGACTTCGGGTGTTCAGTGATTGCTTTCATAATTCTGCCCCAAAATACTACTGTTCATATTACTCCATAAATATTAAACTTACTGGCACAAGTGATCTGAAGACAAATTGATATATTCACCTGAATTATGAATTCTGACTCGTCCTTTTATTATGTGTGTGAGGTGAGCTGGCAGACAAATATTTATTGCCTCTCCGTGGTTGCCCCTTGAGAAGATGTTGACACTTTTTTTGAATTAATGCAGTCTGCCTGCTGTGGGTTTACCCAGAATGCCTCGGGGCATAGAACTTCATGTTGGTGATTCAGTGATAGTGACAGAACGGTGATGTATTAAGAAGTCAGGACGGTGAGGGTCTCCGAGCGAACTTGCAAGGGGCGATGCTCCCATATATCAGAAGCCCTGTTCTTCTGGCTGGAAGTGTTTGCGGGTGTAGCTGGTAATGTTTGTGAATTTGTGGTGAACGTTTGCAATGGATTTTCTAGATTGTACACACTGTTGGGTCAGAGCGTTGTTGGTGGAGGAAGAGGATATATTTGTGAATGTGTTGTCAATCAATCGAGTTGTAATTTCACCTTCCAAATACTGTGTTACTATTCTCATACAGTACTACATTCACCAAATTTCAAAATGATTTTCACATGGTCTTATGCCTGCTCATATACGAGAACATGTTCCCCTCATTACCAGCCCCTACAGATTTGTGATTAGCATACATGAGAAAACATGTGACCACGATCAATGACAGGTTAGTCCAACAACCCAGTTCTCATATTCAAACATGCCAGTTCCACTTCATAAAGTATGTATTGCTGTGTGCTCATGTACTCAGTTCCTGATGTGAAATGCCTTGTGCTAAATACCATTTTGCTTTGGTTTTTCTTCCATTAATCGGTTAATAAGTGTTAAAAACCTTTGAAACATTTCAATCAATCTCTTAGTCCGACATACTTGCATTAAAACATTTCATTTTTTATGATTTTTAATCTGAATTATTTGTTGATTTACTCTGTTCTCTATTACATTCCAACATGTATTTATGTCATTCTGGTTTGCTTGAGTACATACCTCCATTGTAACTTTTCAATATGCATCGTGTAATTGAGTTAATATATTAGTCTGATGCAATTGGTCTAATTTACCACATACATGTTTGAGCAGATATATGATGTTTGGCTATTTCTGGAATCGTGAAGACGTGTAAATTTCTTGATTTTTCTTACAGTTAATGTAGTTGGAATTGTGATACTGAATCGAGGCAATTGTGGACTCTCCAAATGTATCACTCGCTATTTATTGGCAATGTCGGCAGCAGATCTGCTTCTCGTCATCCTTAATGTCTTACTTCACCGAATTAACAATCTTTATTTCCCAGTTACTTTCTTATTCATCACTCCTGTGTGTGCCTTGAGAGTTGTTATGTTCGTTGCAGCCCTGGACTGTTCAGTTTGGTTCACAGTTGCTTTCACATTTGATCGGTTTGTCGCAATATGTTGCCAAAAGCTAAGAGCAAGATATTGCAATACGAGAACTGTGTTTGTGGTTATAATAACGTTGAGTGTGGTGTGCTGTTTGCGGGCAGTTATTTGGTATTTTATATTTATTCCGACAGTTGTTATTGACAATGTACCATGGTTTTGCATCTTAAAACCAGACTATGAAACATCATTATTCTGGAATGTGTATGAATGGATTGACAGTATATTTTCACCATTGCTTCCAATTGTGCTGATTTTGGTATTCAATGCTTTGACTGTTAGGAATATTATAACAGCTAACCGCATCCGCTGTCGCCTCCAGATCCAAGGAAATGGACAGAATCACACTGATCCAGAGTTGGTAAACAGGAGAAAATCCATCATTCTGCTCTTTGCCTTATCTGTCAATTTTATACTGTTGTGGATGACGTATGTCATACACTCTTTCAACTGGCAATTAATAAACTATAATTATCAAGACAAAACGTTGAATGATCCAATTTTTGTTCTTCAAGAAATTGGATTCATGCTACAGCTTATGAATTCGTGCACCAACACTTGCATATATGCTCTAACACAAAGTAAATTCAGAGAGGAGTTAATCAATGGAGTAAAATATCCATTTATTCGAATTATTAAACTGTGCAAATAAGCATACAGGTCTGACCTGTATTTGGAGATATATTTCAGTATCAGAACAAGATACCCAATTTGAAAGAGCTTGTGGAATTTCCTTTGCTGCATTAACTGAAAAGATGTCCATGTCCTCAGAATTGGAAAAAAAACCCTCTCGACAACGAAAATGGGAAATAACCACATCAGTAAAAAAAAACAAGTTTCATTTCGACTAATATTTCATTGAGATTAGATATCTCTAATAGCTATTGCTGTTTAAAGGGCTGAGTCTTTGCTTTTCTGTTCCATGTGAAGACCTTTTCGAAATTCTAATGTATTTCGTGCTTTGCTTTGCGTCATCCATCAGTTTACAGTGTAATGCTGAAAGCTCAGTGACAACGTCATGTGAACCTGTTCAGTGACTGACGACCATGAAATGCAAAGATTTATCTGAATGTCTTCCAAACTACTGTCATTCCGAAATCTACTTTTACTGGCATTATTCGCGGCTTGGATGAGTATATGTAAGATACAAAGATATTTTCCACAATTCACGTTCAGTCTCTGGCCTTACTTGCAAAGAAAAAAAAAGACAACTTGCCCAGTTGTTCCCTTACTGTGTACCAACTCGCAGTATACATCGTAGATGTATAAATTCATCGTCAACATTCCTGAACCACCGTCTTTTGTTAAGTTTCATATTTTGTTTTGTTCAAGCTGTCATATAATGCCAGTTTAGGTTTAGGTTCCTGTCTGTAGCTGTGACTTACTATTACTTTCTCCTGTCTATTCCTGAGCACATTAATTACAATACACCGTGGATGTTCAGACACATCAAAGTATCTCAGCAGTTCGCTAAATGTTGCGACTCAGCAACAAGATTCACTGTGAAAAATATTCCGAGCACTGACACTAAGTATAAGCAACATTTTTGACACCATACAGAAAAAGCAACCGGCTTAATTATTACAACATTCAGAAACATCCAGCCGCTCCAAAACTGACACTCTGCGACAGCAGGGTGGACCAGATACACTGCAGAAATTCACGAAAGCTCCTGAGACAGCACATTCCAAACGTGACCACCTTCATCTGGACAAGGGCAGCAGGTATACGGGAACACTACACCCTGCATGTTCCCCTCCATGTCACTCACCATTTCGACTGGGACATGTATTGCTGTTCCTTCACTGACACTTGCTCCAAGTGTTGGAATTCCCTCCCTAAGGGCTTTGTCGATCAATCTAATGGCAGGTCGAAAAGAAGCAGCACTGTGTCACCTTCAACGAGCATCTCGGGACAGACTATGAATGCTGGAACAGCCACAATGGCTGCATCATTGCAGAAAGAAATTAACCTGACGTGGTAATTTGTGCTCATGTAACTGATTGAAAGCAACCGTGGGTTCAGCTTCCTCCCTTGCCACACACGGCAGACTTAATCTGCCAAGGAACAAGTGACTGTTTACTTTTATTCTAAATTAGATTTCCAATAAATTCTCGTTCGTAATAATGAAGTACGTTCACTTAACACTGCAAGTACTGTGCAAAGGCTTTTCCATGTCGCTGTTCATTTCGAAGCACACTGCACATGGGCTCCAAACAAGGCAGCTCAAAGCCAGTGCCAAGGGTGAGGAGATCGTCCATTTTTTTCCTCTCTTTCACTTTCTCTTTTCTTTAATTTATATCCTACATGATCCCTGGATATCAGTTCTGCTGATATTCCCCCACGTCACTCAGCCCCCCTCGTCTGTGTGTGCATGTGTCGCGGCTGCACCCATCTCAGCCTCGGAGATTTCCACGACATGAGACAGAGAGCGATAATGCATGGTTTCTGACAGCTTATCTGGCCGTTTTGAGGGGGCAAGTGTGTATTGCTCCTGGCCCCTCTGCAAATACCAGCTTCTATATGAACTAAACGTTTGTTCAGGACCACCTCACTTTTCCAAAGTGTTTAAGCCACGGAATCTGATGTTACATTGACCTCACCTCAGACTCATCCACAGCTATTTATATGGTTTCGACATCAAACTTCGCCACTGAGGTAAATTGTCTATTTTTCTCAGAGGAGACATGTGCTAGTATTTGTGTTTATGATGCTGTTCAAACTACCATCAGGTCCAGGAATATCAGGTTGAACCTTGTGCAGAGTCTTCCCCCCCCCCCGCCCCCGCCCCCATCTGCAACTCTGCTACAGTTATCCCTGCTGTTGTGTGAGGGGTGGTCCGAGAATCGAGCAAGACCTGGGAGATTTTTGGTATCGACTTAAGCTGTTAGCTGTTTCTTTAAACGTGTTACCAATGTTGGGACTTATTTTTCCACCAGACTATTGGACAGTGGATACTAGGGGGGTGTCTGAGCATGCCAAATGCCGTTCAATGTCAGGAAATCCTGGAAGGCTCTGATTGAAAATGCTGTCCCGTTGAAAGTGACCAATACTTTCAGAAGCCTGTTTATTACGGATGATGCTCACAGCATTGCAAAAATCATAGAATCATAGAGTCAGAGATATATGCAGCACGGAAGCAGACGGTTGGTCTAACTTGTCCTTGCAGACTAGATATCCCAACCCAACTCGTCCCACCTGCCAGCATCCGGAATATACCCATCGAAATCGTTCCTATTCATATACCCGTTTAAATGTCTATTAAATGTTGGAATGATACTAGCCTCCAAAACTGCCATTGGCAGGTCATTCCAAACACTTACCACAATCTGCTTGAAAAGATTGCCATTGAGGTATTTTTTATATCTTTTCCATCTCACCCTAAATCTATGCCCTCTACCACAGAGAAAAGACTTTGTCTGTTTATACATATCCATGTCGCTCATGACTTTATAAACTTCTATAAGGTCACCCCTTAGCCTCCGACGCGCTAGGGAAAACAGATATAGCCGATTCAAACTCTCCGTACAGCTCAAATCCTCCAACCTTTGTTACTCGTTTCTGAACCTTTTCAAGTTTAACAACATCCTTCCGGTAGGAAAGAGAGCAGAATTGGTCGCAACATTCCAAAAGTGGCCTAACCAATGTCCTGTAAAGCCACAACATGACCTCCCACCTCCTTACTCAATACTTTGACCAATAAAGCAAAGCATACCAAATGCCTTCTTCACTCTCCTATCTACCTGCGTTTCCACTTTCAAGGAGCTAGGAAACTGCTCTCCAGCTTCCGCAGACGGACGCAAACAAGAATGAAATTGTTTACCTTCGTTCAACAATGAACTACTAAAGAAACCATTGTAAACACCAAGTTTCGGAAACGCCAAAGTCAGGGAAATTTCAATGAAGAATGAAGGAGTTGAGTAAAACAAGGTTATATGCAAACAGAAAAACCAAAAGAATTGTGGATGTGGTAAATCAGAAACATAAACCGAAGTTGCCAGGAAACGTTCTGGGGAAGACTAACCAAACCGATATGTTAACTCTGAGTTCTCTTCCCAGAAGCTACCCGACCTGCTGAATTTTCCCAAAAGCTTCTGTTTCTGTTCACACAAACATAACTGCAATTAAGGACTTACCAATAATACCAACACCTGCAAGTGTTGGGTAATAAATACTTGCTGTCTGTAAGATTGCTGAGTATTCTATTCTGTCCCAATCAGGCCTGTCTGTTGTTGTTTCGTCAATGAATCTGTCCGTCTAATTACAAAAATATTGTCAAGACGGCTTAATTTTATTTGGAAGCTAAATGTCAAGTGAGATAATAAAGAATGGTTGAATAATTAATTGTGCATGTTGCAGTAATTCAAATTAGCAACAAATTAACTACTTTCCTTTGAGAATTATTATGTAATGAAATATATTTTGAAAATTAAGAAGATACTAATTTCTTGAGAAATTGAATTAGATTTCATTGTCATGTGTACTGAAGTGCCGAAGTACATGAATGGAGTGAAAATTGTACAACTGAAACATTGCGAGGTCCACCATACGTGCAATGGTATATCCGAACAAAATCTCAGGTACACTGTAGAAACATAATGTTCAAAGCTCAAACTGGAAAGACGTGATTTGAAATCTTTTCTAAAGACAGAACAATGCACCTAGTTTGCAATGAAGCAATTCTGTACTGGAGTGAGATGTACGGTTCCCATCATTATTGCTTTTTAAAATAAATTGCATACTGGAAGAGGTTTACCACTGAGCGGAATCTCACACCTATGCCTAATTGGTCCCTTTCCTTTCCGATGATAGAAAAGAGCTCTGCATTTCCAAGACGGAATCCAATTCAGGGTTATCCGCAGGAATGTGGAGCTGTAATTCCATCCTGATCTTTCCTGGATAGAATTGTATTACAATGCATAACGTCGGTGCCATGTGCCAGTGCGGTTAGAGTAAGGTGTCAGGTGGGTAATGAGAGACAAAAGCGGATTAATTGGGTGCAAGATGGTGATGGTGCCAAGGTGGCAGGTATGTAGGATGCTGACTGGTAAGGGGTTAGAATACCAAGTGGGATATGGGTAATGTAGTGATTGATTTCCCTGATTGGGGATGTTAACCTGGTCCAATCAGGCAGTCCTTGCTAAAATTTGCAAATTGGATATATTTGCCTTTTCTTTATTGTTTATTGAGATTGTTGGTTTTCTGGATTTTCATTTTGTTTCTGTTTATTCGAAGCAAAAAAAAGAGAAAAAAATCAAACAGCAAGTCGGGTTCTGTTCGCTCTGAGAGCTGGCTCTGAGGAAACCAGACCATTGTCAATTACTTTACATGTGTCAAAAAGGGTGACTTGATAATAGGATACCGACCTATGTGAAGGTATTTCATTGGCGACGAGCATGCGATTAATGATGTATCCGCCAAAAGCGCCTACGAGATGAAACCTAACTTGAAACCTCAAATGATGTCATTCGAAATGCATCAAGTGGAGCATGTCAGTTGCATGGCATGCCGATGGAAGAGGACACTCTCACCAGGCAAACTGGCCTTGGGGGATACCGCTCGAGTGAAAGCAATTGTATCACCTCAGGACATAATACTGAGAAGATATACTCCAGGTCAGCTCATACCAACAGCCTCAAAACAAAGCCAAACTTCGGTCCAACTGTGGACATTTTCTTCAGGATCAGAGCCAGCAAACCATTGCAGTTTTGCCAAGATGCGGGCTTGTGATAGTGAAAGAATCCCACTAGACCTGAAGTACAGAAGAGAACTGACTCGCCGGAACACAGGTGTGTGCACTCCCTGGAAAGCCCACCGACAGTTGGCTTGGAACATTTACAATGTTCAGCAGCATCCACATCTTAACCAATCAAAATAAACATCTGTTAAATGGTTAACTGGTTCTGCTGGAGGTAGGTAACAGCACAGCTGTATCAGTGATTGCAGAACCAAACTTCAAAACAGTTTGCTCGGTACCCCAACTCTTAAGTTTGTGTAATAGTTCTATTCCACGGCACCTTTTCCGATTAAGGGGGAGAACTTCAATTCTGGTCTCGTAAGAGAAGTAGCTAGGTCAGTTTTCTACTGGTACACTTTTATGTGCTCAAACTTTTCCAATTAGAAAATAGCTGCTTTTGCTTCACTCATTTTGAGTGGAACAGTGGCTCAGTAGTTCGCACTGCTGTGTCACAGTGCTGGAGACGCGGGTTCAATTACCGCCTCAGGCGACTTCTTTGGAGGAGTTTGCACAGTCTGCCATTGTCTGCCGGGGTTTCCTACGGGTGCTCTGGTTTCCTCTCACAGTTCAAAAATGTGCAGTCTCAGTGAATTGGCAATGCTAAATTACCCGGAGTGTTAGTTGAAGGGGTAAATGTAGGGGAATGTGTTTGGGTGGGTTGCGGAGTGGTGTGGGTGGTTGGGCCGCAGGGCCAGTTTCCGCATTGTAAGTAATCTAATCATTTATGGGATGAGGGTGTCGCTGGATAACCAGTATCCATGCCAATCCCAGAGGGAAGTTAAGAGTCAATCACATTGCTCTGGGTCTGGTGTCACATGTAGGCCAGACCACCTAAGGGCAGCAGTTTCCTTCCCTGAACGACAAGAGTCAATCAGATGGGTTTCTTCCAACATTAGATAATGGATTCCTGGTCATTAGAGACATTTGATTCCAGGTTTTTATTGAATTCAAATTCAAAGGCTGCATTCGAACCTGAGTCAAAGAACGTTACCTGCGTCTTTTGATTGACATCCCATCGATAATACCACTACGTCATTACCTCCACGATAGAGTAAATTCCAGACTTGTGTGAAGACTGAATGAAAAACCCAGAGCTCTTCCATAATGTCTAGTGATTCCCAAAGAATCGATGGCCAACTTGTATGTTGATCAGGAAACAATTCCACGATTCTGCCCACTGCAATTTAACCCAGAGTGAAAAGTAGAGGCAGAAATCAAAAGGCTGGAAAGGGAAGGCATCATTACCCCAGTACGGTTTGCAGAATGGGCAGCACCAGGCACAACGATTGTGAGACCTCATTGATCAGTTTGCCGTTGTGGAGATTTTAAACAAACTGGAAACGAAATCTCACAACTGCATCAATCCCCAATCACTCATTATAGAGCATCAAACTGTATTATGGGACGCAAGAGGGATTGCCCTGAGTAAAGATCTCCACCAGCCATTGGCTGAACACCAACTGGATCATCCAGGGATTTCCAAAATAATCAAGTTGTGAGACGTTATGTCTGGTGGTCAGGATTGGATGCCAACATAGCCACAGTTGGGCAGTGCCCAGACTATCATCTAGTACAACAATTCCCACCAACGGGTGCTTTACAAACACATCTGAATGGCTGGGTATAACGTGGACATGACTATATGTGAAATATACCGGTATATTAATGGGCTCAATGTTCTTGGTTACGGTGGATGCTCATTGAAAGTGTTTCGACCTGCATAGAATTCATTCGGCAAACTAGTAAGTCGGTGAGGTGGGGTGGGGTGGGGGGAGTGGGACCTAGAGAGATAATGGAGATTGAGATCAATCAGAGACTGATGCACTTGAGAAAAAGGAGAGTCAAACAGTCGGAGCAGGAAGGTGGCAAATCAGAGAACAATGTAGGACTGATAAATTAAATTGCACTTATTTCAAAGCAAGAGGCCTAACAAGGAAGGCAGATGAACTCAGGGCATGTTTGAGAACAAGGGACAGCAATATAATAGCATTACAGTAACATGGCACAGGGATGGACAATGATACAAATGCTACAGGAAGGACAGGAAGGGAGGCAAGAGAGTTGGGGGACCATGTTTTTGATAAACGATAGCATTCCAGCTGCATTGAGAGAGGATATTCCTGGAAATACATCCAGGGAAGTTATTGTGAATCTGAGAATAAAAAAAAGGGATGACAACATTATTGGGATTGGAGCATGGACCTCCTAATAGTCAAAGGGAAAATGAGAAACAAATTTGTAAGGAGACCTCAATCATTTGTTAGAATAGTAGGGTGTTATGATCAGGGATTTTAAATTTCCAAACATAGATTGAAACTGTCATCGTGTTAAAGGTTGAGATGGACGAGAATTTGTTACGTGTGTACAAGAAAATTGGCTGATTGAGTATGTGGATGAGAAGTTGCAAAACTTGACCTACGCTTGCGACATAAGGCAGGCCAGGTGACTGATGTGTTACTGGGGGAGCACTTCGTTTCTGCTTATTCTAAAATAGAGATGGGAAACGATAAAAGCTAAAGTTCTAAATTGGAGGAAGACAAACTTTGACGGCATTAGGCAAGAACTTTCAAAAGCTGTATGGTGGGGAGGGGGTCAATTGTTCGTAAGTGAACAGCTGAAAAATGGGAAGCCTTCGGAAATGAGACAACGAGATTCCAGAGAAAGCATATTCCTATTAGGGTGAAAGAAAGCCTGATAGGCAGACGGATTTCTGGATGACTGAAGACATTCATGGTTTGGTTAAGAAAAAGAAGAAAGCATCTGTCAGGTATAGACAGGATGGATTGAGTGAATCCTCTGAAGAGTATAAAGGCATTAGTGGCACACTTAAGAGAGAAATCAAGAGGGAACAAATGGGATATGTGGTTGCTTTGGCCAATAGGGTTAAGGGAATCCAAAGGGTTTTCCAACTATAGAAAGGGCAAAACGGTAAGTAGGGAGAGAATTCGGCGCCTCAAAGATCAGCAAGGCTGCCTTTGTGTGGAACTGCACGAGAAGGTGGAGGTACTTTACAAATACTTTGCATGAGTAAGTACTATGGAAAAGGATATGAAAGAATATCCTTTGGGGAAACAGATGGTGACATCTTGAAAACTGTCCATATTGCAGAGGAAGACGAGTTCGATGTATTTGAACTCTCAAAAGTATATAAATCCCCAGGAACTAATCGGGTGTACCCTGGATCTCTGTGGGAAGCTGAGGAATTGATTGCTGTGCCGCTTACTGAGATATTTGTCTCAATAGATAAAGTGCCAGGAGACGGGAGATTGGCTAACGTGGTGTCACTGTTTAAGAAAGATGGTACGGACAAGCCAGGGAACTATAAACCAGTGAGCCTGACGTCGGTGTGTGGAAGTTGTTGGTGGGAATCCTGAGGAACAGGATGTACATGTATTTAGAAAGAAAAGGGTTGATTAAGGATGCTCAACACGGGTTTGTGCGTGAGAAAACATGTCTCACAAAATTGACTGATTCTTTAGAATTATGAACAAAGAGGATTGATGAGGGCAGAGCGGTAGATGCGATCTATATGCACTTCAGTAAGGAGTTCGACAAGTTTCCCCATGTGCGGCTGTTTAGCAAGGTTCGATCTCATGGATTTCAGGGAAAACTAGCCGTTTAGATGCAGTGAGGGCTCAAAGGTCGAAGGCAGGGGGAAGAGGTGGAGGGTTGTTTCTTTTAGACTGGAGGCCTGTGACCAGTTGAGTGCTGCAAGGATCAGTGCTGAGTCCATTACTTTTCATCATTTATGTGAATGATTTGGATGTGAGCATAAGCGGTATGGTTATTAATTTGTATGTGACACCAAAACTGGAGACGCAGTGTACAGCGAAGAAGATTGCCTCAATTTACAATGGGATCTTGATCAGCTGGGACAGGTTGAGTCCGTGATTTGCAGGTTGAGTCCGTGATTAAGAAAGCGAATGTGATTAGATTAGATTAGATTAGATTAGATTAGATTAGATTTACAGTGTGGAAACAGGCTCTTCGGCCCAACAAGTCCACACTGACCCGCCGAAGCGCAACCCACCCATACCCCTACATTTACCCCTTACCTAACACTACGGGCAATTTAGCATGGCCAATTCACCTGACCCGCACATCTTTGGACTGTGGGAGGAAACCGGAGCACCCGGAGGAAACCCACGCAGACACGGGGAGAATGTGCAAACTCCACACAGTCAGTCGCCTGAGTTGGGAATTGAACCCGGGTCCCTGTGAGGCAGCAGTGCTAACCACTGTGCCACCGTGCCGCCCACTAATGTTGTCACTTATCTCAAGAGGGTTGGAATATAAAAGCAGAGATATGCTACAGAGACTTTATAAAGCTCTGGTTAGGCCCCATTTAGAGTACTGTGTCCAGTTTTGGTCCCCACACCTCAGGAAGGACATACTGGCAATGGAACGTGTCCAGCGGAGATTCACATGGATGATACCAGGAATGGTAGGTCTAACATATGAGGATCGGCTGGGGATCCTGGGATTGTATTCATTGGAATTTAGAAGATTAAGGGGAGACTTAACAGCGACGTCGAAGATAATACATTGCTTGGAAAGGGTGGACGCTAAGAAATTGTTTCCATTAGGCGAAGAGACTAGGACCAGTGGACACAGCCTTAGAATTAGAGGGGGTCAATTCAGAACAGAAATGCGGAGACATTTCTTCAGCCAGAGGGTGGTGGGTCTGTGGAATTCATTGCCATGGAGTGCAATGGAGGCTGGGATGCCAAATGTCTTCAAGGCAGAGATTGATAGATTCTTGTTGTCTGGAGCAGTTAAGGGCTACGGGGAGAACGCTGGTAAGTGGAGTTGAAATGCCCATCAGCCATGATTGAATGGCGGAGTGGACTCGATTGGTCGAATGGCCTGACTTCCACTCCTATGTTTTATGGTCTTATGGTCTTCTGGACAATGGGCTGAGAGGTAGCAGATGGAATCTAACTTAGATAAATGTGAGGCGCTGCATTTTGGAAAAACAAACCTCAGCAGGACTTAGACACTTCATGTTACATTCCTCGGGAATTATGCTAAACAAAGAGACTTTGGAGTGCAGTATCCTCGCTCCTTGAAAGGGGAATCGCAGGTAGATATGAGAGCAAAGAAGGCGTTTGGTGTGCTTTGATTTATTGATCAAAGTATTGAGTACAGGAGTTGGGAGATCATGTTGTGGCTTTACAGGACATTGGTTAGGCCAATGTTGGAATGTTCCGTCCAATTCTGGTCTCTTTCCTACCGGAAGGATGTTGTTAAACTTGAAAAGGTTCAGAAACGAGTTACAAGGGTTGAAAGATTTGAGCTGTCGGGAGAGTTTAAACAGGCTATGTCTGTTTTCCCTGGCACGTCGGAGGCTAAGGGGTGATATTACAGAAGTTTATAAAATCATGAGCGACATGGATAGATATAAATGGACAAAGTCTTTTCCGTGTGGTAGAGGTCTCCAGAGCCTGAGGGCATAGGTTTGGGGTGAGAGGGAAAAGATATAAAAGATACCTAAAGGGCAATCTTTTCACGCAGATTGGGGTATGTGTATGGAATGATCGGCCAGTGGCAGTTTGGAGGCTAGTATCATTGCAATATCGAAAAGACATCTGGACGGGAATATGAAAAGGAATGATTTGGAAAGGTATGTGCCAGGTGCTGGCAGGTGGGACGAGTTGTGTTGGGATAAATAGTCGGCAAGGACAATTAGACCGACGGGTCTGCTTCCGTGCTGCATATATCTCTGACTCGATCACTCTACGATGATTGCAATGCTGTGAGCATCATCCATGATAAACAGGCTTCAGAAAGTATTGGTCACATACATCGGGACAGTATTTTCAATCAGAGCATTCCAGTATTTCCTGACATTGAACGGCATATGGCATGTTCAGACAGCCCCCTAACGTCCACTATCCAATGGTCTGGTGGAAAAATCAGCCCAAACATTGAAGGCAGGTTGAAAGAAACAGCTAACAGCTTCAGTCGTCACCAGAAATCTCCCAGGTCTTGCTCGATACTCCGACCACCCCTCACACAACAACAGGGATAACTCTAGCGGAGTTGCAAATGGGGAGAAGACTCCGCACAAGGTTCAACCTGATACTCCTGGACCTTACGGGAGTTTGAACAGCATCATAAACACCAATACCAGCACATGTCTCCTCTGAGAATGAGAGACAGTTTACCTCAGTGGCGAAGTTTGATGTCGAAACCATATAAATAGCTGTGGATGAGTATGAGGTGAGGTCAATGTAACTTCAGATTCTGTGGCTTAAAAACTTTCGGAAAGTGAGGTGGTCCAGAACAAACGTTTAATTCATACGGAAGCTGCTGCATTGCATAGGGGACAGGCGCAATTCACACTTTCCCCTCAGTGGGCGGCACGGTGGCAGGGTGGTTAGCACTGCTGTCTCACAGCGCCTGAGACCCGGGTTCAATTCACAGGCGACTGACTGTGTGGAGTTTGCACGTTCTCCCTGTGTCTGCGTGGGTTTCCTCCGGTAGCTCCGGTTTCCTCCCACAGTCCAAAGATGTGCGGGTCAGGTGAACTGGCCATGCTAAATTGGCCCGTAGTGTTAGGTAAGGGGTATATGTAGGGGAATGGGTGGGTTATGCTTCGGCGGGTCGGTGTGGACTTGTTGGGCCGAAGGGCCTGTTTCCACACTGTAAGTAATCTAATCTAATCTAAAAAAAAGGCTAGAAAGGCTGTCAGAAACCATGAGTTCTCCCTCACTGTCTCGTGTCGATGAAATCTCCGAGGCTGAGATGGATGCAGCCTCGACACATGCACACACAGACAAGGGGGCTGAGTGACGTGGGGGAATGTCAGCGGAACTGATGTCCTGGGATCATGTAGGAGATAAATTGAAGAAAAGCGAAAGTGAAAGAGAGGGAAAAAAAACGAACGATCTCCTCACCCTCGCCACTGGCTTTGAGCTGCCTTGTTTGGAGCCCACGTGCAATGTGCTTAGAAATGAACAGTGACTTGGCAAAGCAATACCGGCCTTTGCACAGTACGTTTAGTGTTAAAAGAATGCACCCAATTATTACGAACGAGAACTAATTGGAAATCCAATTTAGAATGAACGAAAACAGTCACTTGTTCCTTGGCAGATTGAGTCTGCCGTGTGCGACAAAGGAGGAAGCTGAACCCACAGTTGCTTTCAATCAGTTACATGAGCACAAGTTACCGTGTCAGATTAATTGTTTTCTGCAATGATGCAGCCATTGTGGCTGTTCCAACATTCACAGTCTGTCCCGAGATTCTCCTTGAAGGTGCTGCTTCCTTTCGACATGCTGGTAGACTGATCCACAAAACCCGTTAGGGAGGAAATTCCAGCATTTGGAGCAAGTGTCAGTGAAGGAACAGCAATACATTTCCCAGTCGAAATGGTGAGTGACTTGGAGGGGAACATGCTGGGTTTGGTGTTCCCGTTTACCTGCTGCCCTTGTCCAGATGAAAGTGGTCACGTATTGGATTTTGCTGCCTCAGGAGCTTTCGTGAATTTCTGCAGTGTGTCTGCTCCACACTGCTGACACAGAGTCAGTTTTGGAGCGGCTGGATGTTTCTGCATATTGTAACAATCAAGCCGGTTGCTTTTTCTGTATGATGTCAAAAATGTAGGTTATACTTAGTGTCAGTGCTAGGTATGTTTCTCACCGTGAATCGTGTTGCTGAGTCGCAACATTCAAGGAACTGCTGAGATACTTTGACGTGCATGAACATCCAAGGTGTGTTGTAATTAATGTGCTCAGGAATAAACACGAGAAAGAAATAACAAGTCACAGCTACAGACAGGAACTCATACCTAAAATGGCATTATATGAAAACTTGAACAAAACAAAATATGAAACTTAACAAAAGGCGGATTTTCAGGAATGTTGACAATCCACCACCTCCAACCTCATAGTCCCACAACCCCGCAACGCCCGTTTCTACGTCCTGCCCAAAATCCACAAACCTGACTGCCCCGTCCGACCCATTGTCTCAGCCTGCTCCTGCCCCACCGAACTCATCTCCACGTACCTCGACACGGTTCTGTCCCTTTTAGTCCAAGAACTCCCTACCTACGTTCGGGACAATACCCACGCCCTCCACCTCCTCCATGATTTTCGCTTCTCCGGTCCCCAACGCCTTATCTTCACGATGGACATCCATTCCCTGTACACCTCCATCCCCCATCACGAAGGACTCAAAGCCCACCGCTTCTTCCTTTCCCGCCGTACCAACCAGTACCCTTCCACTGACACCCTCCTTCGACTGACTGAACTGGTCCTCACCCTGAACAAATGCTCTTTGCAATCCTCCCACTTCCTCGAAACTAAAGTTGTTGCCATGGGCACCCACGTGGGCCCCAGCTATGCCTGTCTCTTCATAGGATATGTGCAACAGTCCATCTTCCGCAACTACACTGGCAGCACCATCTACCTTTTCATCCGCTACATCGATGACTTTATCGGCGCTGCCTCGTGCTCCCACGAGGAGGTTGAACAGTTCATCAACTTTACCAACACCTTCCATCCCGACCTCAAATTCACCTGGACTGTCTCAGACTCCTCCCTCCCCTTCTTAGACGTTTCCATTTCTATCTCGAGCGACCGAATCAACACAGACATCTACTATAAACCGTCTGACTACCACAGCTTCCTGGACTACACCTCCTCCCACCCTGCCCCCTGTAACAACGCCATCCCATATTCCCAATTCCTTCGCCTCCGCCGCATCTGCTCCCAGGAGGACCAGTTCTAATACCGTCCTTCTTCAAGGACGACAGGTTCCCCCCAGACGTGACCGAACGATGCCCTCCACCGCAACTCCTCCACTTCCCGCTTCTCCTCCCTTGAGCGCCGCCCCTCCAACCGCCACTAGGACAGAACCCCTAAGGTTCTCACCTAACACCCCACCAACCTCCGTATACAGAGTATCATCCGCCGTCATTTCCACCACCTCCAAACGGACCCCACCACCAGGGATATATTTCCCTTCCCTCCCATATCTGCGTTCAACAAAGACCACTCCCTTCGTGACTCCTTCGTCAGGTCCACACCCCGCACCAACGCAACTCCCGGCACCTTCCCCCTGCAACCACAGGAAATGCAAAACCTGCGCCCACACCTCCTCCCTTACTTCTCTCCAAGGACCCAATGGATCCTTCCATATTCGCCACAAATTCACCTGCACCTCCACACACATCATCTATTGCATCCGCTGCACCCGATGTGGCCTCCTCTATATAGGGGAGACGGGCCGCCTACTTGCGGAACGCTTCAGTGAACACCTCTGGGATGGCCGGACCAACAAACCAAACCATCCCGTTTAACTCAGATTTCTCCTGTTTCCTCATTTCCCCTCCCCCACCTTGTCTCAGTTGATTCCCTCGAACTCAGCACCACCCTCCTAACCTTCAATTTTCTTCCTGACCTCTCCGCCCCCCACCCCACTCCGGCCTATCACCCTCACCTTGACCTCCTTCCACCTATCTCATCTTCATCGCCCCTCCCCCAAGTCCCTCCTCCCTAACTTTTATCTTAGCCTGCTGGAAACACTTTCCACATTCCTGATGAAAGGCTTGAGCCCGAAACGTCGAATTTCCTGTTCCTTGGATGCTGCTTGACCTGCTGCGCTTTAACGAGCAACACATTTTCAGTGCATTTTATATGCATAGCTTTTCCGATGTATAGTGCGAGTTGGTACAAAATAAGGGAACAAGTAGGCAAGTTGTCTTTTTCTGTCTTTGAACGTAAGGCCAGAGATTGAATGTGATTTGTGGAAAAGATGTTTGTATCTTACATATACTCATTCAAGCCGCTAATAATGCCAATAAAAGATGACTGCAGAATGATCGTAGTTTGGAAGATATTCAGTTTAATCTTTGCATTTCGTGGTCGTCAGTCAGTGAACATGTTCACGTGATGTTGTCTCTGAGCTTTCAGCAGAAGACCATAAACTGATTGATGACGCAAAGCACGAAATACATTAGAATTTCAAAAAAGTATTCATATGTAACAGAAAAGCAAAGACTCAGCCCTTCAAACAGCAATAGCTATTAGAGATACCCAATCTCAATGAAATATTCTTCTAAATGCAAATTGATTTTATGTACAGATGCGGTTATTTCCAATTTTCGTGGTCGAGAGGCTTTTTTGCACAGTGCTGTGGATATGGATTTCTTTTCAGTAAATGCAGCAAAGGAAATTCCACAAGCTCTTTCAAATTGGAGATCTTGTTCTGATACTGAAAATGCATCTCCAAATACAGGTCAGACCTGTATGCTTATTTGCACAGTTTAATAATTCGAATAAATGGATATTTTACTCCATTGATTAACTCCTCTCTGAATTTACTTTGTGTTAGAGCATATATGCAAGTGTTGGTGCACGCATTCAGAAGATGGAGCATGAATCCAGTTTCTTGGAGAACAAAAATTGGATCATTCAACGTCTTGTCTTGATAGTTATAGTTTACTATTTGCCAGTTGAAAGAATGTATGACATACGTCATCCACAACAGTATAAAATTGACAGACAAGGCAAAGAGCAGGATGATGGATTTTCTCCTGTTTACCACCTCTGGGTCAGTGTTATTCTGTCCATTTCCGTGGATCTGGAGGCGACAGCGGATGCGGTTAGCTGTTATAATATTCCTAACAGTCAAAGCATTGAATACCAAAATCAGCACAATTGGAAGCAATGGTGTAAATATACTGTCAATCCATTCATACACACTCCAGAATAATGATGTTTCATAGTCTGATATTAAGCTGCAAAACCATGGTACATTGTCAATAACAACTGAAGGAGTAAATACAAAATACCAAGTAACTGCCCGCAAACAGCACACCACACTCAAACTTACTATAACCACCAATGCAGTTCTCGTATTGCAATATCTTGCTCTTAGCTTTTGGCAACAAATTGCGACAAACCGATCAAATGTGAAAGCAACTGTGAACCAAACAGTCCAGGGCTGCAACGAACATAACAATTCTCAAGGCACACACAGGAGTGATGAATAAAAAATTAACTGGGAAGTAAAGATTATTGATTCGCTGAAGTAAGACATTAAGGATGACGAGAAGTAAATCTGCTGTCGACATTGCCAACAAATAGCGAGTGATACATTTGGAGAGCCCACAATTGCCTCGATTCAGGATCACAATTCCTACTACATTAACTGTAAGAAAAATCAAGAAATTTACACGTCTTCATGATTCCATACATGGCAAAAACATCATATATCTGCTCAAACATGTATCTGCTAAATTAGACCAATTGCATCAGACTAATATATTAACTCAATTACGCGATGCATAGTGAAAAGTTACAATTGAATTATGTACTCAAGCAAACCAGAATGCTATAAAGACATGTTGGAAAGCAATAGAAAACAGAGTAAATCAACAAATAATTCGGATTAAAATTAATAAAGATTGAAATGTTTTAATGCAAGTATGTCGTACTAAGAGATTGATTGAAATGTTTCAAAGCTTTTTAATACTTATTAACCTACTAATTGAAGAAATATACAAGCAAAATGGTATTAATCACAAGGTATTTCACATCAGGAACTGAGTTCATGAGCACACAACAATACATATTTGATGAAGTGGAACTGGCATGGTTGAATATGAGAACTAGGTTGTTGGACTAACCTGTCATTGATCGTGGTCAAATGTTTTCTCATGTATGCGAGTCACAAATCTGCAGGGGTTGGTAATGAGGGGAGCTAATACTCGGATATGAGCAGGCATAAGACCATGTGAGAATCATTTTGTAACTTGGTGAATGTAGTACTTTATTAGAACACTAACACAGTATTTGGAAGGTGAGATTACAACTCGATTGATTGACAACTCATCCACAAATATATCCCCCTCCTCCACCAACGACGCTCTGAAGCAACAGTGTGTACTATCTAGATAATCCACTTCAAACGCTCCCCAAAGATTCACAGACTTTACCAGCTACACCCGCAAACACTTGCAGCCAGGAGAACAAGGCTTCTGATACATGGGAGCATCGCCCCTTGCAAGTTCGCTCGGAGACACTCACCGTCCTGACTTGTTAATACATCACCGTTCCTTCACTATCACTGAATCTCCACGATGAAGTACCATGCCCCAAGGCATTCTGGGTAAACCCACAGCAGGCAGACTGCATTAATTCAAAAAAGTGTTACCATCTTCTCAAGGGGCAACCACGGACAGGCAATAAATATTTGTCTGCCAGTTCACATCCCACACATTATGAAAGGACGAGTCAGAATTCAGGTGAACATATCAATATGCCTTCAGATAGCTTGTGCCAGTAAGGTTAATATTAATGGATTTATATGAACAGTAGTGTTTTGGGGCAGAATGCTGAAAGCAACCACTGAACACCCGGAGTACACTTCCAGCATCAAAGAGTTTATTGGTGCTACCCTGGTGGGAGGAAGCCTCTTTTGATTCAATAGCTTCTTCATTGACAAAGGAAAGGCATAAACGCTCATATGTCCACTTTACCCCACCATAACAGACCATTCATATTATCAATTGCTTACAGCCACGCCAAATCTAATTAGACATGTGATGGACAGAAATAGAGACGACCCTCTGTCTTCTCTGATGTCATGATATTTCCCAGATGCCCTTATCACTTTCCTTCAATCTCTCACGGTGCGTGCTGTGTCTAACAACATTTCAATACTGCTGACGTTTGCACCTGAAGTTCAAACCCCCCTGAAATAGTGTGTTAGACCTTCATTCCTGCCCAGAGGATTTTAATGAAATCTCGTTCATAGTTATTGAGCATTTTTTAGCGTTGTGTGCATATTTATACGAACCCTGCATTTCAAAACATGGAACTATGAACGTCTGGAAATCTACTTGTAATAGCTCTCAGAGTTTAAAGCAGCTGGGTAAGGAGTTTTTCGATCAGCATCCTCAAAAGTGTCCTTCTCCAGCTGTGTATGCATCAACAACTGCAGCTGCATGTCTCTAAAAGGTCAATTTGTGTGTTATTTTAACCTGTTACCTTGGATGTAATCCATCGGAAAAGCATGCTTTATTATAATACGAAATCAAACAAATCTTACGAAGTTGAAGGCACGTCCCTTGAAGAGAGAGGAATGCTGAATTCTACTGAATGGTTACAAACAACTGTGTTAATGACCTTTTGTTTACTATCCACTGTTAGAGATAGAAAATAAATCGATGTAATTCTGTTTAATTTGAAAGTGAAATTTGTGAGTTCTCTGTCACTCATATTTTAACAGATTATGAGGCAAGACAAGCTTTGCTGTGTTATTGTTTGAATTAACAGAGGGGTTTGATTTCGGTATCGGGACACATTCTATTTCTAAGTCAATTTCAAAGCATGTGAGGTTATCTTTGTAACGATGGGAACATAGTCAGCCTGGGAGACTGTTTGAATATCAGTTTCCTGATTGGGGCTGTTCACCTGGTCGAATCAGAGAGCCCTCGCTGACATACATAAATCATGGGTTTTGTTCGCTGTCACATCTGGTTCCAAGAAAGCCGGACAAGTGCCATGTCCTATGCACATGCAGAGAAAGGGTGCGTTGGTGATGTGTTTCTGGCCTCTGCACAGTTATTTCCAACTTGTGTTGGTTTCAGCCAAGGGCAGACCACATCGTGGTAATGCAAAAATACAATTGATCGCAACTGAAGAATTATCACTTCTTTCCAAAAGATTAGTGAAAGAAGCAATTTATTGCCATTTTTGAGATTAGATTACTTGCAGTGTGGAAACAGCCCCTTCGGCCCAGCAAGCACAATCCACCCAGACCCATTCCCTTACATTTACTCCTTCACCTAACTTTACGGTTAAGTTAACATGGCCAATTCACCCAATCTGCACCAAACCTAGATTGTGCCAGGAAACCAGACCACCTGAAGGAAACCCATGCAGACAGGCGGTGAATGTGCAAACTCCATACAATCAGTCACCTGTGGCGAGAATTGAACGCGGGTCTCCGGCGCTGTGAGGCAGCAATGCTTTCCAATGCGCCAACATGCTGCCCAACTTGTTATGTCAAAAGTAATTTTCAAGTGACAGGTTTGGGAGCGAGCTTATGTGGAACCACTCAATTACGTTAGATAATTTATCTCATTTCCTTGGGCAAATAATTGTCCTCCAACCGAAGTCTGAATCGTTTAAATCAGAGTAAGCTTTCATCGATACAATTAGCTTCAAAGAGAAAGTATAGAAAATTGGGAATTCATTTTGCCTGATATTTATACAGGATCGTTTCTATTTAATAAATCACGTGCCATTGATTCAATTGCTGTTGTTCACCAAACTATGTCTTGGTGTGAAACATCTTATGTTTTATGTTGTTTTTCAACTAAAGAGTCATGCCGGAGAAAAACAGAAGTTTTTATCCAACTCAGCCGTGTCAAGCGGGTTTCGCAAATTGAGGTAGACCCATTTTCCTATGTATGGGTAGTTTCCTTCTAACCCTTTCATACTCGTGTACCTGTCCAAATATCTTTGGAATGCTGTTACTCTATATGCACCGACCATTTTCTCTGGCAGTTCATGACAAATATGAACCATCTTTGATTTGAAAAACTGGCCCCTCATGTCTCTTTTAAATCATTCCTTATGAAACTATGGTCTCCTGCTTTAAGACAACCCCATTCCCCTCATCCACAGCTTACAGAAAACATTTTTATTGTTCCAGTTATTTTTAACCCTCTATAAAGTTGCCCCTCAGCCTCCAACTCTGCAGAGAAAATAGCGCCAGAATATTCAGACTATCTGTATAACACAAACGTCTAGTCCTGACAACAAATGTTAATGGAAACCTCTCCAATCTCATAATATCCTTTCGACATGAGGAGGCCAAGACTGACCAGGACAGTATTACAAAACTGAACTCATCAACGTCCCTTACATCCATAACATGATGTTCCAACACTATATTGAAAGATCTGTGCAATAAAACATGCCAAATGCCATCTTTCCACAAGTATACCTGTGACGCAACATACAAACAAATCTGTACCTGAAACCTTATTTCTCTCTGTTTGACAGCACTACCGTGGTCCCTTCCATTAATTACTTCCCTTGTTCATCTAAACAAAAGGGAACACCACACATTTATCTAAATTTGGTTCCATCTGCTGGTTGGTGGCATCTGAAAACGTTCTCGCCTGGCTTCAAGAGAATTTCTTCTCTAAGAGGGTAGTGAATGTGAGGAATTCTCTGTCCTGCAAATTTCAGAATTCAAATCACTGAATGTGTTTGATGCAGAGGCCGATATTTTGAAATATAAAGAAGTTGAGGGCTATGTGGTGGTGGAGGAGGAGAAGTGTTGAGACTTGGGGAAGATGTAGTTGAAAAGTGTGGTGCTGGGAAAACACAGCGGGCCAGGCAGCATCCGAGGAGCAGGAGAATCGACGTTTCAGGTGTAAACCCTTTTTCAGGAATGAGTTTGGCGTGCCAAGCAGGCTGAGATAAAAGCGACGGGGGAGGGAATTTGGGGAGGCGCGCTGGGAATACGGTAGGTGGAAGGAGGTGAGGGTGAGGGTTTTACGCCAGAGTGGGGGTGGGGGTGGAGAGGTCGGGAAGGAGATTGCAGTTCAAGCAGGTTGGGCTGAATCCGGGGATTGGGACTGAGATAAGGTGGGAGGTGGAGAAATGAGAAATCTCTAGAAATCTACATTCATCCCGTGTGGTTGGAGGGTTTCTGGGCGGAAGATGAAGCTCTCTTCCTCCAGGCTTCTTGTGGCCGGGGTTTGGCGATGGAGGAGGCCAATGATCTGCATGTCCTTGGCGGAGTGGGAGGTGGAGTTAAAGTGTTTAGCCACGAGGCGGTTGGGTTAGTTGGTGCGGGTGCCCCATAGGTGTTCCCTGAAACGTTCCACAAGTTGGCGCCCTGCCTCCCCAATGTAGAGGAGACCACTTCGGGTGAAGCGGATACAGTAATTGATGTGCGTGGAGGTGCAGGTGAATTTGCGACTGATATGGAAGGATCCATTCTGGCCTTGGAGAGAGGTGATGGGGGAGGTGTGGGTGCAGGTTATTCACTTTTTGCAGTTGAAGGTGAAGGTACCAGGAGTGGGGTAGATGAGCCATGATCTTATCGAACAGATGACAGGAAACGTCTGCTCCTGTTTCCAATGTCCTTATAATCCATCAGGATTTTTTAAAGATCATATAAGTGTGAGAATTCAATCTTTGGAGAAGATGATCATATCGGAGGAGATACTTCAAAAGGAATCAACAAAATGAACTTAATGTACCAGCATGTTCGATCTATGAACTGTTTAATACAATCTGAATAAGAACAACACAAGAAGAAGGCATTTCAGACCATGTTCATAAATGGGTCATTTGATGTAGAGAGGAGAAATAAACAATGTTACACAGAAACTATTAACTGTTTGGTGTTGCACGATAGCTCAACGATGAACAGTGCTGCCTCACAGCGCCATGGACCCGGGTTCAGTCCGACGCTTGAGCGACTGATTGTGTGGAAATTAAATGTTCTCGTGCGTCTGCATGCGTTTACTTCGGGGGCTTTGGTTTCCACCAACAACCCAATGACGTGCAGGATAGGTGTTGTGGCAATGCACGTTGAACCATCGCATCTGGTGATGAGCAGGCCAGGTAGGTTATCTATATAAATGTACATTTCAGGAAATCGGGTCTGGAGGAGTCTGTGTTTCTAGTCAGGCCGGTATTAGGAGGATTGGTGTGAACTCGACGGGCCAAGTGCCTTGCTTCAACACCATAGGCGTTCTATGATTCTATGAACTGTTCTGCGGAAGGAATTTCAGGGAGTGTGAAATGCTGAAGTGACAGAAATGACAAAACGAAACACATCCTAATGGAACCCACTGTCCTGCTGGTCCACTGAGACAATAAAATGTCTGTATGATAAAATGATGATGTTAAATTGCACAAATGAACTTTATAACTCTTCCAGAAAGAAAAAAACATTTAACTCAATGCCTTTAAAAGCAATGCTGAAATAAAAATCTAAACAACACTAAAGGTTGCTGCACAGGTGGATGGAGTCGTCAAGAAGGCATATAGTATGCTTGCCTTCAACGGATGGGGTATTGATTATAAGAGCTGGCAGGTCATGATAAAATTGCGCAAGATGTTGGTTCGGCTACATTCAGAATACTGTATATAGTATTGGTCTCCACCATACCAAGATGATGTGGATGCTTTGGAGAAGGTGCAGAGAAGATTTACGAGGATGTTGCCTGGTATGGAAGGTGCTAGGTATGAAGAGAGATTGAGTACTTTCAGTTTGTTTCCATTAGGAGAAAATGGAGGCTGAGGGGAGACCTGTTTGAGGTCAACAAAGTCATGAACGGGAGAGGCATTGTAGATAGAGATGAGTTTTTTTTTCCCAGGGTGACGGATTCAAAAGCAAGATGTCATGCTTTCAAGCTCAGAGGTGAAAAATTTAAGGGGGATACATGTGGCAAGTAATTTACACAGAGGGTGGCGGGTATCTGGAACTCGTTGCCAGCAGAGGTGGTAGAGGCAGGAATGGTAGATTCATTTAAGATGTGTCAGATCAGATGTACGAGTAGATGTGGTGCAGAGCGATACAGATGATTAGGAATTGACTGACAGGGTTTGAGAGTACATTTGGATCGGCTCAGGCTTGGAGGACCGAACGGCCTGTTCCTGGTGTGTAAATTTCCTTTATTTCTTGTTCTTGTTATTTGTTTTTTTAAGTGCTGGAACATCATATATAATCTGACTGACCTCCCTTTACAGATAGAGCCAGATGTTTAAATTCATCGATATGATGTCCGAACCGCCCTGTTCAGACATATCATTTCGCTTCTCTGGAGTTGGTGGCAATTGAAACTGGGACCTCGTAGTGATTCATACCATCGATACAAAAGAGTTAAATGTTGCTGGGAATCTGCAGGGAAGCCACTGCAACTCACCTAGTTGATTTTTTTTACAGTCAGATTGTAGGTGACCATACTAACTAGCCCCAGGCATCATGCTGTGTAATTATTCATTCCAGCTCACAACAGACAGATTCAGTGGCAACTGTTATCACATTGATAGAACACAATGCTGATGGCTTCGAATTTAACTGATTTTGCATTGTTGGCTTTGATAATGCGCGCAAATAATATACATCTTGTGCTAATATTAGACTTTGAAAAATAATCAAACAACAACAATAAACACAGGACCACTCGATCATCAGGCATCAGAAAATATATCTTCCAGTAGTAAAAACATTGGAAAATTACTGCAATCATCCCGAAAAGACAAGCTTATTCTGAACTTAACGGAACATGCAATCGATTCACATACATAAGATAAGCGAAAGTTGCATGTACTCATTAAATAGTATTTGTACACATGAGTACATGTGCATGTACTCACGTGTTTTATGCACACATTAGTGGACATTTAACATCTTGCACAAGAATTCATGAGCGGTATTTGGCCCCGTGTCTATGGAAAGATGTGTTCGATTTGAAGGGGGCTCAGAGAGCATTGGCAGGAAAGATCGTGTGGATGAAAGCTTTGCCATTTGAGGAGCAGTTGAGGACTCTGGAACTGTACGTGACGGGGTTCAGATATGTGAATGGGAATCTGATTCAAACTTTCTGTACACTGAGAGACCTGGATAGGGTAGAAGTGGAGAAGATGTTTCCAAAATAGGACAGATCAGGACGTGGGGCTCAGCCTGAGGGTGAATGGATGACACTCTCGAACTGGAATGAGGAGGAATTTCTTCAGCGACAGGATGGTGAATCTGTGGAAATCAGTGCCACAGAAAGTCTGGGGAGACCAAGTCATTGAGTTCATTCAAGAAAAAGATAGATTCTTGTTGAATAAAGGAATCATGGGACACAGGAAGAAAACAGAGCAGTCGAGATAGGAAACGGATCAGTGACGATTGAATGACGGAGCAAATTTGTGTAGCAAAATGACTACATTCTTCAGATCTAACTGAGAAGTTTCTCTATCCATAAAAATTGACAGATATACTGAGAATATCTAACATTTTCGTTGTTTATTACAGCAGTTTGCTTTTTTCCATTAAATATCAGCCCACTTAATTGCCACCACATCCACAAACCATCAGTCTGTTCCCCTCCCCCACAGTCACTCAGTAACAACAGGGTGTACAATCAAAAGTCACATTGCAGCAGGTCACCAAGTACCCTCAGATAGCTCTCTCTCAACCTCATATCCGCTACTGACTAGATGCAGCAGATGGTGAGAAAGACACTACTAGCAACTTTCCTTCAACACACTCACCTTCATGGCTTTGAAACACATCACCATTCCTAAAGTGTTGCTGAATCAGTTAAACGACATTTGGATAGCTATATGGATACGAAAGGTTTGGGGGTAATCGGCCAAATGCAGGGAAATAGGACTAGTTCAGGTTCGGAAATCTGATCAGCATGGATGGGTTGTACTGAAAGGTCTGTTTCCATGCTCTATGACTCGATGTGGGTGCTCTAACACCAAATGGTCTGCAGTGATCTGAGAAGGCAGCTCACAACTCTGAAGGGTATCTCGGAGTGGGGTACACTGATTCAGCCTGCTCTTTATTGTAGGTTATTTCTCTATAAAACATTGATAAATAGACTTGCTTCAGCAGATGGAATTAAACAATAAAAAGCATGAATTACTGGTGAAACCACGAGAAACACTTAGGTTCGAAATAGCCAAAGCCATGGAAAATAGATCAAATTTCAACAAAGAATGAAGGAGTCGGATTAAACAGATTTAACACAAACATACAAACCAACAGAAAGACAAATGTTGTCAATCAGAATTCCTGACAAAACAGTTGTTGGAAAAGGTCACGGGACCCGAAATGTCAACTCTGATTTCTCTTCCCAGATGCTGCCAGACCGGCTGAGATTTTCCAGTAACTTCTGTTTTTGTTTCCACAAACATAACTGTATTTTAGAACTTACCAATAATGCCAACAGCTGCAAGTATCGGGTAGCAAATGCGTGCTATCTGCAAGATTGTTGAGTATTCCATTCTGTCCCAGTCAGGTATGTCTATTCCTGTGGAACCAATGATTCAGTACGTCGAAACACGATAACATTGTCAACACAGGCTCATTTTATTTGGAAGCAAAATGTCCATTGAGACACTAAGTCTGGCTGAATCACCATTAACGGTAGTCGCACTAATCTGAACAAGCAGCAAGCTAACCATTTTCCTCTGAGGTTCATTACGCAATATGACTTATTTTGAAGAATAAAATGTCACTAACTTCTTGAGAATAAGAATTAGATTTTATTTTCCATGGGTACTCAAGTGCTCAATTATATGACGACGGTGGAAAATACACATTGTCATCATTCCCAGCAACACCTTAGAAACAAACCTGCCTCAGTTCAAACTCTTAAGCATAAAATAGAAAACATATATTTAAAATATTAGTTTTGAAATGTTTGTGAAAGGCAGAACATTGTGCTACAGTTTGAAACAGAGCTATTTTGTATTAGACTGAGATGTAGCTTTCACTTCTTTATTGTCTTTTAAATGAACAAATTACTGCGACAGGCTTGCCAATGAGTGGGAATCTCACACAGATTGGAACTCATGTCCTTTTCTTACTGATGAAAGAATGGGGATCTGCATTTCTAAGTGGCATTCCATTCAGGGTTTTTCTCAGGAGTGCGGAACTGTACTTCCTTCCTGAAAGATCATTCCTGGCTTGAAATGTCTTAAAATGCAAAACAAAGTGCGATTTAACTGTGTGGTACAGGTAAGGGGCAAGATGGTTAGTAACGTACACCATCAAGTTTATTCGGTGTTCGTTGGCTCATGTGCCAAGGTGCCAGCTATGTAGGGTTCTGACTGGTGATGAGTTTGAATGCCGCCTAGGTTGTGGGAAGTGGAGTGATTGTAATCCTTGTTTGGTGTTGTAAACTTGGTCAAATTAGGGAGACTTGCCTGACAAATATAAACAGGAGGGTCAACGATTCTGTTTACTCTGAGAGCTGGGGGCTTATGCCCGAAACGTCGAATCTCCTGTTCCCTGGATGCTGCCTGACCTGCTGCGCTTTTCCAGCAACACATTTTCAGCTCTGAAGAAATAAGACCAGTATCAAGTACTTCACATCTGTAAATAAAGGGTGACTTGGTAACGGAATAAAGACCACTGTGGAATTACTTCATTGGCGACGACAGTAAGATGGACGAGGCATACATGTAACAGTGCTTACGAGCTGAAGTCCAACTGGACTTCAAGCAAACGTTCCAAATGGCTTTGTCATTCGAAATGCGTCGAGTGGAGCATATCAGCTGCAAGGCGTGTCCGTGCAATTAGGCACTCTCACCAGATCACCTGAGCTAGGGGGCTACCATTTGAGTGAAGGCAATTGTATTGTGTCAAGACAAATCTGATCAAATGGTCTCCAGGACAGCCCACATCAAAACCTCAAAACAAAACCACACCTCGGCCAAACTGTCAACGCTTTCTTCAGGATCACAGCTGGTAAGCCATTGTACTTGCTGTCGGTTTGCATTCTTGAGATAGTGAGAGAGTCGCACTACAGCAGAAGTGAGGAACATAACTGATAGGCCAATGTCCATGAGAGCGCACACCCTGGAAATCCGACCTAAAGCTGGCTCGAAATTGCTGAGCAACATCCAGACTAGAACCATCCAAAATGAACGTCTGATTACAAGATCACACTGTACTAATGGAGGCAGATACCAGCAGAGTTGTACCAGAGATTGCAGAATCAATCTTTAACAAGATTCGTTTGTTCCTTAATTTCATAAGTATGTATAAGATCTGGGCTAGACTGAGAACCTAACCCGAGGACAGCTTATAGATTAGGGGGAGCAACGTCAGTTCTGGTCTCGCATGAGAAGCAGTGGGTTAAGTTCTCACTAATTGTGGTAAAAGACTCGGGCCAAGGCTGATGGGAAGGAATTGGTTGAGAAAGATTCACTTTGTTGATTCAGCTTTTTTCGTTTGGAACATGGCTGCTTGAGAGAAGTCTGAGTGAATTTCCTAGAGCTTTTGCAGGACGGTATGGGATTCGCAAAGGTGCGAAAGGCACTTTACATATTGAGCAGAAAGCAATTCCCCGATTCTGTGAGACCGGCTCTGTGCCATTTACCCGACAGGAAAAAGCAGAGTCAGAAATCAGGAGGTGGGAAAGGGAAGGAATCATCAACCCAGATAACTTTGCAAAACGGGCAACAGCAGGTGAAGCTATTGTGAAAACCGATTGTTCAGTTTGCCGTTGTGGACATTTTAAGCAAAATGTAAACTAATTTTCAGAGCTGGAAAAATACCCAAGTCCTCATTAAAGAAAACAGCATTTTATTATGCGATGAACAATGGTCTCTTCCAGCCATGAGCTGAATAGCAGTGTGATCTTGCGAAGCTTTCAAAAATGAAGATGCTGGCGAGAGGTTATGTCTGGTAGACGGGATTAGATGCCAACATAGCCACGAGAGTGCGGCACTGCCCAGAGTGCCAACAAGAATCAAAATTGCCGCCAGCATGGAACGACTGTGGAACTGCTGGATGATCGCGGTCCTTTCATGGGCTCAATGTTTATTGCAATTAGAGTCATTCAGCAAACTCTGCAATGATGTTTGAAAAGCTGTGAGCATCATGCGTGACACTTGGATTCCTGGAAACATAGGTCATGGACAAGGGAATGTTATTTTCCAGCAGGGAATTCGTCTTGAACGGCATCTGGAATGTTTAGACGACTCCATAAAGTCCACCATCCAATGGTCTGGCAGAAAGAGCAATCCAAACATTGAGAGAACATAGAATATAGAAACGGACAGCACAGAACAGGACCTTTGGCCAACGATGTTGTACCGAAGTTGAATCATAATGTAAAATATAGTAAAATAACCTACGCACCGCTCAACTCACTTCTTTCCATTTGCCTGTTCAGCAGTCGCTTAAATGTCCTCAATGACTCTGCATCCACCACCATCACTGGTAACGCATTCTATGCATTCACAACTCTCTACGCAAAGAACCTAACTCGGACATCTCCTCTACATCTTTACCCGGGGCAGAGTCTCTTGCTCTTGACTCTATCTATCCCTCTCATTACCTTGTATATCTCGATCAGGCCTCCTCTCTTCCTCCTCTTCAGAGAGAAAAGTCCGAGCTTATTCAACCTTTCTGCAAAAGGCAAGCCTTCCAGACCAGACAGCATCCTTTTTTGCATCCTCTCCAAAGCCTCTGTATCTTTCCTATAGTGGGGCGAACAGAACGAGACACAATATTCCAAGGGTGGTGTCACCAGGACAACGTACAACTTCAATTGATAGCAAACAGCCCTGGACCTTGTTTTGATTATAGGACCACACCTCATGCAATAACAGTGATAGCTCCAGCAGAGTTGCTGTTTTGGAGTAGACACCCCACCAGATAAAACCAGGACCTGAGAGAAGGGTGAATCTTCATCAGGAACGCCAATATCAGCACGTGCCTGCTCTAAGCGAGAGAGGCAGTTTAAAATTTAATCAACAGTAAGAAACAAAGTGGGGCCAGACGACATAGAATATGTGTGGGTAGAATTGAGAAACCACAAAGGTAATGAAACCATTATTGGAGCAATGCATAAGCCTCCAAATAGTATTCAGGAGCTGGTGCGCAACACACACCAGGAAATAGGAAAGATGTGCAGGAAAGGCAACGTAACAGTCATCACACGAGATTTTAAAAAGCAGATGAACTGAGTAGGGAAGATTAACTGTAGATTGCAAGAAAATGACTTTGTTTAATATTTACGAGAAGGCCTTTTGGAGCAGCATGTTGTGGAACCCACTTGGGAACACTCAATTCTGGATTTAAAGTTGTGTAACGGGGCAGACTTGATAAGGGAGCTCAAGGTGAAGGAATGCTTCGGAAAAAGTGATCAAAGTAAGATTGAATTTACTCAGCAATTTGAGAGGGAGAAGGCAGAGTCAGTGGAAACGGAATTACTGCTGAAGAGGCAACGACAAAGACATGAAGGAGGATCTGGATAGAATTGATTGGGAGAGGAGCCGAGTAGGGAAGACAGTGGAACAGCAAAGGCAGTTGTTTCTGAGAGTAATTCAACAGACAAAGCAGAGATTCATCCCAAGGAAAAAGAAGCATGGCACAGGAAGGATGCGGCAACAATAGCAGACAAGGGATTTTAGGAACAGCTCAAAAGCAAAAGAGAAAACATATGATGTGGCGATGGATTTCAGGCAATCAAATGATTGGGAAGTTGCAAATATCAACAGTGGCCAACAAAAAGGGAGGGAAAACAGTACATTTGAGGGGAAAACGAGCAAGCAAAAGAAAGGAAGACTGGACGCTTTTCTTTAGATGTATAAAGTGCAAAGGAGGGGTAAGAGTGGACATTGAGCCGCTGTAAAATGATACTGGAGAGATAGATGTGGAGAACCAGGAAAAGGCTGGGGATTGAATAATTACTTCATATCTGTCTTCAGTGTGGAATACAAGAGTAGTATCCCCAAAATTCAACAGAGCGAGAGGGAAGAGCTGAGTATGGTGGCAATGACCAAGGAGAAGGCACCAGAAAAACTGAACGGGTTGAAGGTGGATAAGTCACCTGGGCCAGACAGACATACCCCAGTGTTCTCCGGAAGATAACTGAAGTAATGGGGGGAATTACGTGACTTATCAAGAATTGTCAACAACCAGTGAAGGTCACAGAGGACTGGAAATTTGGTCATGGGACACACCTATTTTAAAAGTGAGAAATGCCAAAAACGGAAAATTGCAGACCAACCTGGCTAACCTTAGTCGTGGTTAAGATTCAGAAAACATTATGTAGGATGAAATATCTGAATACTTGGATGTGTACGCTCAAAAAGAGCAGAATCAACATGGCTTCATCTATGGGACGTCATGCCTGACAAATTCAGGAATTCTTTGAGGAAATAACAAGCAGGTTGGACACAGGAGGAAGCCAATAGTTGTCTACCTGGACATCAAAAAGGCCTTTGACAAGGTGCCACAAATGAGGCTACTGAATGAGACAAGGGCTCGTGGTGACACAGGCAAAATGCAAGCACAGATAGCTTTATTGTCAGGCCAAAGGCAGAGAGTGAGTATAAAAGGGTCCTTCTGAGGATGGCAGTTTGTGACAAGTAATGTTCTACAAGACTTCGTTTTTGGACCACAACGTTTCACTTCATACATTAACGATATAGATGAAGGCACTGAGGGCATTCTGACGAAGTTTTCAGGAGAAGCGAAGATAGGTCGAGGGACAGGGAGCATTTAGGAGGTGGGGTGGCTGCAAGAACGATTTGTACAGGTTAGATGAATGGCGAAAGACGTTGCAGATGGAGTAAATTTGTGGGAAAGTGTAAGGTCATGCGCTTCTGTAGGAAAACTAGAAGCATTGCCGATTTTTCAAATTATGAGAAAATTCAGAAGTCAAAAGTGAGAAGAAACTTCAGAAACTAGAAAGGAGTTCTCGTTCAGGATTCTCTCAACTTAAACTTGCAGGTTGTTTCAATTGTTAGAAAGGAAAATGCAGTGATTGCATTTATTTTGAAAGGTCTTGAATATAAAAGCAGAGATGTAAATCTGAGGCTTCATAAGTCTTTGGTGAGACCACATTTGGAATATTGAGCGCAGATGTGGGTCTTATATCTCAGGATGTACTGGCCGACGTTCAGAGGAGGTTCACAAGATTGGTCCCAGGAATGAAAAGCTGAACATCTGAGGAACGTTTGAAGACTCGGAGTTTATAGCATATGGAGTTGAGGAGGATGAAGGGGCATCTAACTGAATTATGCCGAATACTGAACGGCATGGACATAACGGGTGCTCGGAAGATGTTTCTATTGGTCGGACAATTAAGAACAGTCTGAGAGTAAAGGGAAGACTTTTTCAGAATCGAGATAAGGAGAAACTTCTTCAGCCACGGAGTGATGAAACTATGAAATTCGTATCAAAAGAAGGCTGTGGAGGCCAGGTGATTAAGTACTTTTAAGGCAGAGGGAGGTAGTTATATAGTTCTTGAGTATCAAGTGAACCACGTGTTTCACGGAGGAAGTGGCAGAATGAGGTTGAGAAACTTACCGGACATGATTGAATGGTGGAGCAGACCCCATGGACTGAATGGCTTAACGTCTGGACTGTACTTAAGAGAACAAAGTTCAAACATACCTGCCCTCTCGGAACAGCCAGAAAGGCTGTCCCAAACTGTGGGTTATCCACCTCAGTCGAGAGTTGAAGACACCTGAAGAAGAGGATGAAACTCTCCCGAGCTGCAGGTGGAAGAGGTTGGTTCCGGTCCAGCACTTGTCAGTTGTGACTGAGTCAGAGTCTAAGGAAACAAACTTGGGGTGAAAATCCCCAGTGAAGAGTTACAAAATAAAGAGCCGGCTTACATCACGAGGCTTGATGGGGAAGTAATATCATCATTGGAACGAGGGCCATATGGACCACTGACCATGAGATTCTTGTCTGGGGTTGTCAATCTGGACCAATCATGGAGCTCTGACTGACAAAGATGAACTGGAGATTGCCTCTGCCGTGTGCCTATCTCTCTTCTGCAATGATGGTCGAAGCTAGGTGACCTTGGAGAGGGAGCATGTGGTGTCCAAAAATGCTGTCGATCCCTGGAGGGAGAGCATGTGACTGCGGGGGATAGAGTACTTTACTTCACTCTGCAAAACCATTTTCATTTCATCTTTACCCTTCCTTTCTCTTTCACTTTCTTTTCTCACGCACACCTTGCCCTTATTGGGCTTTGCTTGTTAATGATTAGCTAGCCACATGGGTGATTTTCCTGGTGGTGAAATTAGAGCATAAAGATCTTGTACTATTGTATATACAGAAGCTAAATACACAACTGCTTTCAATCGTTTACACTGAGTTTGTACACACACACTCAGACACGGATGCACGGGTGGGATCTGGGAGAAAAATCAGCGCTACTACTGTGCAATTTTCATGTCAGAGATGTTTTTAAAGGAAGTGAAAAGGAAAACAGAGAAAACTACAGGAAGGTCTCTTCCCTCCAGGCAATGACATTGAGGTGGCTGTTTGGAGCCCATGTCCTGTACGCCCTGTAAATAAAAGGTGACTTGGTGAAGGTATACTGGCCTCAGCGCAGATATTTATGTGTTAAATGACAGCATTCCGTTGTTATGCATGAGAATTGTTTGGAAATCTGAACTGGAATAAAAGAGAACAGCCAAATGGCTGGTGGCATATTGCGTTTGGCAGGTGGCACAAGGGAGGAAGCTAAATACACAACTGCTTTCAATCGGTTACATGAGCAGAAACGATCAGACCATTTCCTTTTTGCTTTATTCAATAATGCAGACGTTGGGGCTCGGCCAGCATTGATAACCCATATCTAGTTGGCTTTTGAAGCTGGCGGATTTCTCCTTGTTGTGCACGTGCTGGTTGCCTGACCCACAAAGCCGTTCAGAAGGGAGTTTTGATCCAAAAACAGTGAAGGAAACAGAGATATTTCCCAGTCTAGATGGCAACTGACTTGGAGGGGAATGTGCTGTGCATGATGTTCACATGTATCTACAGTCCTTTTCTCGATGGAATTGATCATTTGTTTGAAGGTCTTTTATGAGGATCTTCAGTGAATTTTATCTGGTGTATCTTGTCGTTGGTACACACAGTTGCTGATGCCTTTTCGTGGTGGAGGGTCTGGAAGTTTGTGAATGTAGTTACAATCAAGCGGTTGCTTTGTCCTGGATGGTGGGAGTCCACAACTGTGTTCCTGGAGAAGCACAGCAATTCAGGCAGCATCCGAGTTGGAGGAGAGTCGACTTTGCGAACCCCATCATCAGGAACGTGGGGGTAGGGGTCCCAAGGGGGCTGAAATATAAATGAGAGCCAATGGGGATTGGCAGAGGAAGGGACGGTTACATTCTCCTTGCACTAGATGGTGTCAAGCTTCGTCAGATTGGTTGGGGCTGTACAATGCAGGTAAGTGGATTAGTGGGCGTCAATATCAAACTGAAATGGAGAGGTTTTTCTCCGATCAGAGAGTTTGGAGACTTTGTAACTAGTGGACACAGAGAGCTGTTGTGCAATAGTCCTATATTTAAGGCAGACAGAGACAGATTCCTGATCAGTCAGGGACTGACAATTTATGTGGAAAGGTTAGGAAAGTGGACATAAGGAATGTAGAGCAAGCCATGATTCTATTGAAGTGTGCAGCCGTCTCAAGAAACCGACCAGCCTCATCCTGTCCGTATTTAGTGTAACATTGTGGTCTGAAAGACCTGATATTCAGTGCCCCCAGCAGCCACCAAACGTTACACATTCCTTGTTAGACAGAAAATACTGAAGGCAATCACTTGACACTTAGTTCCATTCCAAACATCAAATGGAGAAATTCGCAGGGTGGACCATGTACTTATCCACTGAGCAAAGGAGATCATGCACTTTGTTTACTTTTAGTTCAGCATATTCTGGATACTTCACGATTTCCTGTAAGATGAATCGCAGTAATTAAATATCTTCTTCATAATTGCTGTCAGTGCTTTGTGTTCTTTCATAGTAAAGTTTGGTGCTGAGTCTGCGTTCAGAGCTCCTGAGATGCGGTGAGGTAAATGACCATTCACTGTACGTTATAGTTAATGTACCTATAAATAAACAGGAGACAGTAAAATAAATAACCACAATTGCAGACAGGAACGGAAACGTCAACTGTCATTTTATGGCAGATTAAACAAAACACAATGAAGAATTTTCAGGAAAGTTTACAGTTGGGTAGTTTAAATGATGGAGAGTGGAGATGATGTAAAACAATGAGAACAACTGGACAAGTTGTTTTCACGAAATATTGCCAGTGAATGAGTGTGAATTGTGGAAGACACTTTAAATATTGTATGTTTGGGGACCACCTGCTCAATACTACTGGTCAAATCAGATCCCCAAAATGAAAGTATTGGAAGATTTGACAAATTATCTTGGCTGCCGTGGGACATGCTCACATAAGGCAATCACTGTCCTTTCGTCACAAGATCATAAACCTATGAAAGAGAAAATGCAAAGCTTTAAGTATGAGAGCCATCGGTAAAAGTGTTAACATGAAACAGAAAACGAACGATTCAGCCTTTTGATCAGCAACATCGTTTACACATTCTCAACATCTGTGAAAACTTATTCGAAATTCAATGAATCATTTTTTTTGGCACTCCTGATTATTTCCAATCTTCGTGGCTAAGAGACGTCTTTCCAACTTTGAGAAAATAGAATTATTTTCATTTAATGCAGCCAGGTAAATTTCATAAGATTGTTCGTGAGGGAAACCCTGTTGTCAGACTGTAAATACATCTTCACAGAGAAGCCATACTTTTATGCTTATTTCAGCAGTTTAACAATTCGAGTAAATGGATAACTTATTCTGTCGATTACCATTTCTCTGAATTTAGTTTGTGTTAGAGTGTATACGCAGCTGTTCATGCACAAACTAAGAAGTGTAGCATAAATCCAATTTCTTGAAAGGTAAGTATTGAACTATTCAAGTCTTGTCCTTATAATAATACTTCACCTCTCGCTGGACGAAAACTGTACAAGAAGTGGATTCAACAACAGCATAAATTTAGCAGAAAATGCAAAGAGCAAGATGGTAGATTTTCTCCAGGTGACTACCTCTGATTCAGTATTATTTTCTTCATTTCCATGCATCTGAAGGCAAGAGCGGATATGGTTGGCTCTTACAATATGCTTGACTATCAGAGCATTTGATATAAAATCCATGCAATTGGAAGTAATGTTATCATAATAATGTTAATCAGTACAGACACTTTCCAAAATAATGGCGTGTAATAATCTGATATTAAGATGCAAAACCAGAGCACATTATCAATAACAAGGAGCAAATACAAAATATCGATTGATTGAAGGCGAATAGCTGACCACATTCACAGTTGCTATCACTGCAAATGCAGTTCTCGTATTACAATATCTTGCTCTCAGCTTCTGGCAACAAACTGCGGCAAACTGATCAAAAGTGAAAGCAACAGTGAACCAAATCGATCTCTCCAAGTCTGCAACACAGAAAACAGCTCTCAAGGCAAACAGGAGTAATGGATAAGAAAGTAACTGGGAAATAGACTGTTAATTAAGTCCAGTAAGACATTAAGTATGACGAGATGTAGATCTGCTGCAGAGATTGCCAACAAATCGAGAGCCCAATATTGCCTCAATTCACGATCACAATTCCCACTAAATTAACTGCAATTAAAATAAAGGAAGGGACGCTCCTTCATGGCTGGGGTCACAACAAAGAATTCGACGTAACGTGTCTGCTAAGTCAAACAAATTGCCTCATTTTAATATATTGCCTCAACTACATGATACATGGTGAAATGTCATAACGGAAACATGGTCTTCGCAAAACATAATGAATTACAAATATGCTGGGAACCAATGGAGAAACAGAATAAATGAACAAAAACGAGGAAAAATTGTGTCATGATTGAAAAGTTCACTTTTACTCTGGTTTTCTTTGTTTCGAACAGACTGTCAGTGGTGAACCTACTGGAACAAAAGAAACAGATGAAGACTGATCCTCCTCGCTCTCCGGCATCTCTCCTGTGACACCTTGGATTTGATTTTAGCTTTCGTGCCAAAGTGTGTTCATAAGGATTGTTGCAAGTATTTACAGCAGCAACGGCAATTCAGTATTACTGGTGGGTCTTCAGAATAGATTAAATTAGTCTCTGTTCCCTTTTGTTTGTATTTCAACAGATCATCTTGCAAATCAATTCTGTTTTGTTTAAATCGAAATAGTTGAGCCAGCTGCATCACAACTAGAATATCCACGTCACAGTTTAAAGGACTAGCAAATTTAAGGTCTGGGCTGATTTCTTGAAATGCTTTGAGGCGTTCTGGCCTCGTGCTTAATGGATTCGTTATTGTGTGTAGCAATTGGACGTGTCCAGAGATAATTCATCAAACATAATTTAAAAGCAGCGAGCGTCATTCGTGATGTGTGGATTCCAGAATATATTGGAAGCGGTATCACTGAGAGTATTTGAAGGAGAGATCGATAGATGTCTGAAATATCAAGAAGTTGCGAGTTATGTGCATCTGGAATGAAAGAAACGTTGAAAGTTGGGGCAGGTGAGCCATGATTATGCAGAATAGGTGGCAGAATTGAGGATCACCTGCTTCTGCTCCTGTATCCCTGATTCTTATATGACATCATGATTTTATAAACATCATTGAAGTGTGAGAATTCAAGCTTTGAAGAAAATGGACCTATTGGAGGAAGACCTTTAAAGGAATAAGCAAAAATAACTTTAAGTACAATCCTGTTTGATCATTGAACAATAAAAGGAAACCTAGGTAAGAACAGCAGAGTGCAGAACCCGAAGTAAAAGGAATTGAGGACCACACTCAGAAATCGATCCATTGATGTAGGGAGGAGAAATAGACAGAAGTATACAGTAATCAATCAGTTGTTTCTGTGTGGCACGGTGAATCTGTGGACAGCACTGCTGCCTCGCAGAGCCAGGGACCCGGGTTTGAATTCATCCTCGGTCGACTGTATGTGTGGTGTTTGCACATCGTTCCCGAGTCTGTGTGGGTTTCCTGAGGTGCTCCCTTCACATACCGAAGATGTGTAGGTAAAGTCGATGTGCTATGGTAAGTTGACCCATTGTATCTACGCACGTGCATGCTAAGTGGGTTCGAAATGAAAAATTATGGAATTAAGATGGGGGCGTTGTGGATCTGGATTAGATGCTCTGAGGAGGATTGTTATGGACTAAATGGGCGGAATTTCCCACATTTTAAGGTTTCTATGAACTGTTCTGCAGAAGGAAATTCAGGCAATACGAAAGAGCTGAAATGGCAGAGCTTATGAAAAACAAACTTCTTCCTCACAGAATCTGTTATACTCTTAGTTTCCCTTGGCACGACAATTTCTACTTGATAAAATGATGGTGTTGAATTTCTCAAACAAACTTTATTCCTATCCCAGGAGGAAAAGAAGAACACCTTTAACTACTAACTTGAAAACCAAGGTTGGAATAAAAATATGAGCAAGTGCTGCACAGCCATATTTGATTTGACTGCCAACCCTTGATAGACAGTGGAAGATATTTAAAAGCATCGATACGTTTTCCAAACCAATCTGTTCAGATATGCCACCTTTGGAGGAGGTGGGATCTGAACCTGAAAATCAATGATCCACAGTTTGGGATACATATCATCAATATAATAGAGTCAAATTTTGCTGAGAATGCACCGAGGACCCAGTGTAACCCACCTGGTCGATATTGTGACAGTCAGATTGTAAACATACAAATTAATTAATCCCAAGCATCATGCTGTGTAATTATTTATTCAACCTCACAACAGACAGACCCCGATGCAGCAGTCATTATATAAACAAAACACGGTGCTGCCAATGTGAAGGTTTGGAATTAAAGTCGTTGTGCATTGTTGTTTTTGGTAATGCAGAACAATATTTTACATCTTCTGCAAATCACTACACATTCAACGAACAAAAGGTTTGATCACAAGACTAATCGATCACCAGGGTTTAGAAAATATATCATTCAATACTAATACTAAGAAAATTATCGTAATCATCACAAATAAACGAAATGAGGGTGAACAATGTGGAAGGTGTGACGCTGTGATCTCAGTGAAAGTCTCATGTACTCATTAGCTTCATGTACTCATTAATAGATATTTAAAACCTTATTCAATATATCATGAGCAGTTTTGTGCCCCTTATCGAAGTAGGATGTGTTGAACGTGAAGGATATTCAGAGGAGGATCATAAGAATGATTCTGCGGATGAAGGATTTGTCTACTTATTAGCGGTTGAAGACATTGGGTTTACACACAAACGAGGTTTAGCATTATGAAGGGGAATCTGTTGAAACTTTCAGAATACTGAGAGACCTGGATGGAGTGGACACACTGAAGTCGGTTCTCAAATATGACACATCAGGACTTCAGCGCACAGTCTCAGGTTAAGGGGACGTCTATTTAGAAAATACATGAAGAGCACTGAGTACCATTGAGTCCGTGAAAGGACCGGGATCGTCCAGCATTTACACAGACATTCCCTGCTGACAGTAATTTTGATTCTTGTTGGTAATATGGGCACTGCCACACTCTCGCGATTATGTTGCAATCCAGTCCGGTCTTCCAGACATCACCTCTCGCCAGCATCTTCATTTTTGAAACCTTCGCATGATCACACTGCTGTTCAGCTCAAGGCTGGAAGAAACCATTGCTCATCGCAATTCCTTTTGGTTTGCATAATAAAATGCTGTTTTCTTTAATGAGGACTTGGGTCTCCAGCTCTGATAATTAGTTTACAGTTTGCTTAAAATTTCCACAATGGCAAACTGAACAATCAGTTTTTACAATAGCTATGCCTGGTGTTGCCCGTTTTGCAAAGTGATCTGGGTTGATGATTCCTCCCCTTTCCCACCTCCTGATTTCTGGCTCTGCTTTTCCCTGTCGGGTAAATGGCACAGAACGGGCCTCACAGAATCGGGGAATTGCTTTCAGCTCAACATGTAAAGTGCCATTGGCCCCTTTGGGAATCCCAAAGCGTCCTGCAAAAGCTCTAGGAAATTCATTCAGACTTCTCTCAAGCAGTCACATTGTAATCGAAAAATGCGGAATCAATCAAAGTGACACTTTCTTAACAAATTGCTTCCCGGCAGCCTTGGCCCGAGCCTTTTTACCACAATTAGTGAGAACTTAACCCGCTGCTTCTCATGCGAGATCAGAATTGACGTTGCTCCCCCTAATCTGTAAGCTTTCCTCGGGTTATGTTCTCAGTCTAGCCGAGGTCTACACACACTTATGAATTACAGTACCAAAGGACAATCACTGGTATAACTCTGCTTGTATCTACCTCCATTAGTGCCAGGTGACCTTTTAATCAGACGTTCATTTTGATTGGTTCTAATCTGGATGATGCTCAGCAATTTCGAGCCAGCTTTAGGTCGGATGTCCAGTGTGCGCACTCTCATGGAAATTGGTCTATCAGTTATCTTCCTCACTTCTGCTGTAGAGCGACTGTCGCACTATCTCAAGAATGCAAACCGACAGCAAGTACAATGGCTTACCAGCTGTGATCGTGAAGAAAGTGTTGACAGTTTGGCCGAGGTGTGGTTTTGTTTTGAGGTTTTGATGTGGAATGACCTGGAGACCATCTGTTCAGATATGTTTTGAGGCAATACAATTGCCTTCACTCAAATGGAGCACCACTAGCTCAGGTGAGAGTGTCTAATTGCATGGACATGCCTTGCAGCTGATATGTTCTACTCGATGCATTTCGAACGACAAAGCCATTTGGAAAGTTTGTTTTAAATCCACTTGGACATCAGCTCGTAAGCACAGTTGCATGCATGCCTCGTCCACCTGACTGTCCTCGCCAATGAAATAATTCCACAGTGATATTTATCCCGTCACCAAGTCACCTTTTATTTACTCATGTAAAGTATTTGATACTGGACTTATTTCTTCAGAGTCAGCTCTCAGAGTAAACAGAATCGTTGACCCTCCTGTTTATATTTGTCAGCCAGGGGTCCATGATCAGACCAGGTTTACAACCACCAAACAAGGAACACAATCACTACACTTCCCACAACCTAGGCGGCATTCAAACTCCTCACCGGTCAGATCGCTACATAGCTGGCACCTTGGCACACTAACCAATTAGCACGGGATAAACCTGATGCTGTACGTCAAGAACCACCTTGCCCCTTACCCGTACAACGCAGTTAAATCGCACTTACTTTTAGCATAATAAGAGAGTTCTAGCCAGGAATGATCTTTCATGATGGAAATACAGTTCCACACTCGTCAGAATAACCCTGAATAGAATCTCTGCTCAGAAGTGCAGATCTCCATTATTTCATCAGAAACAAAAGGACGTCAGAGATTCCCACTCATTGGCCAACCTGTCGCAGTAATTTGTTCATTTAAAATACAATAAAGAAGGGAAAGCTACATCTCAGTCTAGTACAAAATAGCTTTGTTTCAAACTGTATCACATTGTTCTGTGTTTCAAAACATTTCAAAGCTAATCTTTTAACGTTAATTTTTCTATTTTATGCTTAAGATTTTGACGTGAGTTTGGTTTGTTCTTAAGGTGTTGCTGGGAATGATGACAATGTGTATTTTTCACTGTCGTCATGTAATTCTGCACTTGAGTACACATAGAAAAAAAAATCTAATTCTTATTCTCAAGAAATTAGTGACATTTTATTCTTCAAAATAAGTAATATTGCGTAATGAACCTCAGAGGAAAATAGTTAGCTTGCTGCTTGTGCAGATTAAAGCAACTAACGTTAATGGTGATTCAGCCAGACTTAGTGTCTCAATGGACATTTTGCTTCCAAATAAAATGAGCCTGTGTTGACAATGTTATCGTGTTTCGACGCACAGAATCATTGGCTCCACCGGAACAGACATACCTGACTGGGACAGAATGGAATACTCAACAATCTTGCAGATAGCACGCATTTGCTACCCGATACTTGCAGCTGTTGGCATTATTGGTAAGTTCTTAAATCCAGTTATGTTTGTGCAAAGAAAAACAGAAGATACTGGAAAATCTCAGCCGGTCTGCTAGCATCTGGGAACAGAAATCAGAGTTGACATTTCAGGTCCCGTGCCCTTTTCCAATGACTGTTTTGTCATTGATTCTGATTTACAACATTTGTCTTTCTTTTGGTTTGTATGTTTGTGTTCAATCTATTTCATCCGACTCCTTCATTCTTTGTTGAAATTTGACCTACTGGCTGTGGTTATTTCTAACCTAAGTGTTTCTCGTGGTTTTGCCAGTAGTTCATGCTTTGTATTGTTTAATTCCGTCTGCTGAAGCAGGTCTGTTTATAAATGTTTTACAGAGAAATTAGCTGCAATACACAGCAGGCTGAATCAGCATTTGTACCCCACCCCGAGTTGCCCTTCAGAGTTGTTAGCTGCCTTCTTAGACCACTGCAGACCATTCGGTGTTGGAGCACACACATCCAGTCATAGAGCACAGAAACAGACCCTCCGGTCCAACTCATTAATGCCAATCAGATTTCCGAAAGTGAACTAGTCTTATTTCCCTCTATTTGGCCCACTACCCCCGAACCTTTCCTTTCCATGCAGCTGTCCAAATGTCGTTTAACTGATTCAGCAAAACTGAAGGAATGGCGATGTGTTTCAAAGCCATGAAGGTGAGTGTGTTGAAGGAAACTTGCAAGTCGTGTCATTCCCATTCATCTGCTGCTTCTAGTCAGTAGCAGATGTGAGTTTGAGAGAGAGCTGTCTGAGGGCCTTTGGTGACCTGCTGCAATGTGTCTTGTAGATTGTACACCCTGCTCTTACTAAATGACTGTGATGGAGGGGAACAGACTGATGTTTTTTGAATGTGGTGGCAATTAAGTGTGCTGATATTTGCTGGAAGAAAAAGCAAACTGCCGCAATAAACAACGAAAACGTTAGATCATCTCGGTATATCTGTCAGTTTTTATGGATAGAGAAACTTCTCAGTTAAATCTGCAGAATGTAGTCATTTCGTTACACAAATCTGCTCTGTCATTCAATCGTGACTGACCCGTTTCCTGTCCCCACTGCCGTATTTTCTTCCTGTGTCCCTTGATTCCTTTAGTCAACAAGAAACTATCTTTTTTCTTGAATGAACTCAGTGACTTGGTCTCCCCAGCCTTTCTGTGGCACTCAGTTCCACAGATTCGCCATCCTCTTGCTGAAGAAATTCCTCCTCATTCCAGGTCGACAGTGTTATCACTTCACTCTCAGGCTGAGCCCCACGTCCTGATCTGTCCTATTTTGGAAACATCTTCTCCACATCTACACTGTCCAGGTCTCTCAGTGTACTGAAAGTTTGAATCAGATTCCCATTCACATATCTGAACACGTACAGTTCTAGAGTCCTCAACTGCTCATCACATGGCAGAGCCTTCATCCGCACGATCATTCCTGCCAATGTTCTCTGAGCTACCTTCAAGTCGAACACATCGTTCCATAGACACCGGACCAAATACCGCTCATGAATTGTTGTGCAAGATGTTAAATGTCTACTAATGTGTACATAAAACTCGTGAGTACATGCACATGTACTCATGTATGCAAGTAATATTTAATGAGTACATGCAACGTTCGCTTATCTTACGTATGTGAATCGGTTGCATGTTCCATTTAGTTCAGAATACGCTTGTCTTTTTGGGATGATTGCAGTAATTTTCCAGTGTTTTTACTGATGGAAGATATATTTTATGATGCCTGATGATCGAGTGGTCCTGTGTTTTTTTTGTTTTTGTTTGATTATTTCTCAAAGGCGAATGTTTAGCACAAGATGTAAATTATTATCGTACATTAACAAAGGCAACAATGCAAAATAAGTTAAATTCCAAACCATCAGTCTTGTGTTCTATCCATGCGATAACTGTTGCCACTGAGTCTGTCTGTTGCGAGCTTGATTGAATAATTACACAGCATGATGCCTGGGGCTAGTTAGTGTGGTCACCTACAATCTAACTGTAAAAAATTCAATTAGTTGAGTTGCAGTGGCTTCCCTGTAGATTCCCAGCAACATTTAACACTGTTGTATCGATGGTATGAATCACTACGAGGTCCCAGGTTCAATTGCCACCAACTCCAGAGAAGCGAAATGATAACTCTGACCATGGTGGTTAAGAGATCATATCGATAATTTTAAACGTCTGGCTCTGTCTATAAAGAAAGGTCAGTCAGATTATATATGGTGTTCCAGCACTTACAAAACATAGAACAAGAACAAGGAATAAAGAAAATTTACAGACCCAGAACAGGCCCTTCGGCCCACTAAGCCTGAGCCGACCCAAATGTACTCTCTAAACCTGTAAGTCAATTCCTAATAATTTGTGTCGCTCTGCTCCCCACCTACTCATGCATCTGATCAGACACATCTTAAATGAATCTACTATGTTGCCTCTACCAACTCTGCTGACAACGCATTGCAGACACCCACCACCCTCTGTGTAAATTACTTGCCGCATGTATCCCCCTTAAACTTTTCACCTCTCACCTTGAAAGCGTGACCTCTCACTATTCGATCCTTCACCCTGGGAAAAAAAGCTCATTTCAATCTACCATGCCTATAACGTTCATGATATTGTAACCGTCAAACAGGTCTCCCCTAAATCTCTTTTTTTGCCTAATGGAAACAAAATGAAACTACTCAACCTCTCTTCATAGCTCGCACCTTCCATACCAAGTAACATCCTCGTAAACCTTCTCTGCAACTTCTCCAAAGCGTCCACATCATTTTGGTAATGTGGCGACCAAAAGTGTATACAGTATTCTAAATGCAGCTGAACCAACGTCTTGCGCAATTTTAACATGACATGCCATCTCCTATACTCAATACCCCGTCTGATGTAGGCAAGCATACCATTTGCCTTCTTGAATACTCTATACACCTGTGCAGCAACCTTTAGGGTCGTTTAGATTTTTATTTTAGCATTGCTTTTAAAGGCATTGAGTTAAATGATTTCTTCTTTTCTTTGTGGAAGAATAATAAAGTTCATTTCTGCAATTTAACATCATCATTTTTTCATATAGACATTTTATTGTCTAAATGAACCAGCAGGACTGCGGGTTCCATTACAATGTGTTTTGGTTTTGTCATTTCCGCCAGTTCAGCATTTCACACTGCCTGAAATTCCTTCCACAGAACAGTTCATAGAATCATAGAACGCCTATGGTGTAGAAGCAAGCCATTTGGCACGTCGCGTCCACACCAATCATCTTAATTCTGGCCAAACTAGACCCACAGCCTACTCCTGACCCGATTTCCGTAATTGCACATTTCCTATGGCTAAGCTACCTGGCCTGCACATCACCAGTTGAGATGGGACAACAGTGCATGGTCATAGCGCCTAACCTGCACATCTTTGGGCTGTTGGTGGAAACCAAAGCACCCGGAGGAAACCCATGCTGACACACGAGAACATTCAATTTCCACACAAACAGTCGCCCAAGCGCCGCACTGAACTCGTATCCAAAGCGCTGTGAGGCAGCACTGTTCACCACTGAGCCATCGTGTAACACCAAACAGTTGTTTAGTTTCTGTGTAACATTGTTTATTTCTCCTCCATACATTTCATGTCCCATTTATGAACATGGTCTGAATTGCATTATTCTTGGAGTTCTGCATTCTGATGTTATTAATCAGATAGTTTTAAACAGTCCACAGATCGAAAATGCTGGGACATTAAGTTCATTTTGTTGATTCCTTTTGAAGTATCTCCTCCGATACGTTAACCTTCACTGAAGATTGAATTCTCACACTTCCATGATCTTTAAAAATTCCTGATGTATTATAAGGACATAGTAAACAGGAGCAGACGTTGCCTGTCATCTGTTCGATAAGATCATGGCTCATCTACCTCACTCCTGGCACCTTCCCCTGCAACCGCAAGAAGTGAAAAGCTTGCGCCCACACCTTCCCCCATCACCTCTATCCAAGGCCCGAATGGATCCTTCCATATCAGTCGCAAATTCACCCGCACCTCCACGCACATCAATTACGATATCCGCTGAACCCGATGTGATCTCCTCAACATTGGGGTGACAGGGCGCCTAACTGCGGAATGTTTCAGGGAACACCTCTGGGTCACCGGCACCAAGTAACTCAACTGCCTCGGAGCTAAACAGTTTAACTCCCCCTCCCACTCCGCCAAGGACATGCAGATCGTTGGCCGCCTCCATCACCAGACCGCGGCTGCAAGAAGCCTGGAGGAAGAGAGCCTCATCTTCCTCCCAGAAACCCTCCAACCACACGGGATGAATGTAGATTTCTAGAGATTTCTCATTTCCCCTACCCCCACCTTATCTCAGTCCTAACCCCCGGATTCAGCGCCGCCTGCTGGACCTGCAACCTCGTTCCCGACCTCTCTGCCCCCACCCGCCACACCGGCTTAACACCCTCGCCCTCACCTCCTTCCACCTACCGTATTCCTAGCGCCCCTCCCCAAATTCCCTCCCCCTACCTTTTATCTCAGCCCGCTTGGCACACCAACCTCATTCCTGAAGAACGGTTTACGCCTGAAACGTCGTTCTCGTGCTCCTCGGATGCTGCCTTGCCTCCTGTGTTTTTCCAGCACCACACTTTTCAACTCCATCTTCCCTAAGTCTTCACACTTCTTCTCTTCCAACACCACATCGCCCTCAACTCCTTTATATTTAAAAATATCGACCTTTGCATCAAACACATTCAGTGATTTGAATTCTGAAATTTGCTGGGCAGAGAATTCCTCATATTCACTACCCTCTGGGAGAAGAAATTATCTTGAAGCCAGGTGAGAACGTTTGCAGATGGCACCAACATTGGTGGCATAGCAGATTGTGAAGTTTATCTCAGATTACAAAGGGATATTGATATATTGGGTCAATTGGCTGAGGTTCAGCAGTTGGAACAAAATTTACATAAATGCGTGGTGTTCCATTTTGTTGATAACAAGGGAATTTATTAGTGGAAGGGACCACGGTAGTGCTGTCAAACAGAGAGAAATCAGGTTTCAGGTACAGAGTTGTTTGGATGTTGCGTCACAGGTATACTTGTGAAAAGATGGCATTTGGTATGTTTCATAGCACAGATCTTTGAATATAGTGTTGGAACATCATGTTATGGATGTACGGGATGTTGGTGAGGTCAGTTTTGTAGTACTGTCCTGGTCAGTCTTGGCCACATAGTGTCGAAAGGATACTACTAAATTGGAGAGGTTTCCATTAGCCTTTATCAATATGGTGTCAGGACTGGTCGTTTGTGTTGTCCAGATAGACTGAATATTTGGGGACTATTTTGTCTGCGTTGGACGCGGAGGGGCACCTTTATAGAGGGTTAAAAAGTCATGAGAGGCAAGGATAACGGGAATAATAGAAATGTTTTCTGTACATCTGTGGGTGAGGGGAAGTGGGGTTGTCTCAAAGCAGGAGACCATAGTTTTATAAGGAAAGATTTAAAAGAGACATGAGGGGCCAGTTTTTTCAAATCAAAGATGGTTCATATTTGGAATGAACTGGTAGATGCAGGTAGAGTAACAACAGGGAGAGTAACAAAATTCCAGAGATATTTTCACAGGTACACGAGTATGAAAGGGTTAGAAGGAAACTAGCCCTACATAAGAAAATGGGTCTACCTCAGTTTGAGAAACCCGTTTGGCATAGCTGAGTTGGATGAAAATCTCTGTTTTTGTACTGCATAACTTTGTAGTTGAAAAACAACATAAAACATAAGATGCCTCATACCAAGAAACCGTTTGATGAACAACAGCAATTAAATCATGGACACGTGTCTTATTAAACAGAAACCAACCTCAATAAGTAGCAGGCAAAATGAATTCCCAATGTTCTATACTTTCTCTTTGAAGCTAATTGTATAGATGAAAGCTTACTCTGTTTTAAACTATTCAGACTTCAGTTGGAGGTCCATTACTTGCCCAAGGAAATGAAATAAATTGTCTAACGTAAGAGAACGTAGCAGCATCTGTTTCTTCCTTCAAAATCTCAGTGTGGTTCCACGTGAGCTCGCTCCCAAACTGTCGCTTGAAAGTTACTTTTGACTCAATAAGTTGGGCAGCACGGTGGTGCAGTGGTAAGCATTGCTGCCTCACAGCGCCGGAGACCCGCGTTCAATTCTCGCCACAGGTGATTGATTGTGTGGAGTTTGCACATTCTCCCCGTGTCTGCGTGGGTTTCCTTCAGGTGCTCTGGTTTCCTGGCACAATCTAGGTTGGGTGCAGGTTGGGTGAATTTGTCATGTTAAATTGCCCGTAGTGTTAGGTGAAGGGGTAAATGTAAGGGAATGGGTCTGGGTGGATTGTGCTTGCTGGGCCGAAGGGCCTTTTTCCACACTGCAAGCAATCTAATGTTAAAATGGTAATAAATTACTTCTTTGACTAATCTTTTGGAAAGAAGTGATAATTCTTCAGTTGCGATCAATTGTATTTCTGCATTGCCACTCTGTTATCTGCACTTGGCTGAAAACAACACAAGTTTGAAATGACTCTGCAGAGGTCAGAAACACATCATCAAGTCACCCTTTCATTGTATGTCCACAGCACTTGTCCGGCTTCCTTGGAACCAGATCTGACAGCGAACAGAACCGCTGATTTATGTATGTCAGCCAGGGCTCTCTGATTCGAAAATGTGAACAGCCTCAATCAGGAAACTCATATTCTATGAGGTCTCCCTGGCTGACTATGTTCCCATCGTTAAAAAGATGATCTCACATATTTTGAAGTGACTTAGAAATAGAATGTGTCCCGACATCGAAATTGAACCCCTCTGTTAATTAAACCAATAACACAGAAAAGCTTGCCTTGCCACATAATCTATTAAAATATGAGTGACAAACAACTCACAAATTTCACTCTCAAATTAAACAGAATTACATCTATTTATTTTCTAACTCTAACAGTGAACATTAAACAACAGGTCGTTAACACAGTTGTGTGTATTCTCTCAGTCCAGTTCAGCATTCCTCTCTCTTCAAGGGACATGCCTTCAACTTCATAAGATTTGCTTGATATAGTATTAAAGTAAAGCATGCTTTTCCAGCAGATTACATCCAAGGTAACAGGTTAAAATAATACACAAATTGTCCTTTTATAGACATACAGCTGCAGTTGTTGATGCATACACAGCTGGAGAAGGACACTTTTGAGTTTGCAGGTCGAAAAACTCCTTACCCAGCTGCTTAAAATTCTGAGAGCTATTACATGTAGATTTCCAAATGTTCGTAGTTCCATGTTTTGAATTGCAGGGTTCGTATAAATATGCACACAACACTGTAAAAATGCTCAATAACAATGAACGAGATTCCATTAAAATTCCTCTGGGCAGGAATGGAGGGCTGCCACACTATTTCAGGGCGGGTTTGAACTTCAGGTGCAAACGTCAGCAGTATTCAAAAGTTGTTAGACACAGCACGCACCATGAGAGGTTGAAGGAAAGTGATAAGGGCATCTGGGAAATATCATGACATCACAGAAGACAGAGCGATGCCGAAAAGTCTGTCCATCACTGGCCAGTTACATGTCTAATTAGATTTGGCGTGGCTGTAAGAAATTGATAATATGAATGGTCTGTAATGGTGCGATAAAATGGATGTATAAACGTTTATGCCTTTCCTTTGCCATTGAAGAAGCTATTGGAACCCTAGAGGCTTCTACCACCAGGGTAACATCAATAAACTCTTTGATGCTGGAAGTGGACTCCGGGTGTTCAGCGATTGCTTTCATCATTCTGCCCCAAAACACTACTGTTCATATAACTCCATAAATATCAACCTTACTGGCACAAGTGATCTGAAGACAAATTGATATGTTCACTTGAATTATGAATTCTGACTCGTCCTTGTATTATGTGTGGGATGTGAGCTGGCAGTCAAATATTTATTGCCTCTCCCTGGTTGCCCCTTGAGAAGATGGTGACACCCTTTTGAATTAATGCAGTCTGCCTGTTGTGGGTTTACCCACAATGCCTTGGGGCATGGAACTTCATGTTGGTGATTCAATGATAGTGAAGGAACGGTGATGTATTAACAAGTCATGACGGTGAGTGTCTCCGAGCGAACTTGCAAGGGCCGATGCTCCCATGTATCAGAAGCCCTGTTCTTCTGGCTGGAAGTGTTTGTGGGTGTAGCTGATAACGTCGGTGAATCTTGGGGGAACTTATGCAGTGGATTTTCTAGATAGTACACACTGTTGCTTCAGAGCATTGTTGGTGGTGGAGGAGGATATATTTGTGGATGTGTTGTCAATCAGTCGGATTGTAATCTCACCTTCCAAATACACTGTTACTGTTCTAATAAAGTACTACATTCACCAAGTTTCAAAATGATTCTCACATGGTCTTATGCCTGCTCGTATACGAGGACGAGCTCCCCTCATTACCTGCCCCTACAGATTTGTGACTAGCATGCATGAGAAAACATGTGACCACGATCAATGACCGGTTCATCCAACAACCCAGTTCTCACATTCAACCATACCAGTTTCACTTCATAAAATATGTGTTGTTGTGTCCTCATGTCCTCAGTTCCTGATGTGAAATACCTTGTGCTTAATAAAATTTTGCTTTGATTTTTCTTCCATTAATATATTAATAACGATTAAAAACCTTTGAAACATTTCAATCAATCTCTTAGTCTGACATACTTGCATTAAAACATTTCGTTCTTTATGATTTTTAATCTGAATTATTTGTTGATTTACACTGCTCTGTATTGCTTCCCAACATGTCTTTATATCATCCTGGTTTGCTTGAGTACATAATTCCATTGTAACTTTTCAGAATGCATCGTGCAATTGAATTAATATATTCATCTGATGCAATTGGTCTAATTTAGGAGATACATGTTTGAGGAGATAGAGGATGTTTTTGCTTTATCTGGAATCTTGAAGACGTGTATATTTCTTTATTTTTCTTACAGTTAATGTCGTAGGAATTGTGATCCTGATTCGAGGCAATTGTGGGCTCTCCAAATGTATCACTCGCTATTTGTTGGCAATGTCGACAGCAGATCTACTTCTCGTCATCCTTAATGTCTTACTTCACCGAATTAACAATCTTTATTTCCCAGTTAATTTCTTATTCATCACTCCTGTGTGTGCCTTGAGAATTGTTATGTTCGTTGCAGCCCTGGACTGTTCAGTTTGGTTCACAGTTGCTTTCACATTTGATCGGTTTGTAGCAATTTGTTGCCAAAAGCTAAGAGCAAGATATTGCAATACGAGAACTGCATTTGTGGTTATAGTAACGTTGAGTGTGGTATGCTGTTTGCGGGCAGTTACTTGGTATTTTATATTTATTCCTTCAGTTGTTATTGACAGTGTACCATGGTTTTGCATCATAAAATCAGACTATGAAACATCATTATTCTGGAATGTCTATGAATCGATTGACAGTATAATTACACCATTGATTCCAGTTGTGCTGATTTTGGTATTCAATGCTTTGACTGTCAGGAATATTGTAACAGCTAACCGCATCCGCTGTCACCTCCAGTCCCATGGCAATGGACAGAATAACACTGATCCAGAGTTGGTAAACAGGAGAAAATCCATCATTCTGCTCTTTGCCTTATCTGCTAATTTTATACTGTTGTGGATGACGTATGTCATACACTCTTTCAACTGGCAAGTAATAAACTATAACTATCAAGACAAGACGTTGAATGATCCAATTTTTGTTCTTCAAGAAATTGGATTCATGCTACAGCTTATGAATTCGTGCACCAACACTTGCATATATGCCCTAACACAAACTAAATTCAGAGAGGAGTTAATCAATGGAGCAAAGTATCCATTTATTCGAATATTTAAACTGTGCAAATAACCATACAGGTCTGACCTGTATTTGGAGATGTATTTTCAGGATTAGAACAAGATCTCCAATTTGAAAGAGCTTGTGGAATTTCCTTTTACTGCATTAACTGAAAAGATGTCCATGTCCTCAGAATTGGAAAAAAAGGCCTCTCGACCACGAAAATGGGAAATAACCACTTTTGTAAAGAAATAACAAATTGCATTTCGAATGATATTTCATTGAGATTGGGTATCTCTAATAACTATTGCTGTTTAAAGGGCTGAGTCTTTGCTTTTCTGTTCCATGTGAAGACCTTTTCGAAATTCTAATATATTTCGTGCTTAGCTTTGTGTCATCAATCAGTTTACGGTCTTATGCTGAAAGCTCAGTGACAACGTCGTGTGAACATGTTCAGTGACTGACGACCACGAAATGCAAAGAATAAACTGAATATCTTATAAAATTCCGTCATTCTGAAATCTACTTTTACTGGCATTATTAGCGGCTTGGATGAGTACATGAAAGATACAAAGTGCTTTTCCACAATTCACATTCAGTCTTTGGCCTTGCTTCCAAAGCAAAAAACAATTTGTTCAGTTGTTCCCTTTTTGTGTACCAACTCGCACGATACATCGGAGAAACGATGCATATAAAATGCATTGTCAACATTCCTGAAACTCCATATTTTATTATGCATGATATTTTGTTTTGTTCAAGCTGTCATATAATGCCAGTTGAGGTTCAGGTTCCTGTCTGTAGCTGTGACATGTCATTACTTTCACCTGTTTATTCCTGAGCACATTAATTACAATACACCGTGGATGTTCATGCACGTCAAACTATCTCAGCAGTTCTCTGAATGTTGCGACTCAGCACCAAGATTCATTGTGAAAAAAAAACTGAGCACTGACACGAAGTAGAAGCAAATTTTTTCACACCATCCAGAAAAAGCAACCCGCTTGATTGGGACAATATCCAGAAACATCCAACCGCTCCAAAACTGACTCTATGTGACAGCAGTGTGGAGCAGATACACTGCACAAATTCACGAAAGCTCCTGAGACAGCACATTGCAATACGTGACCACATTCATCTGGACAAGGGCAGCAGGTAAATGGGAACACGACACCCAGCATGTACCCCTGCAAGTCACTCACCATTTCGACTGAGAAATATATTGCTGTTCTTTCACTGACACTTGCTCCAAATGCTGGAATTCCCTCCCTAACAGCTTTGTTGATCAGTGTACCAGCACATCGAAAAGAAGCAGCACTGTGTCACCTTCAAGGAGCATCTCGGGACAGACTATGAATGCTGGAGCAGCCACAATGGCTGCATCATTTCAGAAAGAAATTAATCTGACATGGTAATTTGTGCTCATGCAATTGATTGAAAGCAACTGTGGGTTCAGCTTCCTCCTTTGGGCGGCACGGTGGCACAGTGGGCGGCACGGTGGCACAGTGGTTAGCACTGCTGCCTCACAGCGCCTGAGACCCGGGTTCATTTCCCGACTCAGGCGACTGACTGTGTGGAGTTTGCACGTTCTCCCCGTGTCTGCGTGGGTTTCCTCCGGGTGCTCCGGTTTCCTCCCACAGTCCAAAGATGTGCGGGTCAGGTGAATTGGCCATGCTAAATTGCCCGTAGTGTTAGGTCAGGGGTAAATGTAGGGGTATGGGTGGGTTGCGCTTCGGCGGGTCGGTGTGGACTTGTTGGGCCGAAGGGCCTGTTTCCACACTGTAAGTAATCTAATCTAATCTAATCTAATCTTTGTCGCACAGGGCAGACTCAATCCGCCAAGGAACAAGTGACTGTTTAATTTCATTCTAAATTAGATTTCCAACAAATTCTCGTTCGTAATAATGAAGTGCATTCACTTAACACTGAAAGGACTGTGCAAAGGCCGGTATTGCATTGCCAAGTCACTGTTCATTTCCAAGCACACTGCACATGGGCTCCAAAAAAGGCAGCTCAAAGCCACTGCCGAGGGTGAGGAGATCGTTCGTTCTTTCCCTCTCTTTTACTTTCTCTTTTCTTTAATTTATCTTCTCCATGATCCCAGGACATCAGTTCCGCTGATATTCCACCACGTCACTCATCTCCTTGTCTGTGTGTGCATGTGTCGAGGCTGCATCCATCTCAGCCTCGGAGATTTCCTCTACACTAGACAGAGAGGGAGAACGCATGATTTCTGACAGCCTTTCTGGCCGTTTTGAGGGCACAAGTGTGCATTTCTCTTGTCCTCTATGCAAAGTAGCAGCTTGCACATGAACGAAACGTTTGTTCAGGACCACCTCACTTTCCCAAAGTCTTTAAGCCACGGAATCTGATGTTACATTGACCTCACTTCGTACTCATCCACAGCTTTTTATATGGTTTCGACATCAAACTTCGCCACTGAGGTAAACTCTCTCACTTTCTCAGAGGAGACATGTGCTGGTATTGATGTTTAGGATGCTGTTCAACCTCTCATCAGGTCCAGGAATATCAGGTTGAACCTTGTGCGGAGTCTTCTCCCCATCTGCAACTCTACTAGAGTTATCCCTGTTGTTGTGTGAGGGGTGGTCCGAGAATCGAGCAAGACCTGGGAGATTTTTGGTCTCGACTTAAGCTGTTAGCTGTTTCTTTAAATCTGCCTTCAATGTTTGGACTGATTTTTCCACCAGACCATTTGACAGTGGATGTTAGGGAGCTGTCTGAACATGTCAAATGCCGTTCAATGTCAGGAAATACTGGAAAGCTCTGAATGAAAATACTGTCCCGTTGGATGTGTCCAATAATTTCAGTAGCCTGTTTCTCACGGATGACTCTCACTGCATTGCAATCTTCATAGAATCATAGAGTCAGAGATATATGCATCAGGGAAGCAGACCCGTCGGTCTAACTTGTCCTTGCAAACTAGTTATCCCAACCCAACTCGTCCCACCTGCCAGCATCCCTCTAAATCGTTCCTATTCATATACCCATCAAGATGTCTTTTTGATGTTGCAATGACACGAGCCTCCGAAACTGCCACTGGCAGCTCATTCCATACACATACCACACTCTGCGTGAAAAGATTGCCACTTAGGTATCTTTTATATATTTTCCCTCTCACCCTAAACCTATGCCTTCTAGGTCTGGAGACCTCTTCCACAGGGAAAAGAGTTTGTCTCTTTATATCTATCCATGCCGCTCATGATTTTATAAACTTATATAAGGTCATCCTTTAGCCTCCGACGCGCCAGGGAAAACAGACTTAGCCTGTTCAAACTCTCCCAAAAGCTCAAATCCTCCAACCCTTGTAACTCGTTTCTGAACCTTTTCAAGTGTAACAACATCCTTCCAGTAGGAAAAAGACCAGAACTGGACGCAACATTCCAACAGTGGCCAAACCAATGTCTTGTAAGGCCAGAACATGACCTCCCAATTCCTGTACTCAATACTTTGACCAAGAAAGCAAAGCATTACCAAACGCATTTTTCAATCTCCTATCTACCTGCGACTCCATTTTCAAGGAGCGAGGAAACTGCACTCCAAAGTCTCTTTGTTTAATACAACTCCCTAGGAATTTAACATTTAGTGCATAAGTCCTGATAAGGTTTGTTTTTTCCAAAATGCAGCACCACACCATGATCTAAGTAAAATTCTATCTGTTACCTCTCAGGCCATTGTCCCAGCTGATAAGATCCCATTGTAAATTGAGGCAATCTTCTTCGCTGTACACTGCGTCTCCAGTTTTCGTGTCACCTGCAAACTTACTAACCATACCGCTTATGCTCACATCCAATTCATTTATATAAATGACGAAAAGTAATGGACTCAGTACTGATCCTTGTGGAACTCCTCTGGTCACAGGCCTCCAGTCTGAAAGAAACAACCCTCTATCTCTACCCCCTGCCTTCGACCATTGAGCCTGTTCTGCATCTAAATGGCGAGTTTTCTCTGAATTCCATGAGATCGAACTTTGCTAACCAGCCTCCCATGGGGAAACTTGTCGAACTCCTTACTGAAGTGCATATAGAACGCATCTACCGCTCTGCCCTCATCAATCCTCTTTGTTACTACTTCAAAAAGAATCAATCAATTTTGTGAGACATGTCTTCTCACGCACAAAGCCGTGTTGAACATCCTCAATCAATCCTTTTCTTTCTCAATACATGCACATCCTGTCCCTCAGGATTTCCTCCAACAACTTCCGCACCAGCGACGTCAGGCTCACTGGTCTATAGTTCCCTGGCTTGTCCTGACCGTCTTTCTTAAACAATGACACCACGTTAGCCAACCTCCAGTCTCCTAGCACCTCATTGGATGATGCAAATATCTCAGTAAGCGGCCTAGCAATCACTTCCCTAGCTTCCCACAGAGATCTCGGGTACACTCGATTAGGTCCTGGGGATTTATATACTTTTGTGGGTTCAAACACATTGAACACGTCTTCCTCTGCAATATGGACATTTTTCAAGATGTCACCAACGGTTTCCCCAAATTCTATATATTTCATATCCCTTTCCACATTACTTACTAATGCAAAGTATTTGTAAAGTACCTCCCTCTTCTCGTGCATCTACACACAAAGGCCGCCTTGCTGATCTTTGAGGGGCCGTATTCTCTCCCTACTTACTATTTTGTCCTGAATATATTTGTAAAACCCTTCGGATTCTCTTTAACTCTATTGGCCAAAGCAATCCCATGTCCCATTTTTGCCCTCTTGATTTCTCTCTTAAATGTACTCCTACTGCCTTTATACTCTTCAGAGGATTCACTCAAACTATCCTGTCTATAACTGACATATACTTTCCTCTTTTTCTTAAACAAACCCTGAATGTCTTCAGTCATCCAGCAATCTGTATGCCGATCAGGCTTTCCTTTCACCCTAATAGGAAATTACTTTCTTTGGAATCTCGTTATCTCATTTCTGAAGGCTTCCCATTTTCCAGCTGTTTACCTACGAACATTTGACACAACACCCACCCCCGAACCAATCCCAAACATCAGCTTTTGAAAGTTCTTGCCTAATACCGTCAAAGTCGGTCTTCCACCAATTTAGAACTTCGGCTTTTAGATTTGGTCTATCCTTTCCCATCTCTATTTTAAAACAAATAGAATTATAATCGCTGGCCCCAAAAACAAAGTGCTACCCCACTGACACCTCAGTCATCTGGCCTGCCTTATTTCCCAAGCGTAAGTCACGTTTTGCAACTTCTTGTTCACATACTCAATCAGACAATTTTCTCGTACACACGTAACAAATTCCCGTCCATCACAACCTTTAACATTATGACAGTCTCATTCTATGTTTGGAAAGTTAAAATCACTGACCGTAACACCCTATTATTCTTACAATAACTGAGATATCTTGACAAATATATTTCTCAATTTCCCTTTGACTATTTGGGCTTCCATACTCCAATCCCAGGAATTTTATCATCCCTTTTTTTTAAATTCTCAGTTCCACAATAACTTCCCTGAACGTATTCCCAGGAATATCGTCACTCAATGCAGCTGTAATGCTATCCTTTATCAAAAACAGGATCCCCCATCTGTCTTGCCTCCTCTTCTATCCTTCCTGTAGCATTTGTATCTTTGTCCATCACTGTGCAATGTTTCTGTAATGCTCTTATATTCCAGCCCCATGGACTTAAACATGCCCTGATTTCATCTGCCTTCCCTGTTAGGCCTCTTGCTTTGAAATAAATGCAATTTAATTTGTCAGTCCTACCTTGTTCTCTGCTTTGCCCCTTCCTGCTCTGACTGTTTGACTCACCTTTTTCTCAACTGCGTCAGTCTCAGATTGATCTCAATTCTAATTATCTCCCTGAGTCCGACTCCCCCTCACCCCGCCGCAACGACTTGCTAGTTTGACGAATGAATTCAATGCAGGTCCAAACACTTTCAATGAGCATCCACAGTAACCAAGAACATTGAGCCTATTAATGACCGGGAGAGTCCACATATAATCAAGCCCATGTTTTACCCCGCCATTCAGATGTGTTTGTAAAGCACCATTTGGTGGGACTTTTTATACTTGCTGGCACTCTGGGCACTGCCCCACTGTGGCTATGTTGGTATCCAATCCTGGCCACCAGACATAACGTCTAACAACATGATTATTTTGGAAATCCCTGGATGACCCCGTTGGTTTTCAGCCAATGGCTGGTGGAGATCTTTACTCAGAGCAATCCCTCTTGCGTCCCATAATACAGTTTGCTGCTCTATAATGAGGGACTGGGTATTGATGCAGTTGTGAGATTTGGTTCACAGTTTGTTTATGAACTCCACAACGGCAAACTGACCAATGAGGTTTCACAATCGTTGTGCCTGGTGCTGCCCATTCTGCAAACTGTATTGTGTTAAAAATTCCTTCCCTTTCCAGCCTTTTGATTTCTGCATCTCCTTTTCATTATGGGTTAAATTGCAGTGGGAAGAATCGTGGAATTGCTTCCTGATCAACTTACAAGTTGGCCTTCAATCCTTTGGGAATCCCAAGACATTACGTAAAAGCTCTGGGTCTTTCATTCAGTCTTCACTCAAGACTGGAAATCATTCTAATGTGGAGATAATGATGCAGTGGTCTTATCGATGGACTGTTAACCAAAATACCCATGTAAAGTTACCACCCACACCCTACCCAAACCCATTCTCCTACATTTACCCCTTCAACTCACACTACGGGCAAATTAATTTTGCCAAATCACCGAGAGTGCACATTTTTGGATTTTGGGAGAAAACCAGAACACCCAGAAGAAACCCCACGCAGACAATTGGAGAATATGCAAACTCCACAAAAGCAGCCGCCTGAGGCACGAATTGAACCCAGGTCTCTAGCAGTGTGAGGCAGCACTGCTAACCACTGAGCCACTGTGCTGACCACAATGCACGAGTCAAAAGCAGCTATTTTCTAACTGGAAAAGTTTCAGCACATAAAAGTGAATTCGTTGAAAACTGAACCAGCTGCTTCTTATACGAGACCAGAATTGAAGTTCTCCCCTTAATCTGAAAACATTCCCTGGAATAGAACTCTAACACAAACTTAAGAGTTGGGGTACCGAGCAAACGTTTTTAAAGGTTGGTTTTGCAATCACTGATACACCTGTGCTGTTATCTACCTCCAGTCGAACCAGTTGACCATTTAACTGATGTTTATTTTGATTTGTATGCTGCAGAACAATGAAAGTGTTCCAAGCCAACTGTTGGTGGGCGTTCCAGGGAGTGCACACACCTCAGTTCTGGAGTGTCAGTTCTCTTCTATACTTCAGGCCTAGTGGGATTCTTTCACTATCACAAGCCTGCATCTTGGCAACAACTGCAATTGTGTGCTGGCTCTGATCCTGAAGAAAATGTCCCCAGTTAGACCGAAGTTTGGCTTTGCTTTGAGGCTATTGGTATGAGTTGACCTGGAGTCCTGAGGTGATGCAATTGCTTTCAATCGAGAGGTATCTCCAAGGCCAGTTTGCTTGGTGAGAGTGTCCTCTTCCATCGGCATGCCATGCAACTGACATGCTCCACTTGATGCATTTCGAATGACAACATTTGAGGTCAAGTTAGATTTCATCTCGTATGCGCTTTTGCCCGGATACATCATTAATCGCATGCTCGTCGCCAATGAAGTACCTTCACAGAGGTCGGTATCCACTTACCAAGTCACCCTTTTTTAAACATGTAAAATACTTGACACTGGTCTGGTTTCCACAGAGCCAGCTCTCAGGGTGAACAGAACCCGATTTGCTGTTTGAGTTTTTTCTTTTTTTGCTTAAAATAAACAAAAACGAAAATAAAATCCAGAAAACAAACAATCTTAATAAACAACAAAGAAAAGGAAAGGATATCCTATATGTAACTTTGAGCAAGGACTCTCTGATTGGACCAGGTTAACATCCCCAGTCAGGGAACTGAATCACTACACTACATTATCCCACTTTGTACTCTAAACCCTTACCAGTCAGCATCCTACATACCTGCTACCATGGCACCATCACCACCTTGCACCCAATTAATCCGCTGTTGTCTGTCATTACACACCTGACACCTTACTCTAACCGCACTGTCACATAACACTGACTTGATGCATTGTAATACAATTCTAGCCAGGAAAGATAAGAATGGAATTACAGTTACACATTCCTGCGTATGACCCTGAATGGGATTTCTTCTTAGAAATGCAGAGCTCTTTTCTTACCTCAGAAAAGCAAGGGACCAATTAGGCATTGGTGTGAGATTCCCCTCACTGGAAAACCTATTCCTGTATTCAATTTATTTTAAAAAGCGACAATGAAGGGAAACGTGCATCTCAGTCTAATACAGAATAGCTTTATTGCAAACGAGGGGCATTGTTCTGTCTTTAGAAAAGATTTCAAATCACGTCTTTCCAGTTTTAGCTTTGAACATTATGTTTCGACAGTGTACCTGAGATTTTGTTCGAATATACCATTGCACGTAAGATGAATCTCGCAATGTTCCCATTGTACAATTTTCACTGCATTCATGTACATCTGCACTTCAGTACACATGACAAGAAAACCTAATTCAAATTCTCAAGAAATTAGTGTCATTTGATTTTTCAAAATATATTCCACTACGTAATAATTATCAAAGGAAAGAGGTTAGTTTGCTGCTTATTCGGATTACTACATCTTGTGCAATTAGTGATTCAACCAGAATTATTATCTCACTGGACATTTAGCTTTAAAATAAAATTAGGCTGTCTTGACAGTGCTTTTCTATTTAGACGGACAGATTCATTGACTTAACAACAACAGACAGGCCAGATTGGGACAGAATGGAATACTCAGCAATCTTACAGACAGCAAGTATTTATTACCCGATACTTGCAGGTGTTGGTATTATTGGTAGGTCCTTAATTGCAGTTATGTTTGCGTGAACAGAAACAGAAGCTGTTGGGAAAATTCATCAGGTCGAGAAGCTTCTGGGAAGAGAACTCAGAATTAACATATTGGTTTGGTTAGTCTTCCTCAGAACTTTTCCCGGCAACTTCGGTTTATGTTTCTGTTTTAACAAATCGACAATTCTTTTGGTTTTTATGTTTGCATACAACCTGTTAAACTCAACTCCTTCATTCTTCATTGAAATTTGGTATATTTCCCTGACTTTGGCTATTCCAAAACTTTGTGTTTCCAGTGGTTTCTTTTGTAGTTCATTGCTGAACGGAGGTCAACAAATACATTGTTGTTTGCATCCGTCTGTGGAAGCCTGTTTATTGATTTTTTTGTACGGATAATTTATTTCCAATGGAGAACAGGCTGAGTAAGCATCTATTCAACATCCCAAGTTGCACTTCAGAATGTGCCTTCTCAAACCACTGCATACCGTTTGGTGTAAGAGTACTAACATAGAGTCATACAGCACGGAAACAGACTCTTCGTTGCAACTCATTCACGCTGACCAGGATTGCTAAACTGAACTGGTCCCAGTTTCATATACTTGACTTTTATCCCCCAATCCTTTTCGAAACATGGAGTTGTCCAAATGTCTCTTTACCGATCCAGCAACACTAAATGGACGGTTATATGTTTCCATACAGGAAGATGAGTGGCTTGAATGAAACTTGCACGTGGTTTCAATCGCCGTTTTCCTCTGCTTCCAGACAGTGGCGGCTGTGAGGATGACGGGGACCTTGGTGAGGTGCTACAATGAGTCTTTTTAGATGGTATAAAGACGGGGTGGGGTGTGGGGGTGAATAGCTGTCAGACTGATGGGTTGTGGATGTGGTTAAAAATAAGTAAACTGACATATGATGGAATAAATGCAAGCTACTGTAGATTCCGGATATCTGCAATTTGCAAAGTAAACAAAGAACAAAGAGACAAATAAAGAAAAGTTACTGCCCAGGAACAAGCCATTCGACCCTAATAGCCCGAGCAGATCCAAACCCACTGACTAAAGCTGTCAGCCAATTCCTAAGCATGTATACTCCTCTGCTCCCCACCTTCTCATGCATCTGTCCAGATGAATCTTAAATGAAACTACCATGCATGCCTCTACTACCTCTACTGGTAATGCGTTCCAGGCTCCTAACATCCTTTGTGTAAAGTATTTGCCGCGTGTATCCCCCTCAAACTTTTCACCGCTCACCTTGAAAGCATGACCTCTCGTTATTGAATCCTTGACACTGAGAAAAGGCTAGTTTCTCTATCTACTCTGTCAAAATTTTCATGATTTTTCAGACCTCATTCAGTTCCCCCCCCAGTCTCCTTTTTTCTAATGAAAACAATCCTAACCTACTCAACTTTTCTTCATAGCTGGCACCTTCCATACCAGTCGACATCCTCGGAAATCTTTTCTGCACCCGCTCCAAAGCGGCCACATCCTTTTGGGAATGTGGCGCCCTGAGCTGTACTCAGTGTTCTAAATGCGATCAAACAAAATCTTGCACAACTTTAACATGGCCTGCCAGCTCTGTTACTCAATAGCCCGTCCAATGAGGGCAAGCATACCCTATGCCATCTTGACCACTCTATCCACCTGTACAACCACATTCAGGGTTAAGGGCCTGAACTCGCAGATCTCCCTGCTCATCAACTATTCCCATGGCTCTTGCGTTTACTGGATAATTCAGTCTAGGATTAGACTTTCCAATCTCACATTTGCCTGGATTGAACTCCATTTGCTACTTCTCCACCCAAAATCCACTCTATCTTCTACTATATTCTTTGGCAGTCCCCTTTCTTTCACGCTACTGCACCAATCTTCGTATCATGTGCAAACTTGCCCTCATAGCAACAGTGCCCTCTTCCAGGTCATTTATGCATATCAGATACAACAATAGCCCAGCACTGATTCCTGTACAATACCACTGGTCACCTTTCTCCATTTCGAGAAACGACAGATTAACTCAGCAGATCTGATAGTCTATGAGGAGAGAAAAACAAAAGATATGTTTTTGAGTCCGGTATGTGTCTTCTTCAGTATTTTCGAAGGTCCTGAATAGTGTTGAGCTTCTTGAGTGTTGTTGGAGCTGCAACCATCCAGGCAAGTGGATGTATACCATCAGACTCCTGACTTGCACATTAGAGATGGTGGTACAAGTTTGACACTGAGGGTGTTTCACAAGTGGAATTAACTTCCAGAGAAAGTTGTATATTCACACATAGTTCCAACATTTAAAAGGTATTTAGAAAGATACACAAATAGAAAAAATTTAGTGGAAAATGGGCCAGGCGCAGGAAAATGGGACTATATTTGTTTGGGAAAACTGTTTGGCATTGACAAGGTGGATCAAAGGCTCTGTTGCTGTGTTGTGCAACTCTATGATTCTACGACTGAAAATCAACATTAAACTTAAGATGTTTCAGAGCAAGAAACAGTTTAATAAACATTTCAATTGGATTGTGAACATGTCTATCATTAGAGAGAAATGAGCCCCTATAGATAAGAGGCAAAGTACAATTTATCATCGAAGCCACCTGTATAGAAACAGTCTTCCTGTGAGGTAAAATGATCCAGATTTCAGTTGGAGTTCAAGTGCTTGCCCAAGGAAATAAAACAAAATAAACAAAGGAGGTGAACACAACAGATGTGGTATGTTCCTTCAGAATCTCACTATGGCTCAGCATAACCACCCTCCCAAATCTTTAACTTGAAAATTACTTTTGTCTCCATAAGGCACATGTCAAGAAATGCTTCCTCCGCTAGTTCCTTGGAACGAAGTGATGGTTTTTCAGTTGCTATCAATTGCATTTTTGCATTTCCGTTGTTGTGTCTTGCGTAGGCTGAAACAAGCATAATATTGACATAGCTCCACAAAGACCGGTATCCCATCGCCAAGTCACCCATTATTTATGCTTGCATAGAACATGACAAACGTTGGGCTTCTTCAGAGCCAGCTCTCAGAGTGAACAGCACCCGTGATCCGTCTGTTCATATCTGTCAGCTGGAGTTGCCTGATTGAACCGGGTTAGCTGCCCCATTGAGGGATCTCATATTCTGTGAGCTCCCCGAGGCAGAACCCTTCTGTTAATTTAACCAATCACATACAAGAGCAAGCTGTTTGTTAAAATATGACTGAAAGTAAACTCACAAATTCCACGATTGAAATAAAATAATAACACTTCATTTATTTCTGACTCTATAAGTGAAAATTAACAAGAAGCTATTCACAAATCTAAGCTATCCTTTCTCTAAACTGCTTATTATCTGCCTCCAATTGTGTAAAAATATTGTGTTCGAATAAGATAATTATTAAATTCACATCAACTTAATTACAAAACCACAGTCTCCATCTTCTGTGACTTCAATCTTCATCTGATGATTTCCCTGTGTCGTCTTCGCTCTTTTTATTGCGCTATGTTTCACGCAACATGTGTTGTGCAACTCTATGATTCTACGACTGAAAAACAACATTAAACTTAAGATGTTTCAGAGCAGGAAACAGTTTAATAAATATTTCAATTGGATTGTGAACATGTGTATCATTAAAGAGAAATGAGCCCCTCTTGATAAGAGGCAAAGTACAATTTATCATCGAAGCCACCTGTATAGAAACAGTCTTCCTGTGAGGTAAAATGATCCAGATTTCAGTTGGAGTTCAAGTGCTTGCCCAAGGAAATAAAACAAAATAAACAAAGGAGGTGAACACAACAGATGTGGTATCTAAGAGTGTTCGAAAGAGTGTTTTCTCGTTCATTTCATAGCAAGATGTTAAATCGGCAATTAGCTCTCCAGAGGTTTCTCTCTCTCTTCAGCAGTTGTTCTATGACCAACTTTCAAAGTGTCTGCATTTTTAATACGGTCGACATTGGATCATCTCATTGGTTCGAAGTTGGAAAAACAATAAATTAAGATCTTTGGTATTGGGGACACAATTTAAACTGTTTGGTGAAATTTGAATTGTTCTCAAAATCGGACCAAAACTCAGATATCCATTTCACAGCCAAACGTTACATTTTTTCAAATTTTCAGTATACTCTGGGACTACACCATCTTCATATATACAGTTGCTTACTATCTCTCCGTTCAGTTCAGCATTCGCTTTCTCTTAAAGGCCCAGTGCATGTCTTGTAACGTCATAACCATTGTTCGGTGCAGTGTTGGTGTAATACATGATTGATGACAATTGTAGCTTCGCAGATTGATTATATCCAAGGCAACAGATTAATGTAATACACAAAGGGTTCTAATAGAGTCATGCAGCTGCAATTGTTATGAAGAAACAGTTGGATAAGGACACCCTTGAAGAGGCCGATAGAAGAATTCCTTCGACTGCAAGCCACCACAACTGGATTTAAAGTAGTTGAGGTTTCCAGATGTTCATAGTTGTATATTTTGAATTTGTAAGTTTGAGTACTTAGGCACATATTGTTTAAAAAAAAACCTGAATAAGCATTAAAGAGATTCCACTAAAAATCTTCTGGACAGAAAAGGAGGGCTCCCACATGATTGGTGGGAAGATTGAAATGCAGGTACAGACGTCAGAGTTTTGGAATATGGTGATGCACAGCGCTCTCTGCGAAAGCTCCAAGGAAAAAGATAAGGGCAACTGGGAAACATCATGACATCATAGTCGACAGGGGACTTTCTATTATGGCTGGACATCATTGGCACACAGACACATGAGAAATTACATTGGGTGTGTATGTATGCAAGATCCTAATAATCTGAGATGCTTCTAATGGTGGGATTAGATTATTGTAGAAACGTTTATGCCTTTCCTTTGTTCAGTGAAGAAGCGTCTGGAACCCCAGAGGTTTCCTCCCATTGGTGTAACATCAATAAACTTTTTGATACTGAAAGTAGACTGCGGGTGGTGAGTGATTCATTACACCATTCTGCCCCCAAAACCACTGTTCACATCACTCCACATAATTGAACCTTGCAGACACAAGTGACCTAAGCACTAATTGAAATTTTCTAACTGCCTTTTGAATCCTAACTAGTTATATTTCCCATTCATGTGTGAAATGTGTGCTGGCTGAACAGAATTTAATCGCTGTCCCGAGTTGCCACTTGAGAAGTTGGGAACACTTCTCTGAATTGCTGCAGCCTGCCTGCTATGGGTTTCCCACAATGCCCTGAGGTGGGGAGATCCATGACAGTGACCCAGCGAAAGTGATGGAACAGTGTTGCAATTCTAATTCAGGATGGAAAGTTTCTTCAAGGGAATTTGCAGCGGTGATGTACCAATGTATCGGCTGCCCTGTGCTTATGTGTGGAAGTGTTTGTGGGTGTGGAAGCTACTGTCTGAGAATCTTTGGTGAATTTCTGCAGTGAATTTAGTACGTATTGATGATACAGTATGTTGGTGGTTCAGAATCCGGATACATTTTTGTGATGCATTGCCAACCAAGTGGGTTGTGATTGCACTTTCGATTTCGGTCTTACTCTTCTGATGAAGTGCCTCATTTACCAAGTTCCATAATGATTCTCATGTGCTCCGATCCATCCATAAATCTGAACTCTACTTCACCACGTCAACAGCCTATTCAGATCTGTGACTTGCATACTTGGGAAAGCGTGGGACCCGGTCAGTGAAAGATCTGCCGACACACTAAACCCTCATATTGAACCATCTCAGTTCCACTTTATAAAATATATATAGTGCCGTAATTGCTCATGAGCTCAATTCCTGAAGTGACATAACTTTTCTTATTGTTATAATACTTTGATCTTTACCCGTTTAGTATGTATGAAAAATCTGCTAATATTACAGTGAATCTGTCAGCGTGATATACTTGCACAAAAGTATAGAATTCATTATGTTTTCATTATTCTCATTTATTTGTTGATTTACTCTGCTTGTCTATTGGCTCCGAACAAGTCTTCAGTTCATTCTGGTTTGCTTGCGTCAATAATTCCATTGTAAATTCTGACTGTACATTGTATAATTAAGTTAATATATTATTTTGAGCCAATTGGTCTGATTTAGCAGACATGCTTTGCTGAAATTTCTACTTTGACGATTGTCATGAAGGAATGGGTGTTATTTTTGTTTAATTTCAAGTAGTTTAGCAACAGTTGTGAACCAGACACGAAGTATTTTTGGGCTCTCCAAATGCATCACTCACAATGTTTCCAGCAGATCTACTTCTCGTCATTTGTAATGTCCTACGTGGACAGAATTAACAACTTTTATTCCCCAGTTACATTCTCATCCATCACTATTGTGTCTGCCTTTAGAGTTGCTTTGTTCCTTGCAGTACGGGACTGTTCAGTTTGGTTCACCTTTGCTTTCACATTTGATCGGTTTGACGCATTTTTTTTTGCCAGAAGCTAAGAGCAAGATACGTGGACTGGGTTTGTAGTTTCAGTAGCTGTGAATATGGTAGGTCGTTTGCATTCAATTACTTCGTATTCTGTATTAATATTTTTAGTTTTATAAACAATGTCCCGTGGTTTTGCATCAGAAAATCAGTCTGTGATACATCATTATTCTGGAAAGTGTATGGATGGTTGGCAGTATGATTACATCATTGCTTCCAAATGTATTGATTTTCATATTCAATGCTCTGACTGTCAGGAATCTTACAAAACTGAATAGTATCTGTTGTTACATCCAAATCCACGGAAATGGACAGAATCCTATTGATCCAGTCATTGTCACGTACATAAAGTATTCATCTTGCTCTATGCATTGTCAGCTAATTTTATACTGTTGTGGATGACAGATGTTGTAACCTCTTTCAATTGGCACATAATAAACTATAATTATGAAAATAAGAGTTTCAATGAAGCAATATTTGTTATTCTACAAATTTGATTCCTGCTACGGCTTCTGAATTTGTATGACAACCCTTGCACATACGCTCTAGCACAAACTAAATTCAGAGTGGAGTTGATTAGTTAAGTAAAATAGCTATTTATTTGATTTATTAAACAGTGAAAACTAAGCAAACAAATCTGACCTCTGTTTGAAAATATATTTGCAGTGTTACAGCAGGAAATCCAAGTTGAAGGAGCTTGTGGAATTTCCCAGGTTGCATTATCTGAAAAGAAGGCCATGTCACCAAAATTGAAATGATGACTGTCAGCCACAAAAATTGGAAATAATCACTTTAACAAAAAAAAAACTGATGAATTGCCTTTCGAACTGAAATTGAGTGTCTGAAAAAGGATTTTGCTCTTCAAAAGGCCGAGTCCCTACTTTTGCGTTTCAGGTTAAGGAATATTTCTAATGTACTTAAAGCTGTGCTTTGTGTCATCAATAAATTTATGCTCTGGTGCTGAAAGGTCAGTGGCAACCTCAGGTGAATATGTTCAATGACTGACTAACACGGCAATGAAATGCCGGTATTAAAATTAAAATCTTCCCATCTGCTGCCATTGTGGAGTCTGATTTTACTTGGTACTTTTCACAGTTGGAAAGAAAATGAGTAATATTAAAAGAGATTATTCAGGATTCACATTCAGCCTCTGGATCTCCTTCCGCAAATTAAATTGTCAAGTTGTTCCGATTGCTGTACTCCATTTCTCACCATCTCTCATTGAAAGTACCAAAGTTGTCAACATGCCTGAACCTCCTTATTTGGACATGTTTTGCATGTTTTTGAACAATCATAAAATGCCAGTTTTGTTTTCAGTTCCTGTTTGCAATTGTGACTCTCGTTCTTATTTTCACCTGTTTATTTCTGAGCACATCAATTATAACACATAGTGAATGATCACCTAAGGGAACATATCTGAGCTGTCCCTTGAACATTGACATTCGCTGTGAGAACAATAATGAGGACTGACACCAGTTATAAAGAATATTCTTGACACTATCCTGGAAAAATCAACCCGCATTTTTGTATCAACATCCACAATTATTCAGCCCCTCCACCACTAACACTCAATAATGGCAGTGCGTGTCAGCTACAAGGCGCACTGCAGAAATTCACCAAATATCCTTGGAAAACACTTTCCAACACGTGACCACTTCCATCCAGACAAGGGCAGATAGATGTGGGAGCACCACTTCATGCACGTTTCCCACCTAGTCACTCACCATCTCCACGGGGAAGTTTATTGCTGTTCCTTCACTCGGTCAGAATCCTGGAATTCTTTCCCAAAGGGCATTGTCAGTCTGCCGACTAGCAGTGGACAGAAGCAGCACTCGACCACATTCAAGGGGTAACCAGGGACAAGCTATCAATGCTGGCCCAGTTCCAATGTCTGGATCATTGCACACACACACACACACACACACACACACACACACATATGAATCTGACCTGATAATTTGTGCTCATTTAAACGATTAAAACAGTTTGAGATTTAGCTTTCTCCCATGTTGCACCCGCCAGACTTAATCTGCCAACACACTTGTGACTGTTCTCTTTCATTCCAGTTCAGATTTCTAATCAATTCTCATTCACATCAATGGAATGCATTAATTTAACCCTGAAATAAATGCAGAGAGGCCGGAAACCTGTCACCAAATCTCCCTTTATTTACAAGAACGCAGTACATAAAATCCACCCAGCCAGCTCAAATACATTGCCAAGAGTGAGCACGCCCTGATGAATTTTCCAGTGTTGCCTTTTTCTATTTACTTTAATTTATCTCGTACACGACGACTGCACATCAGTGGTGCTTACATTGTCCCAACAACACAACTGTGCTGTGTGTGTGGGTGTGTGTGTGTGTGTGTGTGTGCGTGTGTATGTGTGTGTGCGTGTGTGTTTGTGTGTGTGTGTGTGTGTGTGTGTGTGTGTGTGTGTCTATCTATGTACCGGCTGTCTAAAAATGACACTGTTGTGCAAGAACTCTGTGCCATAATTCCACCACCAGGAAAAAACACCCTTGTAGACAGGGAACCATTTACAAGCAAAGCCCAATCCGGGCAAGGCCTCCACTTAAAAAAGAAAATGAAGGGTAAAGTCAACCTCTCCCTAAAGGCAACAAGAACATTGACGGACACTGTGTGCTTCCTCTCCAAGGACACGCAGCCTCGAACATCACTGCAGAACAGAGATATGAATTTTGCAGATACAATCTCCAGTTTACCTTTGTCAGCCACAGCTCCATGAGTGGCCCAGGTTAACAGTCCCATTCAAGCATCTCATAGTGAGTGATCTATCTGGCCCTCGTTTAAATGACGACATTACTCACCACCAAGTCATAGATTGCACATCTGCTAGCTTCTCCCAGGGCGTAATCACACCAGATCTGGTTCCTCTGACTCTGAGTCGGAGAGAGGTGACCTTTACTGTACCATAAACCGTTTCTAGCCCCCAGAGTGTCACGGCAGGGTTTCCTCATCCTACTCAGGCTGCATTCATTTGAGAGTCGGAACTTCCTTCGAAGATAATCACAGGTGGACATGACAACTTTATGGCTGTTCTGAGGGGTCAGTCATGTATCACTCCTGCCGATTTCAAAGTCAACAGCTTTCATATGTTGTACAAGGTTTTTCAAGATTTCCTCACTTACCCAAATCCTTTAAGTGACATGCCCTGATCTCACATCAACCTCGCCTCATCCCACACACGGCCATTTGTGTGGATTCAACATCAAACTTCATTCGCTGAAGTATACTGTTTCTTTCCGAGAAAGGAGTCATATGCCTGATATTTGATGTTCCTAGTGCTGCTTCACTCTACCTCCAGTTCCGCGAATATCAGCTTTACCGGCAGATCTTTCTCCCCATCAACACCTCTGCTGGAGTTATCCCTGTTGTTGTGTGAGGAGTGGTCGTATAATAGAATAGGACCCGGGACTGCTTGGTGCCGAGTGAAGATGGGGTCGTCTGTTTCTTGAAACTTGCCTTCCATCAGTGGACTGCTCTTTCCACCAAACCATTCGTTGGTGGTGGATGTTATGGAGCTGTCTGAACATGCAGAATGCATTTCAACGTCAGAAAGCACTGGAAATCCCTGCTGGGAAATGATGTCTCATTGTCCTTGACCAATAATCCCGGAAGTCCATGTCTTGCAAATGATGTTCAAAGCTTTGCAATCATCATCATGGAAATTGATGAAAGAACTGGGATAACTGTGAATGGGCATACATAATAATCAAAAACATTGATCCCATAAAAGGATGGTATAGTCCACGTGTCACCGTGTTCAGCACTTATCCCGCAGATTCCAGGATTATGGGATGTAATGTTTATCACTATTAAAACGCTGGATGCTTCCACAATGACCTTGCTATGTTGGCATCCAATTCTGGCCACCAGACATAACGTCTCAGCAGTATCTTCGTTTTGGAAACCCTTGGATGAACTTGCTGTTGTTTAACCAGTTGCTGGTGGATATTTCTTCTCGGGAAAATCTCTCTTGCTCCACATGATATTATGCCGTACTGTATAATGAGGGATTGGATATTTATGCAGCTGTGAGAATTGAATTTAAAATCCTTACAGTAGTAAACGATTAAGCAGATTTCATAATCGGTACTACCGGTGCTGGCAGTCTGCAAACTGTACTGGATTGTTGATTCTTTCCCTTCCCAACCTCCCGATTTCTGCCTTCCCCTGGGGAGTAAATGGCACTAGGCGGGCCTCGCATTAGAGGGGAATTGCTTCTTGGTCAACATGCCAGGTGGCCTTCATTCCGTTGGGAATCCCTACACCTTCCCGATTAAGTTCTGGGTATTTCATTCGGATTTAAATCAAACCCGTGTTTCACTCCACTGGGGTGGCAATGGCCTCGTGGTATTATCGCGGGACTCTTATCCCAGGGACCCACGTTGAAATCCTGCCACAGCAGGTGGTGGAATTTGAATTCAACAAATATTTGGAATCAAGAGTCTGTCATGACCAGGAATGCATTGCTGATTGTTGCCATCTTATTCATGAAAGTCGTTTAGGGAAGGGAAGTGCTGTCCTTAACTGGTCTGGCTTACATGCGATACCAGATTATTGTTGACTTTTAACTGTCTCCTGGGATAGACATAAACGGCGTTTATTCAGTGATGCACTCATTTCGTAAACGAGTGAAATAAAAACGAAAAATGCTGAACCATTCAAATCGAATCAAGTGGAAACTGAACAAGTTGCATTTCGTATGAGCCGAAAATCGTATTTGACACCTTAATCTGTAAAGTTTCCTGAGATAGATTCTCAGTCCAACTGAGGTCTTACAGAAAAGTCGGAGAAAAAGTCAGAGCGATCATTGTTACAGATTGGTTCTGAAAACACTGATACAGCTGTGCTGATATCAGCCTCCATTCGAAGCAGGTGACCATTTAACAAGACGTTTGTTTCGATTGATTCTGAATTCGATGTTGCTGAGCAATTTAAGTGTTGCAAGCGAGCTGTAGGTGGGATTTCCATGTAAAATACTGGACACTGGACTGGTTTACTCAGAGCCAGTACTCGGAGCGAACAGAACCCTGACATTTTGCTCAGCAAAGGTTTGGAAAGAATTCTGAGGGAAAGAATTTATGACTATTTAGCAAAGCATAGTGTGATTAAAGGTAGTCAGCATGGCTTTCTGAAGGTCAGCTTTATGCCTCACAAATCTTATTGATTAGTTTGAGGAGGTGTCAAGACCAGTCGACGATGGTCGAGCAGTGGATGTGGTATATATGGACTTCAGCAAGGCATGGTATAGGGTTCCCCATGGTAGGCTCATTCATAAATTCAAGAATTATGGTTACAGGGAGATTTGGTTGTCTAGATTCAGAATTGGCTGGCCGACAGAAGACAGAGAGTGTTTGTAGATGGAAAGTATTCTGCCTGGAGGACAGATTGGAGTGGGTTACACAGGGGTCTGCTTTTGGGACTCTGAACTTGGAGATTTATAAATGAGTTGGATGAGAAGGTTGAGGGGTGGGTTAGTTAATTTGCTGATTACCCAAAATTTGGAGGTGTCGTCGTTAGCATAGAGGGCTACTTCAGGCTGCAGCATGACAAAGACGGGATGCAGAGCTGGACTGAGAAATGGCAGATGGAGTTCCAACTGGATCAAGGCGAAGTGATGCATTTTGGTAGGCTGAACTCGAATGCTGAATATAGGATTAAAGACATGATTCTTGACTGTGGAGCAACAGAGGGATCTGGGTGTGCAAGCACATAAATCGCTCAAATTTGCCACTCAAGTGGATAGGTTTGTTAAGAAATTATGTGATGTTTTGACTTTCATTAACAGACGGATCGAGTTTAATAGCCCGCGAGGTTTTGCAGCATTTTGTACAAGTCCCTGGTGAGACCACACTTGGAATGTTGTGTCTCAATTCTGGTCGCCCTACTATAGGAAAGACACAGAGGTTTTGGAGAGGGTGCAAAGAAGGTTGACCACTGTGCTGTCTCGACTGAAGAGCTTGCCTTATGAAGAAAAGTTGAATAAGCTCAGACTTTTCTCTCTTGTGAGAAGAAGGAAGAGAGGCGCCCTGATCGAGTTCTAAAAAATAATGAGATGAATAGATAGAGTCAATAGCAAGAGGCTTTTCCCCTGAGCAGAATTTACTATTACGAGAAGCCATAGTTTGAAGGTTTTAGGAGGAAGGTATAAAGGAGACATCAGTGGTAGGTTCTTTATGCAGAGAGTTGTGAATGCATGGAATGCGTTGCCAGCTGTGATGGTGTAAGGACATTTAAGCGACTGTTGGACATGCACATGTTTCACAGTGAGTTGAGTGATGCGCAGGTTAAATTACTATATTTTACATTTGGATTAAATCTCGGCACAACATCGTGGGCCAAAGGGCCTGTTCTGTGCTGTTCTTCTCTATGTTCTATGTACTCCTGTTTATATATGTCAGCCAAGTTAACAGCACAAGCGAGGGACCTCAGTTGCTACAACACCCAGAACCTAGCTGGTATTCTAACTCCTCACCAGTCAGCACCCTTTTTTAATTGGCACATTAGCATCCTGTACAATCTTGCACCCTATCAACCTGGTGCCTACCTCATTACCCTCCTGGTCCTTTATACTTACAGCACTGTCAAATCACACTGACTTTATACAATATAAGACAGCTTTAGCCCAGAAAGACCTGTTCCGATGGAAGTATGGTTCCACACTCCTGTTGACATCCCAGCATGGAACCCCCTCAGAAGTGTCAACCTCTGTTCTTTCATGAGGAAGATATGGGCCCGATTACCAATTCCTGTGAGTTTCCAACTAACTGCAAGACTGTTTCCAGTTTTTAAAATTGACTTAAACGGCAATACGGAAGGGAAACCAAACTTTCAGTTTGGTACAGAATATTTTTACTGCAAACTGGAGTATATAGTTCTGTCTTCAGAAATATTTCAAAATACATCTTTTCAGTCTTAACGTTATGTTTCTACTTCGTACTTAAGATTTTGTACCGAGGTACCTTTTTACATAAGTCGGATCTAGGAATGTTATCTTTGACCACTTTTCAATGTACTCACGAAATTTTGTACTTGTATACACATGACAATAAAATCAAATTTGAATTCTTAAGAAATTAGTGACATTTTATTGTTCAAATAGATTCCACTACGTAATAAACCTCAGAGGAAAGTGGTTATTTTGCAGCATCTTATTACACTAATGTAATAAGTGTTTCAACTCGACTTTTTTGTTGCATGGATATTTAGCTTCCAAATAAATTGATGTTGTGTTGACGATATTATTGTATTTCGGCGGACAGAATCATTGGCTCCACAGAAACAGACCTATCTGACTGGGAGAGAAGGAAATACTTAGCAATCTTACAGTTTTACAACGCGATACTTGCAGCTGTTCGCATAAGTGGTCAGTCCTCAAATCCAGTTATATTTGCATAAACAAAGACAGAAGTTGCTTGGAAAACTGAGCGGGTCTGTCAGCTTCAGGGAAGAGTAATCTGAGCTGGCATTTCTGGCCTAGTGACGCTTCATCAGAACTTTTCCTGCAAATTCTGTTTTTGATTCTGATTTTACAGCACAGTTCTTTCGATTTTTATGTTTATGCAAAACCTATTTAACTCAACTCCCTCTTTTTAAATTGAAATTTGACATACTTACATTGGATTTGATAATTTCTAACCTTTCCGTGCTTTCTGCTTTCAGCAGTAGGTCACTTTATTTTTGTTTCTATCCGTCTGTAGATGCAGATTTATTCGTAAATATTTTTCAAACAATTGCAATTGGAATTTATTTCGAATGCAAAGCAGGCCGTGTCAGCATTTATCCTCTATCTCGGGTGACACTTCAGAAGGTGGTGGTGAGCTGTCTTCTCAAACCACTGAAGACCATTTTGTGTAAGTGCACCCACATAGAATCATTGAGCACGGAAATGGACCCTTCGGTCCAACTCATCCACGCTGCTCAGTTTTCCTAAACTAACCTATTCCTATTTGCATGTATTTTGCGCATATCCACATAAACCTTTCCTATCCATGGAGCTGTCAGAATTTCTTTGAACTGCTACAGCAAGCCTGAATAAATGGTGATGTTTCTCCAGAACAAAATGGTCGTGTCTTGAGAGGAAGTTGCAAGTGGTGTCATGACCAACTATCTGCTACTTCTAGAAAGTGGTGGCTGTGAGGGTGAGAGGGCGCTGTCTGAGGGATCTTGGTGAGGTGCTGCAATGTGCCTTTTAGATGTTACACCTTGCTGTCACTGACCATCAATGGCAGATGATAGACTTAAGGTTTGTGGATGGGGGTGAAACAAGTTGGCTAATATAATCTGGAAGAATGGGAACCACTGTGTATGCTGGATATCTGCAATAAGCAAAGTAAACATGCGATTAACTCTGCAGATCTGTCAGTTTCCGTGGAGAGAGAAACAAATGTGAAGGTTTCATGTCTGTTGTTAATCCTTTTCAGACTTTTCCATGGACCTGAATGATGTTGAGATTCTTGAGTTTTGCTGAAGAAGCACCCATTCAGGCAAGTGGGAAGATTCCATCACAGTCATGACTTGTGCCTTGTAGATGCTGGGTCAGGTTTTGCCGAGCCATGAGATGAGGTTTTACTCAGCAGGAATCCATGCCACTCATCTGGACTTCCAGCAACAGCACTTACATGGCTAAGCCAGGGCTTGTTTGGGTCAATGTTAATCCTCAGGATGTGGATAGTGAAGACTGCATGATAGCAATTTCATTGAATATCAAAGGGTAATGATTAGAAACTCTTTTGGTGAAGACAGCAATTGCCTGATACTTGTGTGGATCAAATGATATTTACTACTTGCCGGAAGATCATAAGAAGATAAGACACAGGAGGAGAATTAGTCCATTCGGCCTATCGAATCTGCCCCGCAATTTAATCATGACCGACATGTTTCTTAATCCCATTGTACTGCTTTATCTCTGCAACTCCGATCACTTTATTCATCAAAAAATATCTCCTTCTTCAATACATTTAGTGGCTTAGTCTCCATACCCTTCCTGTGGCAATAACTTTAACTGCCTCACGATACTCTGACTGAAGAAAATCCTCTTCATGTATTTTCTAAATAGATGACCCCTTAACCTGCGGCTGTGCGCTGAAGGCCTGATGTGTTGTATTAGTGAACTGACTTCTGTGTGTCCACTCCACCCCGGTCACTCAGTATTCTGAAAGTTTCAACAGATTCCCCTTCATAATGCTAAACCCCGTTTGTGTGTAAACCCAGAGTCTTCAACCGCGAATCATTGGATAAATCCTTCATATCCAGAATCATTCTTATGTTCCTCCTCTGAATCCCCTTCATGTCCAATACATCTTCCTAAGATAAGGGGCTCAAAACTGCTCATGATATGTTGAATAAGGTTTTAAATATCTGCTAATGAGTACATGAAGCTAATGAATACATCAGACTTTCACTGAGATCACAGCGCCACTCCTTCCACATAGTTCACTCTCAGTTCGTTTATTTGTGATGATTTCAACAATTTTCTTCGTGTTAGTGTTGAAAGATATATTTTCTAAATCCTGGTGATCGAGTAGTCTTGTGATCAAACCTTTTGTTCGTTGAATGTACAGTGATTTGCAGAAGATGTGAAATATTGTCCTGCATAACCAAAGACAACAATATACAACGACTTTAATTCCAAACCTTCACATTGGCAGCACCGTGTTCTGTTTATATAATGACTGCTGCCCCGGGGTCTGTCTGTTGTGAGGTTGAATAAATAATTACACAGCATGGTGCTTGGGATTAATTAATTTGTACGTTTACAATCTGACTGTCACAATGTCGACCAGGTGGGTTACACTGGATCCCCGGTGCGTTCTCAGCAACATTCCACTCTATTATACAGATGATATGTATCCCAAACTGTGGATCGGTCATTTTCAGATTCAGAGCCCACCTCCTCCAAAGGTGGCATATCTGAACATATTGGTTCGGAAAGCGTTTCGATGCTTTTAAATATCTGCCACTGTCTATAAAGGGAAGTCAGTCAAATCAAATATGGCTGTGCAGCACGTGCTCATATTTTTATTCCAACCTTGGTTTTCAAGTCATGAGTTAAAGGTGTTCTTATTTTACTCCTGGGATAGGAATAACGCTTGTTTGAGTAGTTAACAATATCATTTCATCAAGTAGAAATTGTCGTGCCAAGGGAAATTAGGAGGATAATAGATTCTGTGAGGATGATGTTTGTTTTTCATCAGTTCTGCCATTTCAGCACTTACATATTGCCTGAATTCCCTTCTGCAGAACAGTTCATAGAAACCTTAAAATGTGGGAAATTCCGCCCGTTTAGTCCACACCAATCTTCCTCAGAGCATCTAATCCAGACCCACAAAGCTCCCATCCTAATTCCATAATTTCACATTTTTCATGGCTAACCCACTTAGCATGCACATGCCTAGATACAATAGGTCAACTGACCATAGCCTATCGACCTATCCTGCACATCTTTGGTACGTGAGAGGAGCACCTCAGAAAACCCAAAACAGACTCTGGAACAATGTGCAAACTCCACACATACAATCGACAGAGGATGAATTCAAACCCACGTCCCTGGCGCTGTGAGGCAGCAGTGCTGTCCACAGATTCACCGTGCCACACCTAAATACTTGATTGATTACTGTATACGTCTGTCTATTTCTCCTCCCTACATCAATGGGTCCATTTCTGAGTGTGGTCCTCAATTCCTTTTACTTCGGGTTCTGCACTCTGCTGTTCTTACCCAGGTTTCTTTTTATTGTTCAGTGATCAAACAGGATTATACATAAAGTTAATTTTGCTTATTCCTTTTCTTGGTCTTCCTCCCATAGATCCACATTCTTCAAAGCTTGAATTCTCAGACTTCAATGATGTTTAAAAAATCGTGATGTCACATAAGAATCTGGGAAACAGGAGCAGAAGCAGATAATCCTCAAATCTGCTACCCACTCTCAATAATCATGGCTCATCTGCCCCAAATCTCAACGTTTCTTTCATTCCAGATCCACATTACTCCCAACTCCTTGATATTTCAAACATCTATCGATCTCTTCTTGAAATACTCTCAGTGATACCGCTTCCAATATATTCTGGAATCCACTCATCACAAACGATGCTCGCTGCTTTTAAATTATGTTTGATGACTTATCTCTGTGCACGTCCAATGGCTGCGCTCAATAACGAATCCATTATGCACGAGTCCAGAACTCCTCAAAGAATTTCACGAAAGTAGCCCAGACCTTAATTTTACTCGTCCTTTCTTGGTCCCAATCAGGCATACTCTTTATTTTGAAGAAAAATTGCTTTTGGTAATGGATTCTGTTCACCAGGAAGGACTCTGTTTGTTGGTAATTGACTGTTTCGTTCTTTGTTGGGTTTATCACCTGTACTGTCTTGTGCCCCTGGGTCTCGCAGGTCTTACTGTGTCCTGAAAGCTGTCCCTAAGAGCCTGAGGTTGGTAGGCTTTCCCAAAAGCTGGAGGGTGGGTAGGCCACCCTGATGTCGATCACTCCCAGAGCCAGAAAGTGGGTTGGTTTTCTGACAGCTGTCGGCTCGAGAAGGGGTGATTGGGACAGACGGAGGGTGTGTCAGTGTAGTCCACGGGCCAGATGGTGCATCGGGGTGCGTGAGAGTCCAGTGGAACGTAGGGGCAGAGCGAGAGCCAGAAGGCATGTGTGCCATCCTCTGCGCTATCACCCCGGGCATGTACCGGGGCGGGCAGTCCTTGAGGTGGACATAAGGTGTGGTAGGGTGGATTGAGAACTGTAAGTGTCATGGGGTGGACCGAGAGCCGGAAGGTGTGTCAGACCGTGCTGCCTCAGAGTGATTGGAAGGTGGGAGGGACGGGTTGTTTGCTCAGTTGCTTGGGGTCAGTATTATATGTACTCTTCTATGTAATTGGACTGCCTTGTATGTACAAATGTCATTGCTACTGTTTGTAATGATTGAAACTGGGATTTGAAGTTTGTCCTCATTTTGCTGAAAACTGGTTGAACGCGACAGTTTGGAGCCTGGCTTTTCCATTCCTCTTCCTTGTAAAATTGCTGTATCTTTGGATACAGCTGTTAATGTTAATTGTTTTGTAAACTGTGTATTGTTTTATAAAATAATTTAAAAGCGACGGTCAGTGGATCTGCTCACTCTGAGTGCTGGCTCTGTGCAAATCACACCAGTGCCAAGTGCCATGCATGCATAACTAAAGGTCTCTTGGTGACGGCAAAGCGACGTCTGTGCAGCTATTTATTTGGCGATGAGATTGCGATCAATGATGTATCTATGCAAAAGTGCCTACCAGCTGAAATCCAACTGAACGTCAACCGTGCAATTCAAATGGCTTTGTCATTCGAAAATATGGCAAATGGAGCATATCAGTGGACAATCTCACCAGGCCAACTGGTCTTTGAGGACATCACTCGAGTGAATATAATTGCATTGCCTCAGTATATAACCTGAGCAGGTGCACTCCATTTCGATCACACCAAAACCCCAAAAATAAGGCAAACGTCGGCCAAGCCATAAATATTTTCTTCAAGATTGGAGCCAGTAAGCCAACGCAGTTCCTGCTGGTATGCCTACTTGTGACAATGAAAGAATCCCAATAGCCTTAAATGAGTAAGAGAGCTGTTATGCCAGGAGAGTACACAGCCCGGAAAGCGCACCTATAGCTGATCTGCAACGGTTAAAGTGCTTTGTAACATCCAAATCAGAACTAATAAAAATAAACTTCTTATTAAATGGTCACCTGTTTCTCATGGAATTAGATACCGGCACAGCTAGATCAGTAATTGCAGAACCAATCTTTAACAATGTTCGCTTGGATTTCCAACACTTACGTTTGAGTATGATTTCGGCTAGAGTGAGAATCTATCCCGGGGAGCCATTAAAGATTAAGGGAAAAACTTCGCATCCGATTTCCTCTGAGAAGCAGTGGTTATTGCAGATGACCATTTAAAGTGGTTAAAGTTCATTCGTCAAACGCTGTGATGATGATTGTAAGGCTATTAGCATCATCTGCTGTACAAGAACTCCCGAAAGTATTGGCCACGGACAATGGGATGCCATTTTCCAGCAGGGAGTTTGGAAATGTTCTGAAGTCAAATAGCATTTGGTATGTTCAGACAGTTCCATACAATCCATTGTGCAATGTATTGGCGGAAAGACAGTCCAAGCATTGAAGTACAAGCTTGAAGATGTTGCTTGGCAGCTTCACTGGATACCAAACTACCTCGGGTCTTGTCTGATAATTGTATCACCACTTACACAACAACAGGCATCGCTCCAGCAAAGTAACCAATGAGGAGAAGAATGTGCACCAGAAGCTTAAACTAGTTATTCCAAGACCAGGGGAGGGGTAGTGGAAATAGCATCAGGAACACTAACCAACAAGGCATGTACTTCACTGAGGGAGAGAGAATTCCTTCATCAGCGGGCAAACTTTGGTGTCAAAACTACAAAGTGTCCATGCATGGGAACGAGGTGAGGTCAGGCCACATGATTTACAGATGGCAAGATGAGATGATCCTGATCAATCATGTAGATCATATGAAAACTACCCCCTCTAAAACGGGGCAGGAGCAAAATATACTTGTTCCCTTCAGGAAAGCCAGGATGGCTGTCAGAAACCATGGGTTATCCCCTTTAAAATACATTCGAATGCACGGCAGATTATGAATTGGATGCAGCCTCAATAGCGTGACAGACTCAAGAAGAGGAGGAAACTCTTCCGTTACACTCTGGTGACAAGAGACTGGTTACAGTCCATTATGTGTCACCAGTGTCTGAGACAAAGTGGGAGGAGCCACACCTGAAATGATAACGTTTCAGTAGACGTTACAAGAGAAATTGCAGGTGTCCATCCCCAGACTTGGTTGGGGAGTAATGACATCATCGGAACGAGGGCCAAGTTTGATCGGACTGACTATGCGGTCCTTGACTGAGACTGTCAACCTGGGCCAAGCAGGGAGCCCTGGATGACAGAGTTAAACTGTGGATTGTGTCTGCCAAGTGCCTGTCCCTCATCTGCAGTGATGTTCCAGGCCTGATCTTCTTTGACAGGCCGCATGCAGTGTCCACTATGCGGAGTTTGTCCCTACGGCGGAATAGAATGCTTTTGTTGCCGTTCAACTCCATTTTTATTTTGTCTTTACCCTTCACTTCCTTTACACTCTCTTTTCTCCTGTACGCCTTGCCCTTACTGGGCTTTTTGTTAATATTTCCCTGACTACATGAGCTTTCCTTAAAGTTGATGGAATTTTAGCATGACGTTGACAATGGTGCATTTTATTTACTGGTTCTACACACACACACACACACACACACACACACACACACACACACACACACACACACACACACACACCCTACTGACAAACGCAGTTGCACGGGTGATGTAGGCGAAATATAAGCGCCACTGTTGTGAAGTGGTCGTGCAGTGCAAATAAATAAAAGAAAAGAGAAAGGGAGAAATAAAGAAAAAAAGAGGGTCTCCTCCCTCTGGGCACTGGCTTTGAACTGGCTGCTTGGAGCCCATGTATTGTGAAATGAAGAGTAACTTGGTGAATGGATACTGGTCTCTGTGCAGTTTTCTTCAGTGTAAAAATAATGCATTCCATTGTTATGAATGAGAATTGGAAATCTGAGCTGGCATAAAAGAGAACAAGTACTGTGTACTGGCAGATTGCATCTGCCGGATGCCTCAATGAAAGAATTGAACAGCACCACTGTTTTTAATCGTTTACAGGAGCACAAAGTATCAGGTCAGATTGTTTGTGCAATGATGCAGGCATGATGGCTGGGACAACATTGATAGCCCGGCCCTCGTTGTCCCTTCTAGCTGGAGATTGCTGGCAACTGTCCATAGCTGGGACGCTGATCCACAACAGCCTGAGCGAGGTAATTCTAGTATATTGACCGAGTGACAGTGAAGGAAACAGGAGTATATTTCCTAGTCAAGATGGTGAAACATTTGGAGGAGAATGTGTAAAGGACGATGTTCCCATTTATCTCTGTATTTGTCTGTCTGGAAGTAGTCACATGTTTGAACGTTCTGACTAAGGATCTGAGATCAATTTCTGCAATGTATCTTGTAACTGGTACAAGCTACTGTTATTGAGATTGCGTGATGGAGTGGATAAATGATTGTGAATGTTGATACAATCAAGCGGTTTGCTTTCTCCTCAATAGTATCAAGTATTTACTTTATAATTAGTGTCAGTGCTCAGTATTGCTTTCTCAGCGAATATTCGTGCTGAATCTCAGTTTTATGGTAATTTCTTAGATATTTTGATGTATGTGACCATCCACTTTGTGCCCTGAAATAAACAGGAGGAAGTAACAACAAGAATCGCAATTGTGGACAGGAACTGAAAACTAAATTGGCATTTTATAACAGCTTATACCAAACAAAATGCAACTCACACCCAACGAAGAAGATTCGGGCATGTTGTCAATGCATTAGTTTCAATGATGGGCAGTCAGAGATAGTATAAAACTATGGGTACATCCGAATAAGTTTTGTGTTTTTTTTGTTTTAGGAAGCAAGGCCAGAGATTGAATGTTGTGCAAAAGAGCTTCGAACATTACATATTTTCATCCCGGGTCCTAATTTTGCCAGGAAAAACAGATTCCAGAATGACAGCAATTTGGAAGAATCCAACTTTTTTTTTGCATTCTGTGGAGGTCAGTCACTGCACATAGTCACATGAGGTTGTCACTCACCTTTCAACATAACAATGTAAACTTATTGATGACATAATACAAAGCTTTAAATGCACTAAAACTGGAAGAGATTTTCACATGGTACCACAGAAGCAAAGATTCAGTGTTTGGAACAGTAATATCCTATTAAGATAATCAATTATTACTATTATTATTCAAAACACAATTCATTAATTTTTGCACAACTGATTATTTTCAATTTCCTTGGCCAAGAATCATCTTTCCAATCCTAAGGACATGACTTATTTTCAATTAATGCACCCTGGGAAACTCCACATGCTCCTTCAACCTGTAGATCCTGTCGTAAGCCTGGAAATGCAGATTGAAATAGCAGTCAGTTGTGTCTGGTTATTTGTACAGTTTAACAATTCGAGCAAAAGGATGTTTCACTCCATTGATTAACTGCTCTCTGAATTTCGTTTGTGTTAGACCGTATATGCAAGTGTTTGTGCACGAACTCAGAATTCGTAGCATGAATCCAATTTCCTGAAAGAAAAATATTGGATGGTTCAACATCTTGTCTTTATAATTATAGTTTATTATTTACCAGTTGAAAGAGTGTACGACATAAGCCATCCACAACAGTATAAATTTACCAGACAATGCAAAGAGCAAGATGATGGATTTTTCTCCTGTTTACCACCTCTGGGTCAGTGTTATTCTGCACATTTCCGTGATCTGGAGTCGACAGCGGATGCGGTTAGCTGTTATAATATTCCTGACAGTCAGAGCATTGAATACCAATATCAATACAATTGGAAGCAATGGTGTAAGTATACTCTCAATCCATTCATATATTTTCCAAAATAATGATGTATAATAGTCTGCTTTTGTAATGCAAAACCATGGTACATTGTCAATAACAAAGGAAGGAATAAATGCAAAACACCAAGTGATTCACTGCAAACAGCTGACTATGCTCACAGTTACTATAACCACAAATGCAGTTCTCGTATTGCAAAATCTTGCTCTTAGCTTTTGGCAACAAATTGCTACAAACCGATCAAACCTGAAAGCAACTGTGAACCAAACTGAACAGTCCAGGACTGCAAGGAACATAGCAATTCTTAAGGCACACACAGGAGTAATGAACAAGAAATTAACTGGGAAAAAAAGGTTATTAATTCGGTCCAGTAATATATTAAGGATGACGAGAATCAGATCTGCTGTAGACATTGCCAACAAATAGCGAGTGACGCATTTGGAGAGCCCACAATTGCCTCGATTCAGGATCAAAATTCCCACTGAATTAACTGAAAGAAAAATGAAGAAAGGTACACTCCTGCATGAACAGAGTGACAGCAAAAACATCACCATCATATGTCTGCTAAATCACACCATTTGCCTCAGATTAATATATTCACTCAATTACATAATACACGGTGGAAAGTTACAATGCAAACATTGACTCAAAAACACCATAACGAAAGAAAGACGTGTGGTGAACGAATGGACAAACTAAATAAATGAACAAATAAATGAGAAATAAATAGTGTTGTGAACGAAAAGTTAAGCTTTTCTCTGGTTTGGTTTGCTTTTAAGTGTCTGTCAGAAGTGAAGCTGCTAAAATCAAAGAAGTAAGTCCAGGGTAATCATCTTCTGTGTCTGGGTCCTCTGCAGTAAGACTCTAGGTTTGATTTTACCTTGTGTGCCAAGTGGTGCTTATGGCGATTGTGGCACATATTTGGAACTGCACCGTTAAGTTTGGTTAAGTTTTTTCGTTTTTCAGAGTAGGTTGTGTTATTCTCCATTCCGTTCTCTTTTACAGTGTTTCATTTTCACACCTTGCAAATTAACACGATCAGATATTTAAAAGCTTCGACACATTTTCCAAACCAACCTGTTCAGAGATGACATGACACGCCTCTGAAGCAAGTGGTACTTGAACCTGGACCTCCCTGCTCTACAAGTCGGGATGAATAAGATCAATCCAACGGAGTTGACTGTTTCTGGGAATTTATCTGGAAGCCAATGTAACTCACCGCTTTGAAATTGCAACAGCCATATTGAAGACGTACATACAGTGCAATTACGCTGCGAATGATCATTGAATGATATTTATTCAAACCCACAACACACAGACCCAATGGCAGCTATCATTGTACGGAAAGAACCCGGTGTTGCTAGTCCAATGGTTCGGAATTGAAGTTATTTGGCATTCCTGTGTGCAATAATGCTGAACAATATTTTGCATCTTCTGCCAGTCACTGATCTTTGAAATATTGTCAAAAAAAAACACGAAAAAGACCACAGGACAGATGGATGACCAGGAATCACTAAAATATGTTTCTATACGACCACTTGCAAGAAAATTATTGCAATCATCACAAAACAAATGAGCTTAGATTGAACTTTGTGGAAAGTGTTACCTCACAACATTTGTAATAAAAGTCTCATTTACTCATTAGTTTCATGTACTCATTAGTAGATATTTAATATCTTCCAAAAAATGTCGTGAGCAGTTTTGGTGTCTGTGTCTCTGAAAGGGTGTGTTGAACTTAAAGCGGTTCAGCGGAGGTTCATAAGAATGAAACTGGGAATGAATGGTTTTTCATATGACGAGTGGTTGTGGACCTGAGGTCTGATCGCAATAGGGTTTAGAAATACGAATGGGAATCTGATTAAAACGTACAGAATATGGAGAGATAAGGATAGAATTGACGTGGAGAAGATGTCGATCCCTCAAGGACACAATGGGATGTAAGGACACAGTCTTGGTGTGAAGGGATGTCCATTTAGAGCTTAAATGAAGAGGAATTTCTTCAGCCAGAGGATAGTGAATCTGTGAAATTCATTGCCATGGAAAGGCGATGGTGACCAAGTCACCGAGTGTATTGAAGAAGGAGATAGATTTTTTTAAAAGAATTAGGGAATCAAAGATTACAGGGAGAAGGCAGAAAAAATGGGATTAAGAAACACGAATATGCCAGACACGATTGAATGATGGAGCAAGTTCGTTGGACCGAATGGTCAAATTCTACTCCTATGTCTTATCTCCTTATGTTCTTATAGACAAGTAGTGATTGATACTTGATCCACACAAATGTCAGGCAACTAACATCTTCAGCAAAAATAAGTCCAACCACCATCCTTTGATATTCAATGACATTGCTATCATAGAATCTACCAGTATTCATACTCTGAGGATTACCATTGACCGAAACCAGCCCTGGCCTAGCCGTATAAGCATTGTTACTACAACAACAGCTCAGAGGTTCGGAATCCTGCCCTGAAAATCTCACCTTCTGACTCGTCAAACCTGTATCACCATCTCTGAACTGCAAGTCAAGAGTGTGAGGGTATACATCCACTTGCCTGGATGAGTGCAGCTCCAACAACACTCAAGAAGCACAACACTATTCAGGACCTTCGAAAATTCTGAAGAAGACTCATACGGGACTCAAAAACATATCTTTTTCTTTCTCTCCAAATAAACTGCCAGAGCTGCTGAGTTAATCTATCGTTTCTCTAAATGGAGAAAGGTGAGCAGTGGTATTGCGCAGGGATCAGTGCTGGGGCTATTGTTGTATCCGAAATCCATAAATGACCTGGAAGAGGGCACTGTTGCTATAAGGGCAAGTTTGCAGATGAGACGAACATTAGTGTAGTAGCATAAAGCAAAGGGGACTGCCAAAGAATACAGGCGAACATAGACTGGATTTTGGGCGGAGAAGTAGCAGATGGAGTTCAATCCAGGCAAATGTGAGACATTGTGAAGTCTAATCCTAGACTGAATTATCCAGAAAATGGAAGAGCCATGGGAATAGTTGTAGAGCACTTAGATCTGGGAGTTCAGGTCCTTTGTATCCTGAATGTGGCTGCACAGGTGAATAGAGTGGTCAAGAAGGTACAGGGTATGCTTGCTTTCATCGGTCGGGGTATTGAGTAACAGAGCTGGCAGGCCATGTTAAAATTATGCAAGATTTTGCTTGACCGCACTTAGAACACTGTGTACAGCTCAGGGCGCCACATTCCCAAAAGGATGTGGCCGCTTTGGAGAGGGTGCAGAAAAGATTTACGAGGATGTTGCCTGGAAGGTACCAGCCATGAAGAAAAGTTGAGCAGGTGAGGATTGTTTTCATTAGAAAAAAGAACATGGGGTGGTGGGGGGCTGAATGAGGTCTGCAAAATCATGAAAAGTATAGACAGAGTAGATAAAGAAAATATCCTTTTCCCAGAGTGATTGATTCAATAACGAGAGGTCGTGCTTTCAAGGTGAGCGGTGAAAAGTTTGAGGGGGATACACACGGCAAATACTTTACACAAAAGATGGTAGATGCCTGGAACGCGTTACCAGCAGAGGTAGTAGAGGCATGCATGATAGTTCCCTTTAAGATGCATCTGGACAAAGGCATGAGAAGGTGGGGAGCCGAGGGGTATAGATGCTTAGGAATTGGGCGACAGCTTTAGACAGTGGGTTTGATTTGGCTCAGGCTTGGAGGGTCGAATGGCCTGTTCGTGGTCTGTAACTTTTCTTTATTCGTTTCTTTGTTCTTTGTTCACTTTGCTTATTGCAGATATCTGGCGTCTGCCGTAGCTTGTATTTACATAGAACATAGAAAAACACAGTGCAGTACAGGCCCTTCGGCCCTCGAAGCCTACCTAACCTACATTAGCCCAATAACCTCCATATGCTTATCCAATGCCCGCTTAAATGACCATAAAGAGGGAGAGTCCACCGCTGATACTGGCAGGGTATTCCATGAACTCACAACCCGCTGAGTAAAGAATCTACCTCTAACAACTGTCCTATACAAATCCACCCCCACCCCCCCCGCCCTTAATTTAAAGCTGTGTCCACTAGTAACAGCTGACTCCATACTCGGAAAACGGTTCTCACTGTCAACCCTATCTAAACTCAATTCCTCTACCAATAAAGCCCAGTACACCATATGCCTTCTTCACAGCACTATTTACCTGTGTGGCAACTTTCAGAGATTTGTGTACGTGGACACCAAGATCCCTCTGCTCATCCACACTACCAAGTAGCCTACCATTAGCCCAGAAATCCATCTTCTTGTTACTCGTACCAAAGTGAATGACTTCACACTTAGCTACATTGAACTCCATTTGCCACCATTCTGCCAGCTCTGCAACTTATCTATATCCCGCTGTAACCTGCCACATCCTTCTTCGCTGTCCACCACTCCACCGACTTTCGTATCATCCGCAAACTTGCTCACGCAGTCTTTAAGCCCCTCCTACAGGTCATTTATAAAAATGACAAACAGAAATGGTCCCCAAACAGATCCTTGTGGAACACCGCTAGTAACTGCACTTGAAGATGAACCTTTACCATCAACTACTACCCTCTGTCTCCTTCCAGCCAGCCAATTCCTAATCCAAACCTCTAATGCACCCTCAATGCATACCTCCGTTATTTTTGCAGTAGCCTACCATGGGATAACTTATCGAACGCCTTGCTAAAATCCATATACACCACATCTACTGCTTTACCCTCGTCCACTTCCTTGGTCACCTTCTCAAAGAATTCAATAAGGTTTGTGAGGCACGACCTGCCCTTCATAAAACCATGCTGACTATCCTTGATCACGTTATTCCTATCCAGATGTTCATAAATCCTATCCCTTACAATTGTCTCTAAGACTTTGCCCACAACAGATGTGAGACTCACTGGCCTATAGTTACTAGGGCTGTCCCTATTCCCCTTCTTGAACAAGAGGACCACATTCGCTATTCTCCAGTCTTCTGGCACTATTCCTGTAGAAAACGACGACATAAAAATCAAGGCCAATGGCTCCGTTATCTCCTCCCTAGCTTCCCAGAGGATCCTAGGATAAATGCCATCAGGCCCAGGGGACTTACCTATTTTCACCCTTTCCAGTATTCCCCGGACCTCTTCCCTACATACCTCAAAGCCATCCATTCTAATCACTTGTGACTCAATATTCACATCAGCAACAATGTCCTGCTCCTGAGTGAATACTGACGAAAAGTATTGATTTAGTGTCTCTCCAATCTCCTCCACCTCCACGCACAACTTCCCACTACTATCCTTGACTGGACCGATACCTACCTTAGTCATCTTTTTATTCCTGACATGCCTATAGAAAGCCTTTAGGTTCTCCCTAATCCTACCAACCAAGGACTTTTCATGTCCCCTTCTCGCTGCTCTTAGCTCTGTCTTTGGATCCTTCCTGGCTACCTTACAACTCTCAATCGCCCCAACTGAACCTTCACGCCTCATCTTTACATAGGCCGCCCTCTTCCCTTTTACAAGGGATTCCAATTCCTTATTAAACCACGGCTCCCTAACAAGACCCTTTCCTCCCTGCCTGACTGGTACATACTTATCAAGGACACCCAATAGCTGCTCCTTGAACAAGCTCCACATATCATTTGTGTCCTTCCCTTGGAGCCTATTTTTCCAATCCACACATCCTAAGTCATGCCTCACCGCATCATAATTTCCCTGCCTCCAGCTATAACTCCTGCACTGCAGTGCACACTTATCCCTCTCCATCACTAGAGTAAAAGTCACCGAGTTGTGGTCACTGTCCCCGAAGTGCTTACCTCCCTCCAATTCTAACACCTGGCCTGGTTCATTACCTAGAACCAAATACAGTATGGCCTCACCTCTTGTTGGTCTGTCTACATATTATGTCAGGAAACCCTCCTGCACACATTGGACAAACACCGACCCATCTAACGAATTCGAGCTATAGCTTTCCCAGTCAATGCCTGGGAAGTTAATGTCCCCCATAACAACCACCCTACTACTTTCACTCTTCTCCTGAATCATCCTTGCAATACTTTCCTCTACGTCTCTCGGACTATTAGGAGGCCTGTAGAAAACTCCTGACAGGGTGACCTCACCTTTCCTATTTCGAACCTCAGCCCAAACTACCTCAGATGGCAAGTCTTCCTCCATCGTCCTTTCCACCACTGTAATACTATCCTTGACAAGCAATGCCACTCCTCCTGCTCTTTTACCCCCACCTCTGACCCTACTAAAACATTTAAACCCTGGAACCTGCAATAGCCATTCCTATCCCTGTTCTACCCACGTCTCTGTAATGGCCACAACATCGATGTCCCAGGTACCAACCCACGCTGCAAGTTCACCTACCTTATTTCTTATACTTCTGGCATTGAAGTATACACACTTCAAGCCACCTTCCTGTTTACCGGCACCCTCCTTCGAGATCGATGCCTTGTTTCTAACCTCCCTACACTCAAGGTCCTGTACCCTAAAGCTACAGTCCAGGTTCCCATGCCCCTGCAGAGTTAGTTTAAACCCTCCCAAAGAACACTACAAACCTCCCCCCAAGGATGCTGGTGCCCCTCAGGTTCAGGTGGAGACTATCATGTTTATGGAGGTCCCATCTTCCACAGAGTGAACCCCAGTTGTCCAGAAACCGGAATCCCTCCCTCCTGCACCATCCCTGTAGCCACGCATGTAACTGTTCTCTCTCCCTATTCCTCGACTCTCTTTCACGTGGCACGGGTAAGAAACCAGAGACAACAACTCTGTTCGTTCTAGCTCGGAGCTTCAAACCTAGCTCCCTGAAAGCCTGCCTAACATCCTCACCCCTCTTCCTACCTATGTCGTTGGAGCCAACGTGTACCACGACCTGGGGCTGCTCCCCCTCCCCCTTAAGGACACGGTAAACACGATCAGAGACATCACGTACCCTTGCACCTGGGAGGCAACACACCAAACGTGAGTCTCTGTCGCCCACGCAAAACAGACTATCTGTCCCCCTCACTATTGAGTCCCCAATAACTATCGCTCTAGCTTTCTCCGCCCTTCACTTCTGAGTAAGGGGGACAGGCTCCGTGCCAGAGGCCTGAACTTAGTTGCTTACCCCTGGTAAGTCGTCCCCCCACAAGTATCCAAAATGGTATACTTGTTATTGAGGGGAACGACTGCAGGGGGTCCCTGCACTGGCTGCTTCCTCCCAGTCCTCCTCACTGTCACCCATCTGTCTATAACTTGCGGAGTAACTACTTCCCTAAAGCTCTGATCTGTGACCACCTCTGCTTCCCGAATGGTCCGTAGTTCATCCAACTCCAACTCCAGTTGCCTAACACGGTCTTGGAGGGGCTGGAGATGGGTGCACTTCCCGCAAGTGTAATCAGCAGGGACGCTAATGGCTTCCCTCACCTAAAACATCTTGCAAGAGGAACATTGCACTGCCTTCGCTGACATCCCTTATTCCATGATGTGTCACTTTACTTGCTTTTCAACAAATCCGCAAACCATCAGTCTGACAACTATCCACCTCCCACCCCCACCCCCACCCCGTCTTTATACCATCTAAAAAGACACATGGTAACAAGGTCCCTGTCATCCTCACAGCCGCTACTTTCTGGAAGCAGAGGATAACTGAGATTGAAACCATGTGCAAGTTTCATTCAAGCCACTCACCTTCCTGGATTGGAAACACATACCCGTTCCTTTAGTGTTGCTGGATCATTAAAGAGACATTTTGACAACTCCATGTTTCGAAAAGGATTGGGGGATAAAGGTAAAGTATATGAAACTGGGACCAGTTCAGTTTAGCAATCCTGGTCAGCGTGAATGAGTTGCAACGTAGAGTCTGTTTCCGTGCTGTATGACTCTATGTTGGTACTCTTACACCAAATGGTCTGCAGTGGTTTGAGAAGGCACCTTCTGAAGTGTAACTTGGGATGTGGAATACATGCTGACTCAGCCAGTTCACCATTGGAAATAAATTCTCCGTAAAACAAATTATAAATAAACCGGCTTCCGCAGACGGATGCAAACAACAATGAAATTGTTGACCTACGCTCAGCAATGAACTACTAAAAAAGCCACTGGAACCACAAAGTTTAGGAAGAGCCAAAGTCAGGGAAATATGTCAAATTTCAATGAAGAATGAAGGAGTTGAGTTAAACAGGTTGTATGGAAACATAAATACCAAAAGAATTGTGGATGTGATAAATCAGAAACATAAACAGAAGTTGCCGGGAAAAGTTCTGAGGAAGACGTACCAAACCGATATGTTAACTCTGAGTTCTCTTCCCAGAAGCTACCCGACCTGCTGAATTTTCCCAACAGCTTCTGCTTCTGTTCACACAAACATAACTGCAATTAAGGACTTACCAATAATACCAACACTTGTAATTATCGGGTAAAAAATACTTGCTGTCTGTAAGATTGCTGAGTGTTCCATTCTGTCCCAATCAGGCCTGCCTGTTGTTGTTAAGTCAATGAATCTGTCCGTCTAAATACAAAAATATTGTCAAGAAAGCCTGATTTTATTTGGAAGCTAAATGTCCAGTGAGACAATAAATCTGGTTGAATCACTAATTGCACAAGTTGCAGTAATCCAAATTAGCAGCAAATTAACCACTTTCCTTTGAGAATTATTACGTAGTGGAATATATTTTGAAAAATAAAATGACACGAATTTCTTGCGAATTTGAATTAGATTTTATTGTCATGTGTACTGCAGTGCAGAAGTACATGTGAGCAGTGAAAATTGTACAATGGGAACATTGCGAGGTCCATCTAACATGCAATGGTATATCCGAACAAAATCTCAGGTACACGTTAGAAACATAATGTTCAAAGCTAAAACTAGAAAGACTTGATTTGAAATGTTTTCTTAAGACTGAACAATGCACCTAGTTTGCAATAAAGCTATTCTGTACTAGACTGAGATGCACGTTTCCCTTCATTATTGCTTTTTAAAATATATTGAATACAGGAACAGGCTTTCTAGTGAGGGGAATCTCACACCTATGCCTAATTGGTCCCTTGCCTTTCTGATCATAGAAAAGAGCTCTGCATTTCTAAGAAGAAATCCCATTCAGGGTCATACGCAGGAATGTGTAACTGTAATTCCATCCTGATCATTCCTGGCTAGAATTGTATTACAATGCATAAAGTCAGTGTTATGTGACAGTGCGGTTAGAGTAAGTTGTCAGGTGGTTAATGACAGACAACAGCAGATTAATTGGGTGCAAGATGGTGATGGTGCCAAAGTAGCAGGTTTGTAGGATGCTGACTGGTAAGGGGTTAGAATACCAAGTGGGATATGGGTAGTGTGATGATTGAGTTCCCTGATTGGGGATGTTAACCTGGTCCAATCAGAGAGCCCTTGCTCAAAGTTGCAAATTGGATAATTTTGCCTTTTCTTTATTGTTTATTGAGATTGTTTGTGTTCTGGATTTTATTTTCGTTTTGCTGATTTGAAGCAAAAAAAGAAAACACTCAACAGCAAGGCGGTTTCTGTTCACTCCGAGAACTGGCTCTGAGGAAACCAGACCAGTTTCAGGAACTTTTCATGTTTAAAAAAGGGTGAGTTGGTAATCAGATACGACCTCTGTGAAGGTATTTCATTGACAGCGAGTATGAGATTTGTGCTGTATCCAGACAAAAGCCCCCACGAAATGAAATCTAAGTTGACCTCAAATGTTGTCATTCGAAATGCATCAAATGGAGGATGTCAGTTGCATGGCATGCCGATGGAAGAAGACGTTCTCACTAGTCAAACTGGCTTTTGGAGGTACTGCTCGAGTGAAAGCAATCGCATCACCTCAGGACGTAATCCTGAGCAGATATACTCCAGGTCAGCTCATACCAATAGCTTCAAAACAAAGCCAAACTTCGGTCTAACTGTTCACATTTTATTCAGGAAGCAGCTGGTTCAGGTTTCAAATGATACATTTTTATTTGCTCAAACTGTTCCAATTAGAAAATAGCTGCTTTTCCCTCACGCAGTGTGAGTGGCACGGTGGCTGAGTGTTTGGCAATGCTGCCTCACACTGCTAGAGACCCGGGTTCAATTCCTGCCTCAGGCGACTGCTTTTGTGGAGTTTGCACATTCTGCCATTTTCTGCGTTTGGTTTCCTCCGGGTGCTCTGGTTTCCTCCCACAGTCCAAAATGTGTAGTCTAGGTGATTTGGAAATGCTAAATTGCCGTAGTGTGAGTTGAAAGTGTAAATGTAGGAGAATGGGATTTGGTTGGTTGCGGAACGGTGTGTGTGGTTGGGCCGCAGCGCCTGTTTCTACACTGTAAGTAATCTAATTATTTACGGGATGAGGGTGTCGCTGGATAACCAGTGTCCATGCCCATCCCAGAGGGAAGTTAAAAGTCAATCACATTGCTCTGGGTCTGGAGTCACATGTAGGCCAGACCAGCAGCTTCCTTCCCTGAAGGACAAGAGTGAACCAGGTGGGTTTCTTCCAACATTGTATAATGGATTCCTGGTCATTAGAGACATTTTATTCCAGATTATTATTGAATTCAAATTCAAAGGATGTATTCGAACCTGGGTCCGATAACGTTACCTGGGTCTTTTGGTTAACAGTCCATTGATAATACCACTGCTTCATTATCTCCACTATAGAGTGTATTCCAGTCTTGAGTGAAGACTGTATGAAAGTGCCAGAGCTTTTCCATAATGTCTCGGGATTCCCAAAGGATCGAAGGCCAACACGTATGTTGATCAGGAAGGTAATCCACAATTCTGCCCAGTGCAATTTAACCCATAGTGGAAAGGAGATGTAGAAATCAAAAGGCTGGAAAGGGAAGGAATCATTAATCCAGTACAGTTTGCAGAATGGGCAGCACCAGGCACAACGATTGTGCAACCTCATTGGTCAGTTTGCCGTTGTGGAGATTGTAAACAAATTGTAAATCAAATCTCACAACTGCATCAATACCCAATCCCTCATTATAGAGCAGCACACTGTATTATGGGACACAAGAGGGATTGCTCTGAGTAAAGATCTCCACCAGGCATTGGCTGAACACCAACGGGATCATCCAGGGATTTCCAAAATAATCATGTTGTGAGACGTTATGTCTGGAGGTCAGGATTGGATACCAACAAAGCCACAGTGGGGCAATGCCCAGAGTGCCATCAAATATAAAAATTCCCACCAACGGGTGTTTTACAAAGACATGTGAATGGCTGGGTAAACCATGGACTTGATTATATGTGGACTATACCGGTCATTAATTGGCTCAATGTTCTTGGTTACTGTGGACGCTCATTGAAAGTGGTTGGATCTGCATAGAATTCATTCGTCAAACTAGTAAGTCGGTGCGGTGTTGTGGGGTTGGAGGGGGGCGTGGGTAGTCGGACCCAGGGAGATAATCGGATTGAGATCAATCAGAGACTGATGCAGTTGAGAAAAAGGAGAGTCAAACAATCGGAGCAGCAAGGGGAGGACTGATAAATTAAATTGCACTTATTTCAAATCAAGAGGCCTAACAGGGAAGGCAGATGAACTCAGGGCATGATTAAGTCCATGGGACTGGAATATAATAGCATTACAGTCACATGGCACAGGGATGGACAAAGATACAAATGCAACAAGTAAGACGGAAGTGGAGACAAGAGAGATGGGGGATCCTGTTTTCGATAAAGGATAGCATTAGAGCTGCATTGAGCGAGGATGTTCCTGGGACTACATCCAGGGAAGTTATTGTGGAACTGAGAATAAAAAAAGGGATGATAACATTGTTGAGATTGTAGTATGGACCCCCTAATAGTCAAAGGGAAATTGAGAAACAAATTTATAAGGAGATCTCAGTTATTTGTAAGAATATTAGGGTGTTATGGTAAGGGATTTTAACTTTCCAAACATAGACTGAGACTGTCATAGTGTTAAAGGTTGAGAAGGACGGGAATTTATTACGTATGTACAAGAAAATTGTCTGATTGAGTATGTGAACGAGAAGTTGCACAACTTGACCTACGCTTGGGAAATAAGGCAGGCCAGGTGACTGAGGTGTCAGTGGGGTAGCACTTTGTTTTGGGGTCCGGCGATTATAATTCTATTTGTTTTAAAATAGAGATGGGAAAGGATATACCAAATCTAAAAGCTGAAATTCTAAATTGGGGGAAGGCCGACTTTGACGGTATTAGGCTAGAACTTTCAAAAGCTGATGGGTGGGGTGGGGCGGGGGGTGTGTGTCAAATGTTCGGAGGTAAACAGCTGGAAAATGGGAAGCCTTCAGAAATTAGATAACGAGATTCCGGAGAAAGTATATTCCTATTAGGATGAAAGGAAAGCCTGATCGGCATACGGATTGCTGGATGACTGAAGGCGTTCAGGGTTTGGATAAGAAAAAGAAGAAAGTATATGTCAGGTATAGATAGAATAGATTGAGTGAATCCTCTGAAGAGTATAAAGGCAGTAGGAGTACACTTAATGGAGAAGTCAAGAGGGCAAAAATTGGACATGCGATTGCTTTGGCCAATAGAGTGAATGAGAATCCAAAGGGTTTTGTAATTATAGTAAGGACAAAATGGTAATTAGGGAGAGAATACGGCCCCTCAAAGATCAGCAAGGCGGCCTTTGTGTGGAGCGGCACGAGAAGGTGGATGTACTTTACAAATACTTTGCATGAGTAAGTACTGTGGAAAAAGGATATGAAAGATATAGAATTTGGGGAAACCGATGGTGACATCTTGAAAAATGTCCATATTGCAGAGGAAGACGTGTTCGATGTGTTTGAACTCACAAAATTATATAAATCCCCAGGACCAAATCAGGTGTACCCTAGATCTCTGTGGCAAGCTAGGGAAGTGATTGCTGGGCCGCTTTCTGAGATATTTGTATCATCAGATGAGGTGCCAGAAGACTGGGGGTTGGCTAACGTGGTGTCATTGTCTAAGAAAGATGGTAAGGACAAGCCAGGGAACTATAGACCAGTGAGGCTGACGTCGGTGGTGCGGAAGTTGTTGGAGGGAATCCTGAGGGACAGGGTGTACATGTATTTAGAAATGAAAGGATTGATTAAGGATGCTCAACACGGCTTTGTGCATGAGAAGACATGTCTCACAAAATTGACTGATTCTTTTTGAAGAAGTAACAAAGAGGATTGATGAGGGCAGAGCGGTAGATGCGATCTATATGCACTTCAGTAAGGAGTTCTACAAGTTTCCCCATGGGAGGCTGGAGATGCAGTATACAGCAAAGAAGATTGCCTCAATTTAAAATGCGATCTTGATCAACTGGGGCAATGGGCTGAGAGGTAACAGATGGAATTTCACTTAGATCAATGTGAGGCGCTGCATTTTGGAAAAACAAACCTGAGCAGGACTGAGGCACTTAATGTTAAATTCCTAGGTAGTTGTGCTAAACAAAGAGACTTTGGAGTGCAGTATCCTCGCTCCTTGAAAGTGGAGTCGCAGGTAGACAGGAGAGTGAAGAAGGCGTTAGTTATGAATTGCTTTATTGGTCAAAGTATTGAGTACAGGAATTGGGCGGTCATGTTGTGGCTTTACAGGACATTGGTTAGGCCACTGTTGGAATGTTGCGTCCAATTCTGGTCTCTTTCCTTCCGGAAGGATGATGTTAAAATTGAAAAGGTTCATAAACGAGTTACAAGGGTTGGAGGATTTGAGCTGTAGGGAGAGTTTAAACAGGCTATGTCTGTTTTCCCTGGCGTGTCAGAGGCTAAGGGGTGACCTTATAGAAGTTTATAAAATCATGAACGACATGGATAGGTATAAAGAGGCAAACTCTTTTCCCTGTGGTAGAGGTCTCCAGAAAGAGAGTGCTTAGGTTTAGGGTGAGAGGGAAAAGATCACAAAGGGGCAATTTTTTCACGCAGAATGTGTTATATGTATGGAATGAGCTGTCAGTGGCAGTTTTGGAGGCTAGTATCATTGCAACATCAAAAAGACATCTGGATGGGTATCTGAATAGGAACGATTTAGAGGGGTGCTGGCAGGTGGGACGAGTTGTTTTGGGATAACAAGTCGGCAAGGACAAGTTAGACTGACGGGGGTGCTTCCGTGCTGCATATATCTCTGACTCTATGACTCTATGATGATTGCAATGCTGCGAGCATCATCCATGACAAACGGGCTACTGAAAGTATTGGTCACATCCAACGGGACAGTATTTTCAAGTAGATCATTCCAGTATTTCCTGACATTGAACGGCATTTGGCATGTTCAGACAGCCACCTAACATCCAATGTCAAATAGTCTGGTAGAAACATCAGTCCAAACATTTAAGGCAGGTTTAAAGAAACAGCTAACAGTTTCAGTCGATGCCAAAAATCTCCCAGGTCTTGCTCAAGTCTCGGACCACCCCTCACAAAACAACAGGGATAACTCTAGCCGAGTTGCAGATCGGGAGATGACTCCGCACAAGGTTCAGCCTGATACTCGTGGAACTTATGGGAGGTTGGACAGAATCATAAACACCAATACCAGCACATGTCTCCTCTGAGAAAGAGAAACAGTTTACCTCAGTGGCGAAGTTTGATGTCGAAACCATATAAATAGCTGTGGATGAGTATGAGGTGAGGTCAATGTAATATTAGATTCCGTGGCTTAAATACTTTGGGAAAGTGAGGTGGTCCTGAACATTCGTTTAGTTCATATGGAAGCTGCTACTTTGCAAAGGGGACAGGAGCAATACACACTTGTCCCCTCAAAACGGCCAGAAAGGCTGTCAGAAACCATGCATTCTCCCCTCTCTGTCTCCTGTCGAGGAAATCTCCGAGGCTGAGATGGATGCAGCCTCGACACATGCACACACAGACAAGGGGAGTGAGTGACGTGGGAGAATACCAGCGTAACTGATGTCCAGGGATCATGTAGGAGATAAATTAAAGATAAGAGAAAGTGAAAGAGAGGGAAAAAAAACGAATGATCGCCCCATTCACGGGACTGGCATGGAGCTGCCTTGTTTGCAGCCCATGTGCAGTGGGCTTGGAAATTAATAGTGACTTGGCAAAGCAATACCGGCCTTTGCACTGTACTTTTAGTGTTAAATGAATGCACCCAATCATTACGAACGAGAATTTATTGGAAATCTAATTTAGAATGAAAGAAAACAGTCACTTGTTCCTTGGCAGATTGAGTCTGCCGTGTGCAACAAGGGAGGAAGCTGAACCCACAGTTGCTTTCAATCAGTTACATGAGAACAAATGATGCAGCCATTGTGGCTGCTCCAACATTCATAGTCTGTCCCGAGATGCTCCTTGAAGGTGACACATTGCTACTTCTTTTCGACGTGCTGTTCCACTGATCCACAAAGCCGTTAGGGACGTAATTCCAGCATTTGGAGCAAGTGTCAGTGAAGGAACTGCAATACATTTCCCAGTCGAAATGGTGAGTGACTTGGAGTGAAACATGCTGGGTGTGGTGTTGCCGTATACCTGCTGCCCTTGTCCAGATGAAAGTGGTCACGTATTGGAATGTGCTGTCTCAGGAGCTGTCGTGAATTTCTGCAGTGTATCTGGTCCACCCTGCTGTCACAGAGTGTCAGTTTTGGAGCGTCTGGATGTTTCTGCATATTGTAACAATCAAGCCGGTTGCTTTTTCTGGATGGTGTCAAAAATGTTGCTTATACTTAGTGTCAGTGCTCGGTATATTTTTCACAGTGAATCTTGTTGCTGAGTCGCAGCATTCAGGGAACGGCTGAGATACTTTGACGTGCATGAACATCCACGGAGTATTGTAATTAATGTGCTCAGGAATAAACAGGAGAAAGTAATAACAATTCACAGCTACAGACAGGAACTTAAACCTAAACTGGCATGATATGACAACTTGAACAAAACAAAATATATAACTTAACAAAAGATGGAGGCTCCGGAATGATGACAATGCATTTTATACGCATAGATTCTCTGATGTATAGTGCGAGTTGGTACACAATAAGAGAACAACTGAGCAAGTTGTTATTTTTGCTTTGGAAGTAAGGCCAGAGACTGAATGTGAATTGTGGATAAGACCTTTGTATCTTACATATACTCATCCAAGCCGCTAACAATGCCAGTAAAAGTAGATTTCAGAAAGACAGTAGTTTGGAAGATATTCAGATTTAATCTTTGCATTTCGTCGTCGTCAGTCACTGAACATGTTCACACGACGTTGTCACGGAGCTTTTAGCATAACAACGGAAACTAATTGATGACGCAAAGCAAAGCACTAAATACATTAGAATTTCGAGAAGCACATGGAACATGAAAGCAAAGACTCAGCCCTTTCAACAGCAATAGCTATTAGAGATACCCAATCTCAATGAAATATTCGAAATGCAATTTGTTTTTTTTTACAGAAGTGTCTATTTCCCATTTTCGTGTTCGAGAGGCTGTTTTTCCAATTCTGAGGACATGGACATCTTTTCAGCTAATGTATCCAAGGAAATTCCACAAGTTCTTTCAAATTGGATATGTTGTTCTGATACTGAAAATACGTCTCCAAATACAGGTCAGACCTGGATGCTTATTTGCACATTTTAATAATTCTTATAAATGGATACTTTACTCCATTAATTAACTCCTCTCTGAATTTAGTTTGCGTTAGAGCATATATGCAAGTGTTGGTGCACGAATTCATAAGCTGTAGCATGAATCCAATTTCTTGAAGAAAGAAAATTGGATCATTCAACGTCTTGTCTTGATAACTATAGTTTATTACTTGCCACTTGAAAGAGTGTATGACATACGTCATCCACAACAGTATAAAATTAGCAGACAAGGCAAAGAGCAGGATGATGGATTTTCTCCTGTTTACCACCTCTGGATCAGTGTTATTCTGTTCATTTCCGTGGATCTGGAGGCGACAGCGGATGCGGTTAACTGTTATAATATTCCTAACAGTCAAAGCATTGAATACCAAAATCAGCACAATTGGAATCAATGGTGTAATTATAGTGTCAATCCATTCATACACATTCCAGAATAATGATGTTTTATAGTCTGATGTGGTGATGCAAAGCCATGGTACATTGTCAATAACGACTGAAGGAATAAATACAAAATACCAAGTAACTGACCGCAAACAGCACACCACACTCAAAGTTACTATAACCAGAAATGCAGTCCTCGTATTGCAATATCTTGCTCTTAGCTTTTGGCAACAAATTGCTGCAAACCGATCAAATGTGAAAGCAACTGTGAACCAAACTGAACAGTCCAGGGCTGTAACGAACATAACAACTCTCAAGGCACACACAGGAGTGATGAATAAGAAATTAACTGGGAAATAAAGATTGTTAATTCTGTGAAGTAAGACATTAAGGATGACGAGAAGTAGATCTGCTGTCGACATTGCCAACAAATAGCGAGTGATACATTTGGACAGCCCACAATTGCCTCGATTCAGGATCACAATTCCTACGACGTTAACTGTAAGAAAAATAAAGAAATGTACACGTCTTCACCGTTTCAGATACAGCAAAAAATATAACATATCTGCTAAAGCATGTATGTTCTAAATTAGACCAATTGCATCAGACTAGTATACTAACTCAGTTACATGATGCATAGTGAAAAGTTACAATGGAATTATGTAGTCAAGCAAACAGAATGAAACAAAGACATGTTGGGAAGTAATAGAGAACAAAGCAAATCAACAAATAATTCAGATTTAAAATCATAAAGAATGAAATTTTTAATGCAAGTATGTCATAAAAAGAGATTGATTGAAATGTTTCAATGATTTTTCATACTTATTAACCTATTAATGGAAGAAAAATCAAAGCAAAATGGTATTAAGCACAAGGTATTTCGCATCAGAAACTGAGTTCATGAGCACACAATAATACATATTTCATCAAGTGGAACTGGCCTGGTTGAATATGAGAACTGGGTTGTTGGACTAACCTGTCATTGATCGTTGTCACGTGTTTTCTCATGTATACTCGTCAAAAATTTGTAGGGGCTGGTAATGAGGGGAGCAAGTTCTCGTATATGAGCAGGCATAAGACCATGTGAGAATCATTTTGGAGCTTGGTGAGTGTAGTACTTTATTAGAACAGTAACGCAGTATTTGGAAGGTGTGATTACAAAACGATTGATTGACAACACATCCACAAATATATCCTCCACAACCAACAACAACGCACTGAGGCAACAGTGTGTGTTATCTAGAAAATACACTGCAAACGTTCACCAAAGATTCACAGACTTTATCAGCCACACCCACAAACACTTGCAGCCAGAAGAACAGGGCTTCTGATACATGGAAGCATCGTCCCTTGCAAGTTCGCTCGGAGACACTCACCGTCCTGACTTGTTAATACATTACCGTTCCTTCACTATCACTGAATCACCAACATGAAGTTCCATGCCCCCAAGGCATTCTGGGAAAACACACAGCAGGCAGATTGCATTAATTCAAAAGGGTGTCACCATCTTCTCAGGGGGCAACCAGGGACAGGCAATAAATATTTGCCTGCCAGCGAAATTATGTGAGTTCTGTTTCCCTCATATTTTAACAAATTATGCGGCAAGTTAAGCTTTTCTGTGCTATTGGTTTAATTGACAGAGGGGTTTGATTTCGGTGTCGGAACACATTCAATTTCTAAGTCAACTTCAAACTATGTGTGGTCATCTTTGTAACAATGGGAACATAGTCAGTCAGGGAGACCTCATTGAATTTGAGTTTCCTGATTGGGGTTGTTCACCTGGTCGAATCAGGGAGCCCTGGCTGACATACATAAATCAGGGGTTCTGTGCGCTGTCAGATCTGGTTCCAAGGAAGCCGGACAAGTGCCATGTCCTATGCACATGCAGAGAAAGGGTGACTTGGTGATGTGTTTCTGGCCTCTGCACAGTTATTTCAAACTTGTGTTGGTTTCTGCCAAGGGCAGACCGCATAGTGGCAAAGCAAAAATACAATTGATTGCAATTGAAGAATTATCACTTCTTTCCAAAAGATTAGTCAAAGAAGCAATTTATTGCCATTTTTGAGATTAGATTACTTGCAGTGTGGAAACAGCCCCTTCGGCCCAGCAAGCACAATCCACCCAGACCCATTCCCTTACCTTTACCCCTTCACCTAACACTACGGGCAATTTAACATGGCCAATTCACCCAACCTGCACCCAACCTAGATTGTGCCAGGAAACCAGAGCACCTGAAGGAAACCCACGCAGACACAGGGAGAATGTGCAAACTCCACACAATCAGTCACCTGCGACGAGAATTGAACGTGGGTCTCCGGCGCTGTGAGGCAGCAATGCTTACCAATGCGCCACCGTGCTGCCCAACTTGTTGAGTCAAAAGTAATTTTCAAGCGACAGGTTTGGGATCGAGCTTATATGGTATCACACTGAGACTTTGAAGTAAGAAACAAATGCTGCTCCGTTCACTTCCGTTCGATAATTTTTTTTCATTTCCTTGGCAAATAATTGACCTCCAACTGATGTCTGAAACGTTTAAATCAGAGTTAGCTTTCATCTATGCAATTAGCTTCAAAGAGAAAATATAGAACATTGGGGATTCATTTTGCCTGATATTTATAGAGGGTCGTTTGTATTTAATAAGTCACGTGTCCATGATTCAATTGCTGTTGTTCATCAAGCTGTTTCTTCGTGCGAAACGTCTTATGTCATGCAGGACAAAAACAGAAGTTTTTATGCAACTCAGCTATGTCAATCGGGTTTCGCAAACTGAGGTAGACCCATTTTCCTATGTATGGCTAGTTTCCTTCTATCCCTTTCTTACTCGTGTACCTCTCCAAATATCTTTGGAAAGTTGTTACTCTATCTGCATCTACCATTTTCTCTGGCAGTTCATTCCAAATATGAACCATCTTTGATTTGAAAAATTGGCCCCTCATGTCTCTTTTAAATCTTTCCTTATGAAATTATGGTCTCCTGCTTTGAGACACCCCGTCCCCCTCACCCACAGTTTACAGAAGCATTTTTATTATTCCCGTTATCCTTACCCCTCATGAATTTTTAAACCTCTATAAAGTTGCCCCTCAGCCTCCAACGCTGCAGAGAAAATAGCCCCAGAATATTCAGCCTATCTGTACAACACAAACGACTAATCCTGGCAACATATTGATAAATGTTAATGGAAGCCTCTCCAATCTAATGATATCCTTTCGACACTAGGTGGCCAAGACTGACCAGGACAGTATTACAAAACTGAACTCACCAACGTCCCGTACATCCGTAACATGATGTTCCAACACTATATTCAAAGATCTGTGCTATGAAACATGACAAATGCCATCTTTCCACAAATATACCTGTAACGCAACATCCAAACAACTCTGTACCTGAACCCTGATTTCTCTCTGTTTGACAGCACTGCCGTAGTCCCTTCCATTAATTACTTCCCTTGTTCATCTTAACAAAATGCAACACCACGCAGTTATCTAAATTTGGTTCCATCTGCTAACCCTCGACCAATTGACCCAATACATCTATATCCCTTTGTAATCTGAGATAAACTTCACAATTTGCTGTGCCACCAATGTTGGTGCCATCTGAAAACGTTCTCACCTGGCTTCAATATAATTTCTTGTCTCAGAGGGTAGTGAATATGAGGAATTCTCTGCCCAACAAATTTCAGAACTCAAAGCACTGAACGTGTTTGATGCGGACTTCGATATTTTGAAATATAAAAGAGTTGAGCGCTATGTGCTGATGGAAGACAAGCAGTGTTGAGATTTGGCGAAGATGGAGTTGAAACGTGTGGGGCTGGAAAAACACAGCAGGCCAGGCAGCATCCGACGAGCAGGAGAATCGACGTTTCGGGCGTAAACCCTTATTCAGGAATGCGGTTGGTGTGCCAAGTGGGCTGAGATAAAAGGTTGCAGGGAGGAAATTTGGGGAAGGGGCGCTGGGAATACTGTAGTTGGAAGCGGGTGAGGGTGAAGGTGTTAAGCCGGAGTGGGGGGTGGGGGGCTTACAGATCGGGAAGGAGATTGTGGTGCTGAATCCGGGGGTTGGGACTGAGATAAGGTGGGGGAGGGGAAATGAGAAATCTCTAGAAATCTACATTCATCCCGTGTGGTTGGAGGGTTTATGGGCTGAAGATGAAGCTGTCTTCCTCCAGGCTTCTTCTGGTCTGGGTCTGGCGAAGGAGGAGGCCAACGATCTGCATGTCCTTGGCGGAGTAGGAAGGGGAATTAAAGTGTTCAGCCACGAGGCGTTTGGGTTAGTTGGTGCGGGTGCTCCAGAGGTGTTCCCTGAATCTTTCCGCAAGTAGGCGCCCTGTCTCCCCAATGTAGAGGAAAACACATCAGGTGCAGCAGATACAGTAATTGATGTGCGTGGAGGTGCAGGTGAATTTGTGACTGATATGGAAGGATCCATTCGGGCCTTGGAGAGAGGTGATGGGGGAGGTTTGGGCGCATTTTCTTCACTTCTTGGACTGGAAGGTACCAGGAGTCGGGTAGATGTGCCATGATCTTATCGAACAGATGACAGGCAACGTCTGCTCCTGTTTCCTATGTCCTTGTAATACATCAGGATTTTTTAAAGATCATGGAAGTGTGAGAATTCAATCTTTGGAGAAGATGAACATATCGGAGGAGATAATTCAAAAGGAATCAACAAAATGAACTTAATGTCTCAGCATGCTCGATCTATGAACTGTTTAAAACAATCTGATTAAGAACAACAGAATGCAGAACTCCAAGAAGAAGGCATTTCAGACCATGTTCATAAATGGGACATTTGATGTCGTGAGGAGAATTAAACAATGTTACAAAGAAACTAAACAACTGTTTGGGGTTGCACGATAGCTCAGTGGTGAACAGTACTGCCTCACAGTGCCGTGGACCCGGGTTCAATCTGACGCTTGGGCGACTGTTTGTGTGGAAATTGAATGTTCTCGTGTGTCTGCATGGGTTTCCTCCGGCGGCTTTGGTTTCCACCTACAAACCAAAGATGTGCAGTTTAGGTGCTATGACAATGCACGTTGTCCCGTCACATCTAGTGATGTGCAGGCCAGGTTGGTTTGCCATAGGAAATGTACAATTACGAAAATCGGTTCGGGAGGAGGCTCTTGATCTTGTTTGGACAGTATGAAGAGAATTGGTGTGCACTCGACGGGCCACAAGGCTTGCTTCAACACCATAGGCGTTCTGTGATTATATGAACTGTTCTGCAGAAGGAATTTCAGCGAGTGTGAAATGCTGAAATGGCAGAAAAGACAAAAACAAAACACATTCTAACTGAACCCGATGTCCTGCTGGTCCACTTACACAATAAAATATCTATATATTAAAATGATGATGTTAAATTGCACAAATGAACTTTATTGCTCTTCCAGAAAGAAAAGAAGAAAACATTTAACTCAATGCCTTTAAAAGAAATTCTGAAATAAAAATCTAAACAACCCTGAAGGTTGCTGCACTGGTGGATAGAGTGGTCAAGAAGGCATATGGTATGCTTGCCTTCACCGGAACGGGTATTGCGTATAAGAGCTGGCAGGTCACGTTAAATTTGTGCAAGATGTTGGTTCGGCTACATTGAGAATACTGTGTACAATTTTGGTCGCCACTTTACCAAAATGACGTGGACGCTTTAGAGAAGGAGCAGAGAATGTTTACGAGGATGTTGCCTGGTGTGGCAGGTACTAGCTATGAATAGAGGTTGAGTAGATTGACTTTGTTTTCATAAGGAAAAAAAGGAGATTGAGGCGAGACCAGTTTGAGGTTTACAAAATCATAAATGGTATAGGCATGGTACGTGGAAAAGAGCTTCTTTTTTCCGACGGTCGAGGATTCAATAACGAGAGGTCATGCTTTCAAGGTGAGAGGTGAAAAGTTTAAAGGGGATACACGCGGCTAGTAGTTTACACAGAGGATGGTGGGTGTCTGGAACGCGTTGCCAGCAGAGTTGATAGAGGCAGGCATAATAGATTCATTTAATATGTGTCTGAGCAGATGCATGAGTAGGTGGGGAGCAGATCAATACAGATGATTAGGAATTGACTGACAGGTTTAGAGACTACATTTGGATCAGCTCAGGCTTGGAGGGCCGAAGGGCCTGTTCCTGGTCTGTAAATTTTCTTTATTCCTTGTTCTTTGTTTTTTACGTGCTGGAATACCATATATAATCTGACTGACCTCCTTTTATAGACAGAGCCAGATGTTTTAAATCATTGATATGATCTCCTAGCCACCCTGTTCAGAGATATCATTTCCCTTCTCTGGAGTTGGTGGCAATTGAACCGGGACCTCGTCGTGATTCATAACATCGATACAACAGAGTTAAATGTTGCTGGGAATCTACAGGAAGCCACTGCAACTCAGCTAGTTGAATTTTATACAGTCAGATTGTAGGTGACCATACTAACTAGCCCCAGGCCTCATGCTGTGTAATTATCCATTCAAACTCACAACAGACAGACTCAGGTGCAAGTTATCACATGGATAGAACACAAGGCTGATGGTTTGGAATTTACCTGATTTTGCATTATTGCCTTTGTTAACGCGCGATAATAATATACATCTTGAGATAAACATTTGCCTTTGAAAAATAATCAAATAACAACAAAAAACACCCGACCTCTCGATCATCAGGCATCAGAAAATATATCTTCCAGTAGTAAAAACACTGGAAAATTACTGCAATCGTTCCGAAAAGACAAGCTTATTCTGAACTAAATGGAACATGCAACCGATTCACATACATAAGAAAAGTGAAAGTTGCATGTACTCATTAAATATTATTTGTACACATGAGTACATGTGCATGTATTCACGTGTTTCATGTACACATTAGTAGACATTTAACATCTTGCACAAGAATTCATGAGCGCTATTTGGCACCGTGTCTATGGAAAGATGTGTTCGACTTGAAGGGGGCCAGAGAGCATTCATAGGAATGATCGTGCGGATGAATGCTTTGACATATGAGTAGCAGTTGAGGACGTGATGGGGTTCAGATATGTGAATGGGAATCTGATTCAAACTTTCAGTATACTGAGAGACCTGGATAGTGTAGACGTGGAGAAGATGTTTCCAAAAAAGGACAGATCAGGACGTGGGGCTCAGCCTGAGAGTGAAGGGATGACACTTTCGAACTGGGATAAGGAGGAATTTCTTCAGCGATAGGATGATGAATCTGTGGAATTCAGTGCCACAGAAAGGCTGGGGAGACCAAGTCACTGAGTTCATTCAAGAAAAAGATAGTTCTTGTTGAATAAAGGAATCAAGGGACACAGGAAGAAAACAGGGCAGTAGGGATACGAAACGTATCAGTCATGATTGAATGACGGAGCAAATTTGTGTAGCGAAATGAGTACATTCTGCAGATCTAACAGAGCAATTTCTCTATTCATAAAAACTGACAGATATACTGAGATTATCTAACATTTTCGTTGTTTATTGCAGCAGTTTGCTTTTTTCCCACAAATATCAGCCCACTTAATTGCAACCACATCCACAAACCATCGGTCTATTCCCCTCCCCCACAGTCACTCAGTAAGAGCAGGGTGTACAATCTACAAGACACATTGCAGCAGATCACCAAGGTCCCTCAGACAGCTCTCTCCCAACCTCACATCCGCTACTGACTAGAAGCAGCAGATGGATGGGAATGACACAACTTGCAAGTTTCCTTCAAGACACCCACCTTCATGGCTTTGAAACACATCACCATTCCTTCAGTGTTGTTGAATCAGTTAAACGACATTTGGACAGCTGCATGGACAGGACAGGTTTGTGTGTAGTGGGCCAAATAGAAGGAAATAGGGCAAGTTCATTTTCGGAAATCTGATCAGCATGAATGAGTTGGACCGGGGGGTTTGTTTCCTTGCTCTATGATTCGATGTAGTTGCTCTAACACCAAATGGTCTGCAGTGGTCTAAGAAGGCAGCTCACAACTCTGAAGGGTAACTGGAATGGAGTACAAATGCTGATTCAGCCTGTTCTGTATTGTAGCTAATTTCTCTGTAAAACATTTATAAATAGACCTGCTTCGGCAGACCGAATTAAACAATAAAAAGCATGAACTACTGGTGAAACCACAAGAAATACTTAGGTTAGAAATAACCACAGCCATGGAAAGTAGGTCAAATTTCAACAAGGAATGAGGGAGTCGGATTAAACAGATTTAACACAAACATACAAACCAAAAGATAGACAAATGTTGTAAATCAGAATCAATGAGAAAATAGTTATCGGAAAAGGTCACGGGACACGAAATGTCAACTCTGATTTCTCTTCCCAGATGTTGCCAGACCGGCTGAGATTTTCCAGTAACTTCTGTTTTTGTTTACACAGACATAACAGAATTTAAGAACTTACCAATAATGCCAACAGCTGCAAGTATCGGGTAGCAAATTCGTGCTATCTGTAAGATTGTTGAGTATTCCATTCTGTCCCAGTAAGGTCTGTCTGTTCCGGTGGAGCCAATGATTCAGTACGTCGAAACACGGTAACATTGTCAACACAGGCTCATTTTATTTGGAAGCAAAATGTCCATTGAGACAATAAATCTGGGTGAATCACCATTAACGGTAGTTGCACAAATCTGCACAAGCAGCAAGCTAACCATTTTCCTCTGAGGTTTATTACGCAATATTACTTATTTTGAAGAATAAAATGTCACTAATTTCTTGAGAATAATTATTAGATTTTTTTCCATATGTACTCAATATGTATCGTCATATGTATTATATGACGATAGTGAAAAATACACATTTTCATCATTCCCAGCAACACCATAAGAACAAATCTAACTCAGTCAAAATCTTAAGCATAAAATAGAAAAAGTAAAGTTACAAGATTAGTTTTGAAATGTTTTGAAAGACAGAACAATGTAATACAGTTTGAAACAAAGCTATTTTGTGCTAGACTGAGGTATAGCTTTCTTTTCTTTACTGTCTTTTAAATGAACAAAATACTGCGATAGGTTTGCCAATGAGTGTGAATCACTCATGTCCTTTTCTTTCTTATGAAATAATGGAGATCTGCACTTCAGAGCGGCGATTCCATTCAGGGTTATTCTGAGGAGTGTAGAACTGTACTTCCATCCTGAAAGATCATTCTTGTCTAGGACCAGTCTTATAATGCAAAAAGTCAGTGCGATTTGACTGTGTTGTACGGGTAAGGGGCAAGGTGGTTAGTGAAGTACACCATCAAGTTTATTCGGTGCTAGTTGGTTAGAGTGCCAAGATGCCAGCAATGTCGGGTTCTGACTGGTGAGGAGTTTGAATGCTGTCTAGGTTGTGGGAAGTGTAGTGATTGTGTTCCTTGTTTGGTGGTTGTAAAGCTGGTCTAATCAGGGAGCCCTGGCAGACAGATATAAACAGGAGAGCCAACGATTCTGTTTATTCTGAGAGCTGGCTCTGAAGAAATAAGACCAGTATCAAGTACTTTACATGTGTAAATAAAGGGTGACTTGGTGACGGGATAAAGACCACTGTGGAATTACTTCATTGGCGACAACGTGAAGATGGACGAGGTATACATGCAACAGTGCTTACGAGCTGAAGTCCAACTGGACTTCAAACAAACGTACCAAATGGCTTTGTCATTCGAAATGCATCGAGTGGAGCATATCAGCTGCAAGGCATTTCCGTGCAATTAGACACTCTCACCAGACCACCTGAGCTGGGGTGGGCACCATTTGAGTGAAGGCAATTGTATTGCCTCAACACATATCTGAACAGTTGGTCTCCAGGTCAGTCCACATCAAAACCTCAAAACAAACCCACATCTCGGCCAAACTGTAAAGACTTTCTTCACGATCACAGCTGGTAAGCCATTGTACTTGCTGTTTGTTTGCATTCTTGAGATAGTGAAAGAGTCACACTACAGCAGAAGTGAGGCAGATAACTGATAGGCCAATGTCCATGAGACCGCACACCCTGGAAATCCGACCTAAAGCTGGCTCGATGTTGCTGAGCAACATCTAGATTAGAACCAATCAAAATGAACGTCTGATTAAAAGGTCACCTGGCACGAATGGAGGTAGATAGCAGCAGAGTTGTACTAGTGATTGCAGAACCAATCTTTAACAAAGTTTGTTTGGGACTGAAATTGATATGTTTGTGTAAGACCTCGGTTAGACTGAGAACATAACCTGAGGAAAGCTGACAGATTAGTGGGAGTACATCGTTTCTGGTCTCGCATGAGAAGCAGCGGGTTCAGTTCCCACTAATTGTGGTAAAAGGCTCGGGCCAAGGCTGACGGGAAGGAATTGGTTGAGAAAGGTTCACTTTGATTGATTCAGCATTTTTCGATTAGAACATGGCTGCTTGAGAAAAGTCTGAATGAATTGCCTAGAGCTTTTGCAGGACGGTTTGGGAAGGGCACTTTCCATGTTGAGCAGAAAGCAATTCCCCGATTCTGTGAGGCCCGCTCTGTGCCATTTACCCGACAGGGAAAAGCAGAGTCAGAAATCAGGAGGTGGGAAAGGGGAGGAAACATCAATCCAGATCACTTTGCGAAACGGGAAACACCAGGTGCAGCTATTGTGAAAACTGATTGTTCAGTTTGCCATTGTGGAAATGTTCAGCAAATTGTAAACTAATTATCAGAGCTGGAAAAATACCCAAGTCCTCATTAAAGAAAACAGCATTTTATTATGCAAAGCAAAAGGGATTGTTATGAGCAATGGTCTCTTCCAGCCATGAGCTGAACAGCAGCGTGATCATGCGAAGGTTTCAAAAATGAAGATGCTGGCGAGAGGTTAGGTCTGGTAGACGGGATTGGATGCCAACATAGCCACGAGAGTGCGTCACTGCCCAGAGTACCAACAAGAATCGACATTACCGCCAGCAGGAAACGTCTGTGTAAATGTTGGATGATCCCGGTCCTTTCATGGGCTCAATATTTATTGTAGTTAGAGTCATTCACCAAACTCTGCAATGATGTTGGAAAAGCTGTGAGCATCATGCGCGACACTTGGACCCCTGGAAACAGTGGTCATGGACAATGGAATGTCATTTTCCAGCAGGGAATTCCAGTATTGTTTTTCTGAGTTGAAAGGCATCCGAAATGTTCAGACGAACTTATAAAGTCCAACATCTAACGGTCTGGCGGAAAGAGCAATCCAAACATTGATAGAATATAGAACATAGAAAAGTACAGCACAGAACAGGCCCTTTGGCCAACGATGTTGTGCCGAGGTTTACACCAAATGTAAAATATAGTAACTTAACTTACGCACCGCTCAACTCACTTCTCTCCATGTGCATGTTCAGCAGTCGCTTGAATGTCCCCAATGAGTCTCCTTCCACCACCACCGCTGGCAACGCATTCTATGCATTCACAACTCTCTGCAGAAGAAACATACCTCTGACAGCTCCTCTACACATTTCCCCTAATATCTTAAAACTATGACCTCTCGTACTAGTCAATCATGCCCTGGGGCAGAGTCTCTTGCTCTTGACTCTATCTATCCCTCTCATTATCTTGTATATCTCGATCATGTCTCCGCTCTTCCTCCTCTACAGAGAGAAAAGTCCGAGCTTATTGAACCTGTCTGCAAAAGGCAAGCCCACCAGACCAGGCAGCATCCTTTTTTGCATCCTTTCCAAAGCCTCTGTATCTTTCCTACAGTAAGGCGACCAGACCTAGGCACAATATTCCAAGGTGGTATCACCAGGACAACGTGCAACTTCACTTGATTGCAAACTTCCCTGGCCCGTGTATTGATTATAGGACCATACCTCACGCAATAGAAGTGATAGCTCCAGCAGAGTTGCTGTTTTGTAGTAGATAATACCAGATATTCCAGGACCTGAAAGAATGGTGAATCATCATCAGGAACGCCAATATCAGCACATGCCTCCTCTAAGCGAGAGAGGCAGTTTAAAATTAAATCAGTAGTAAGAAACGTAGTGGGGCCAGATGATATGGAATGGGTGTGGTTAGAATTGAGAAACCACAACGGTAATGAATCCATTATTGGAGCAATGGATAAGCCTCCAAATAATATTCAGGAGCTGGGGTGCAACACACTCCAGGAAATACAAAAGATATGCAGGAGAGGCAAAGTAACAGTCATCACACGAGATTTTAAAAAGCAGATGAACTGAGTAGGTAAGTTTAATCGTAGATTGCAAGAAAATGAATTTGTTTAATGTTTATGAGATGACTATTTGGAGCAGCATGTTGTGGAACACACTTGGGAACACTCAATGCTGGATATAATGTTGTGTAATGGGGCAGACTTGATAAGGGAACTCAAGGTGAAGGAATGCTTCAGAAAAAGTGATCAAAGTAAGATTGAATTTACTCAGCAATTTGAGTTCGAGAAGGCGGAGTCAGAGGTAAAGGAATTACTGCTGAAGAGGCAACGACAAAGACATGAAGGAGGATCTGGATAGAAGTAATTGGGAGAGGAGCCGAGCAGGAAAGACAGTGGAACAGCAAAGGCAGTTATTTCTGAGAGTAATTCAAGACACAAAGCAGAGATTCATCTCGAGGAAAAAGAAGCATGGCACAGGAAGGATGCGGGAACAATGGCAGACAAGGGATGTTAGGGATAGCATAAAAGCAAACGAGAAAGCATATGATGTGGCGATGGGTTGCAGACAATCAAAGTATTGGGAAGCTTGCAAACATCAACAGTGGCAAACAATAAGGGAGGGAAAAGAGTACATATGCGGGGAAAACGAGCAAGCAGTAGAAAGGAAGACTGGACGCGTTTCTTTCGATATATAAGGTGCAAAAGAGGGGCAAGAGTGGACATTGAGCCGCTGTAAATTGATACTGGAGAGATAGATGTGGAGAACATGGAAAAGGTTGGGGATTGAATAATTACTCCACATCTTTCTTCACTGTGGAATACAACAGTAGTATCCACAAAATTCGACAGAGTGAGAGTGAAGAGCTGAGTATGGTGGCAATGACCAAGGAGAAGGCACCAGAAAAACTGAACGGGCTGAAGCTGGATAAGTCACCTGGGTCAGAAAGACATTCCCCAGAGTTTTCAGGAAGGTAACTGAAGAAGTAGTAGGGGCATTTCATGACTTATCAGGAATTGTGAACAACCAGTGAAGGTCACAAAGGACTGGAAATTTGGTCATGGGACACACGATTTTAAAAGTAAGAAAGGCAAAAAACGGAAAATTGCAGACCAACTAGGCTAACCTTGGTCGTGGTTAAGATCTAGAAAACATTACGAAGGATGAAATATCTGTATACTTGGATGTGTACGCTCAAAAAGAGCAGAATCAGCATGGTTTCATCAATGGGACGTCATGGCTGACAAACTCCGGAATTCTTCGAGGAAATAACGAGCAGATTGGACAAAGGAGGAAGCCAATAAATGCTATCTACTTGGACCTCAAAAAGGCCTTTGACAAGGTGCCACACATGAGGCTATGAAATAAGACAAGTGCTGGTGGTGTCACAGGCAAAGTGCAAGCACAGATAGCTTTATTCTGAAGCAGTAGTGCTGGAAGAGGAGCACAGCGTCCAACGAGCAGCAAAATCGACGTTTCGGGCAAAAGACCTTCATCATTGCCAGGCCAAAGTCAGAGAGTGAGGATAAAAGGGTCCTTCTCAGGATTGCAGCTGGTGACAAACAATGTTCCACAAGACCTCGTTTTGGGACCACAACATTTCACTTCATACATTAACGATATAGATGAAGGAACTGAGGGCATTCTGACGACGTTTGCAGGAGAAACGAGGAGAGGTGGAGGGACAGGGAGCATTTAGGAGGTGGGGTGGTTGCAGAAGGATTTCTACAGGTTACATGAATGGTGAAAGACGTTGCAGATGGAGTAAAATGTGGGAAAGTGTAAGATCAATCTCTTCTGTAGAAAGCATAGAAGCATTGCCTATTTTCCAAAATAATGAGATAATTCAGAAGTCTAAAGTGAGAAGAGACTTCAGAAACTAGAAAGGAGTTCTAGCTCAGGATTCTCTCAACGTAAACTTGCAGGTTGTTTCAGTTGTGAGGAAGGAAAATGCACTGAAGACATTTATTTTGAAAGGACTTGAATATAAAAGCAGAGATGTACTTCTGAGGCTCTATAAGGCTTTAGTGAGACCACATTTGGAATATTGAGTGCAGATTTGGGCTTGATATCTCAGGATGTACTGCCCGACGATCAGAGGAAGTTCACAAGAACGGTCCCAGGAATGAAAAGCTGAACATATGGGGAACGTTTGAAGGCTCTGAGTTTATACTTTATGGAGTTGAGAAGGATGAGGGGGCGTCTCACCGAATCATGCAGAATACTGAGCGGCCTGGACGTAATGGATGTTGGGAAGATGTTTCTATTGATATGACAATTAGGCACAGTCTTAGAGTAAAGGGAAGACGTTTTTCGAACAGAGATAAGGAGAAACATCTTCAGACACAGAGTGAAGAATCTATGAAATTCGGAGCACGAGAAGGCTGTGGTGGCCAGGTGATTCGATGCATTTAAGGCAGAGGTAGATAGTTCTTGAGGATCAAGAGAACCAAGTGCTTCACGAAAGAACTGGCAGAATGAGGTTGAGAAACTTATCGGCCATGATTGAATGGTGGAGCAGACCCCATGGACTGAATGGCTTAAATTCTGGACTGTACTTCAGTGAACAAAGTTTGGTGTCAAACCCACAGAAATGGCGGCGTATGGGTCAGAGGTAGAGTCGAGATGAGGTTAGGTCCCATGAGTTACGAAGTTTGAGTAGCTCAGGCGGTCCTGAATAAGTATGCAGATCATATGAAAGTGATTATATTGCAAACGGGGCAGCAGCCAAACATACCTGCCCTCTCGGATCAGCCAGAAAGGCTGTCCCAAACTATGGGTTATCCACCTCAGTCGAGAGTCGAAGAAACCTGAAGAAGAGGATGGAACTCTCCCGAGCTGCAGGTCGAAGAGGTTGGTTACAGTCAAGCACATGTCACCCGTGACCGAGTCAGAGTCAGAGGAAACAGACTTGGGGTGAAAATGTCCAGGGAGTACTTACAATATAAAGAGCAGACTTACTTCCTTAGACTTGATGGGGAAGTAATATCATCATTGGAACGAGGGCCAGATGGACCACTGACCATGAGATCCTTGGCAGGGGTTGTCAATCTGGACCAATCGTGGAGCTCTGAAAAACAAAGATCAACTGGAGATTGTCTCTGCCGTGTGCCTATCTCTCTTCTGCAATGATGCTCGAAGCTGGGTGTTCTTGGAGAGGGAGCATGCAGTGTCCAACAGTGCTGTCGATCCCTGTAGGGAGAGTTTGTGACTGGGGAGATAGAGTACTTTACTTCACTCTGCAAAACCATTTTCATTTCATCTTTAACCTACCCTTCTCTTTCACTTTCGTTTCTCACGCACGCCTTGCCCTTATTGGGCTTTGCTTGTTAATGATTAGCTGGCCACATGGGTGATTTTCCTGGTGGTGAAATTAGAGCATAAAGATCTTCTAAAATTGTATCTTTTTACTGAGCCTGTACACACACGCAGCCACGGATGAACGAGTGATGTGGGAGCAAAATCAGTGCTACTACTGTGCAATTGTCATGTCAGAGATTTTTGAAAGGAAGTGAAAAGGAAAACAGAGAACACAACAGGAAGGTCTCTTCCCTCCAGGCACTGGCTTTGAGTGGCTGTTTGGAGCCCATGTCCTGTACGCTTGTAAATAAAGGGTGACTTGGTGAAGGGATACTGGCGCCAGTGCAGTTATTTACGTGTTAAATGAAAGCATCCGTTGTTATGCATGAGCATTGATTGGAAATCTGAACTGGAATAAAAGAGAACAACCAAATGGCTGTTGGCATATTGCGTTGGGGAGGTGGCACATGGGAGGGAACTAAATACACAACTGTTTTCAAACGGTTACATGAGCAGAATCTACCAGTCCATTTTCCTTTTCCTTTCTGCAATAATGCAGACGTTGGGGCTGGGCCAGCATTGATAGCCCATATCTCGTTGGCCTTTGAAGCTGGCGGATTTCTCCTTGTTGTGCACGCGCTGTTTGGCTGAGCCACAAAGCCTTTCGGAAGGGAGTTTTGATCCAACAGCAGTGAAGGAAACAGGGATGTATTTCCCAGTCTAGATGGCAACAGACTTGGAGGGGAATGTGCTGTTCATGATATTCACATGTATCTACAGTCCTTGTCTAGATGGAATTGATCGTTTGTTTGAAGGTGCTTTACGAGGATCTTCAGTGAATTTTTTGCAGATTATCTTGACGTTGGTACACACAGTTGCTGATACCTTTTCGTGGTGGAGGGGCTGGAAGTTTGTGAATGTACTTACAATCAAGTGGTTTATTTGTCCAGGATGGTGGGAGTCAAAAACTGTGTTGCTGAGGAGCACAGCAATTCAGGCAGCATCCGAGTTGGAGGAGATTCGACTTTGAGGTCCCCATCATCAGGAACTTGCGGGTAGGGGCCCCAAAGTAGCTGAGAGATAAATGGGAGCAAATGGGGATTGGCAGAGAGAGGGACGGTTACATTTTCCTTGCACTAGATGGTGTCAAGCTTCATCAGATTTGATGCGGCTGTACCCACGCAGGTAAGTGGATTAGGGGGCGTCAATATCAAACTGAAATGAAGAGGTTTTTCTCCGTTCAGAGAGTTTGGAGACTTTGTAACTACTTGACACAGAGAGCTGTTGTGCAATAGTCCTATATTTAAGGCAGACAGAGACGGAATTTGATTAGTCAGGGATGAGCAATTTCTGGGGGAAGGTTAGGAAAGTGGACATAAGGATTGTAGGACTAGCCATAATCCTATTGATGGGTGCAGCAGGCTCAAGAAACCGCACAGCCTCCTCTTGTCCTCATTTATTTTAACATTGTGGTCTGAAAGATCTTCTATTCAGTGCCCCAAGGAGCCACCAAACGTTACACATTCCTTGTAAGACAGGAAAAACTGAAGGCAATCACTTGACACTTAGTTCCATTCCAAACATCAAATGGAGCAATTCTCTGAGTGAAACATGTGCTTCGCCATTGAGCAAAGGAGATCCTGCACTTTGTTTACTTTTAGTTCAGCATATTCTGGATCCTTCACGATTTCCTGCACGATGAATCGCAGTAATTAATTTTTTTTTCATAATTGGTATCAGTGCTTAGTATTCTTTCACAGTAAAGTTTGGTGATGTGTCTGTGTTCAGAGCTCCTGAGATGCGGTGAGTTAAATGACCATTCACTGTATGTTATAGTTAATGTACCTGGAAATAAGCAGGAGACAGTAAAATAAAGAACCACAATTGCAGACAGGACAGAAACGTCAACTGACATTTTATGGCAGATTAAACAAAGCAAAACGTAAACTACACACAATGAAGAATTTTCAGGAAAGTTTACAGTCGGGTAGTTTAAACGATGGGGAGTGGAGATGATGTAAAACAATGGGAACAACTGGACAAGTTGTAGAATTGTGGAAGTCACTTTAAAGATTGTATTTTAGGATCCCACCTGCTCAATACAACTGGTCAAATCAGATCCCCAAAATGAGAGCTGAAAATGTGTTGCTGGTTAAAGTGCAGCAGGTCGGGCAGCATGCAAGGAGCAGGAAATTCGACGTTTCGGGCATAAGCCCTTCATCAGGAATGAGGAAAGTCTGTCCAGCAGGCTAAGATAAAAGGTTGGGAGGAGGGACTTGGGGGAGGGTCGATGGAGATGTGATAGGTGGAAGGAGGTCAAGTTGAGGGTTATAGGCCGGAGTGGGGTGGGGGCGGAGAGGTCAGGAAGAAGATTGCCGGTTAGGAGGGCGGTGCTGAGTTCGAGGGAATCGACCGCGCCAAAGTTGAGGGAGGGGAAATGAGGAAACTGGAGAAATCTGAGTTCATCCCTTGTGGTTGGAGTGTTCCCAGGCGGAAGATGAGGCGCTCTTCCTCCAACCGTCGTGTTGTTATGTTCTGGCGATGGAGGAGTCCCTACCTTTTATTTTCGCCTGCTGGACACACTTTTCTCATTCCTGATGAAGGGCTTATGCCCGAAGCGTCGAATTTCATGTTCCTTGGATGCTGCCTGACCTGCTGCGCTTTAACCAGCAACACATTTTCAGCTCTGATCTCCAGCATCTGCAGACCTCACGGTTTTTTCCCCAAAATGAGAGTATTGGAAGATTTCACAAATTATCTTTACGTTTGGCTGCCACGGGACATGCTCACATAAGGCAATCACTGTCCTTTCGTCACAAAATCATAAACTTATTCATGAGAAAATGCAAAGCTTTAAATATATGAGCCATTGGTAAAAGTGTTAACATGAAACAGAAAACGAACGATTCAGCCTTTTGTTCAGCCACACTGTTTACACATTCTCAACATCTGTGAAATATTATTCGAAATTCAATGAATCGTTTTTTTGCACATCTGATTATTTCCAATCTTCGTGGCTAAGAGACGTCTTTCCAACTTTGAGAACATAGAATTAATTTCAGTTAATGCAGCCAGGTAAATTTCATAAGATCATTCGAGCGGGAAATCCTGGTGTCAGACTGGAAATACATCTTCAAAGAGAAGCCATACTTTTATGCTTATTTCAGCAGTTTAACAAGTCGAGTAAATGGATAACTTAATCTGTTGACTAACTTCTCTCTGAACTTAGTTTGTGTTAGAGTGTATACGCAGCTGTTCATGCACAAACTCAAAAGTGTAGCATGAATCCAATTTATTGAAAGACAAATATTGAACTATTCAAAGTCTTGTCCCTATAATTATACTTTACCACTCGCCGGACTAAAACTGTACAAGAAGTGGATTCAACAACAGCATAAATTTAGCTGAAAATGCAAAGAGCAAGATGGTAGATTTTCTCCAGGTGACTACCTCTGATTCAGTATTATTTTCTTAATTTCCATGCATCTGGAGGAAAGAGCGGATATGGTTGGCTCTTACAATAGGCTTGACTATCAGAGCATTTATTATAAAATCCATACAATTGGAAGTAATGGTATCTTAATAATGCCAATCAATACATACACTTTCCAAACTAATGACGAGTAATAATCTGATATTAAGACGCAAAACCAGAGCACATAATCAATAACAAAGAGTAAATACAAAATATCGAATGATTGAAGGCGAATAGCTGACCACATTCACAGTTGCTATCACTGCAAATGCAGTTCTCGTATTACAATATCTTGCTCTCAGCTACTGGCAACAAACTGCGGCAAACTGATCAAAAGTGAAAGCAACTGTGAACCAAATCGATCGCTCCAAGTCTGCAACACAGAAAACAGCTCTCAAGGCAAACAGCAGTAATGGATAAGAAAGTAACTGGGAAATACAGACTGTTAATTAAGTACAGTAGCACATTAAGTCTGACGAGAAGTAGATCTGCTCTAGACATTTCCAACAAATGGAGAGCCCAATATTGCCTCGATTCACGATCACAATTCCCACTAATTTAACTGCAAGTAAAATAAAGAAAGAGACGCTCCATCTTGGCTGGGGTCACAGCAAAGAATTCGACGTAATGTGTCTGCTAAGTCAAACAAATTGCCTCATTTTAATATATTGTCTCAATTACATGATACATGGTGAACCGTCATAATGGAAACATGGACTGTACAAAACATAATGAAATAAAGATATGTTGGGAAACAATGGGAAAACAGAATAAATGAACAAAAATAAGGAAAAATTGTGTTATGTTTGAAAAGTTCAGCTTTTCTCTGGTTTTCTTTGTTTCGAACAGACTGTCAGTGGTGAACCTGTTGGACAAAAAGAAACAGATGAAGACTGATCCTCCTCGCTCTCCGGCATCTCTCCTGTGACACCCTGGATTTGATTTTAGCTTTCGTGCCAAAGGGTGTTTATGTGGGTTGTTGCAAGTATTTACAGCAGCAACGGTAATTCTGCATAACTGGTGGGTCTTCAAAATATAGTAAATTATTCTCTATTCTATTCCCTTTTCATTGTAATTCAACAGATAATCTTGAAAATCAATTCTGTTTTGTTTAAAACGAAGTAGTTGAGCCAACTGCATCCCAACTAGAATATCCACTTCACAGTTTAAATGACGGGCAAATTTAAGGTCTGGGCATCTTTCTTGAAATGCTTTGAGGAGTTCTGGCCTCGTGCACAATGGATTCGTTATTGTGCGGAGCCATTGGACGTGCACAGAGATAATTCATCAAACATAATTTAAAAGCAGCGAGCTTCGTTCGTGATGTGTGGATTCCAGAATATATTGGAAGCGGTATCACTGTGAATATTTCAAGAAGAGATCGATAGATGTTGGAAACATCAAGGAGTTGCGAGTTATGTGGATCTGGAATGAAAGAAATGTTGAGATTTGGGGCAGATGAGCCATGATTATGTAGAATAGGTGGCAGATTGGAGGATCACCTGCTTCTGCTCCTGTTTCCCAGATTCTTATGTGACATCATGATTTTTTTAAACATCATTGAAGTGTGAGAATTCAAGCTTTGAAGAACGTGGACCTATGGGAGGAAGACCATGAAAAGGAATAAGCAAAATTAACTTAATGTACAATCCTGTTGGATCATTGAACAATAAAAAGAAACCTGAGTAAAAACAGCAGAGTGCAGAACCCGAAGTAAACGGAATTGAGGACCACACTCAGAAATGGATACATTGATGTAGGGAGGAGAAATAGACAGAAGTATACAATAATCACTCAACTGTTTAGGTGTGACACGGTGAATCTGTGGACAGCACTGCTGCCTCACAGCGCCAGGGACCCGGGTTTGAATTCATCCTCGGTCGACTGTATGCGTGGAGTTTGCACATCGTTCCCGAGTCTGTGTGGGGTTTCTGAGGTGCTCCTCTCACGTAACAAAGATGTGCAGGTTAGGTCGATGGGCTATGGTAAGTTGACCCATTGTATCTACGCATGTGCATGCTAATTGGGTTAGCCATGCAAAATGTAAAATTATGGAATTAGGATGGGGGCGTTGTGGGTCAAGATTAGATGCTCTAAGGAGGATTGGTATGGACTAAATGGGCGGAATTTCCCACATTTTAAGGTTTCTATGAACTGTTCTGCAGAAGGAAATTCAGGCAATATGAAAGTGCTGAAATAGCAGAACTGATGAAAAACAAACATCATCCTCACAGAATCTGTCATACTCCTAGTTTCACTTTGCAGAAAAATTTCTACTTGATAAAATGATGTTGCTAAGTTACTGAAAAAACCTATTCCTATCCCAGGAGTAAAAAAAGAACACCTTTAACTCATGACTTGAAAACCAAGTTTGGAATAAAGATATGAGCACAGCCATTTTTGATTTGACTGATTTCCCTTTATAGACAGAGGCAAATAGTTAAAAGCATCGAAACGTTTTCCAAACCAATCTGTTCAGATATTCCACCTTTGGAGGAGGTGGGCTCTGAACCTGAACTCACTGATCGACAGTTTGGGATGCATATCATCAATATAATAGAGTGGAATGTTGCTGAGAATGCACGGGGACCCAGTGTAACCCACCTGGTAGACATTGTGACAGTCAGATTGTAAACGTACAAATTAATTAATCCCAAGCATCATTCTGTCTAATTATTTATTCAACCTCACAACAGACAGACCGGAGGCAGCAGTCATTATATAAACAGAACACGGTGTTGCCAATGTGAAGGTTTGGAATTAAAGTCGTTGTGCATTGTTGTATTTGGTAATGCAGGACAATATTTCACATCTTCTGCAAATCACTATACATTCAGCGAACAAAAGGTTTGATCACAGGATTACTCGATCACCAGGATTTCGAAAATATATCTTTCAAAACTAACGCGAAGAAAATTCGTGTAATTATCACAAATAAACGAACTATGAGGAATGTGTGACGCTGTGATCTCAGTGAAAGTCTCATGCACTCATTAGCTTCATGTACCGATCAGGAGATATTTAAAACCTTATTCAACATATCATGAGCAGTTTTGAGCCCCTTGTGTGTTGGACATGAGGGGGATTCAAAGGAGGATCATAAGAATGATTCTGGAGATGAAGGATTTGTCTAATGATTAGTGGTTGAACACTTTGGGCTTGCACACAAACGAGGTTAAGCATTATGAAGGGGAATCTGTTGAAACTTTCAGAATACTGAGAGACCTGGGTGGAATGGACACGCAGAAGCCAGTTCAGTAATACGACACTTCAGGACTTCAGGGCACAGCCGCAGGTTAAGGGGACGTCTATGTAGAAAGTACATGAAAAGGATTTTCTTCAGTCAGAGTATCGTGAGGCAGGTCAAGTTATTGACACAGAAAGGGTATGGAGACTAAGCCACTAAATATATTGAAGAATGAGATATGTTTTTGATGAATTAAGTGATCGGAGTTACAGAGATAAAGCAGTACAATGAGATTAAGAAACATGTCGGCCATGATTAAATGGCGGGGCAGATTCGATAGACCGAATTGACAAATTCTACTCCAATGTCTTATCTTCTTATGATCTTATGGCAAGTAGTAAATATCAACTGATCCACACAAGTATCAGGCAATTGCCATCTTCAACAAAAGAGTTTCAAATCATTGTCCTTTGACATTCAATGAAATTGCTACTATGCAGTCCTTCAATATCCACATCTGAGGATTAGCATTGACCCAAACAAGCCCTGCCTTAGCCATGTAAGTGTTGTTGCTGGAAGTCCAGGTCAGAGGCATGGATTCCTGCTGAGGAAGTCTCATCTCATGGCTCGGCAAAACCTCACCAGCATCTACAAGGCACAAGTTATGACTGTGATGGAATGCTTCCCACTTGCCTGAATGGGTGCTTCTTCAACAACACTCAAGAAACTCAACATCATTCAGGACCATGGGAAAGTCTGAAAAGGATTAACACCAGACATGAAACCTTCACATTTGTTTCTCTCTCCACGGAAACTGACAGATCTGCAGAGTTTATCGAATGTTTCCTTTGCTTATTGCAGATACCCAGCATATGCAGTGGCTTGCCATTATTCCAGGATATATCAGCCTATATGCTCAGTGACAGCAGGGTGTACCGTCTAAAAGGCACATTGCAGCAGCTCACCAAGATCCCTCAGCCCGTTCCCTCTCACCCTCATAGCCACTCCTGTCTAGAAGTAGCAAATACATGGTCATGACACCACTTGCAACTTCCGCTCAACACACAGCCATTTTGTTCTGGAAACACATCACCATTTATTCAGGCTTGCTGTAGCAGTTCAAAGAAATTCTGACAGCTCCATGGATAGGAAAGGTTTATGTGGATAATGCGGAAAATACATGTCAATTGGAATAGTTTAGTTTAGGAAAACTGATCAGCGTGGATGAGGTGGACCGAAGGGTCCGTTTCCGTGCTCAGTGATTCTATGTGGGGGCTCTTACCCAAAATGGCCTTCAGTGGTTTGAGAAGACAGCTCACCACCACCTTCTGAAGTGTCACCCGAGATGGAGGATAAATGCTGACACGGCCTGCTCTGTAATCGAAATAAATTCCAACTGCAAATACTTGCAAAATATTTACAAATAAATCTGCATCTACAGACGGATGGAAACAAAAATAAAATGACCTGCTGCTGAAACCAGGAATCACAGAGAGGTTAGAAATGTTCACATCCGAGGTAAGTATGTCAAATTTCAATTTAAAAAGAGGGAGTTGAGTTAAATAGGTCATGCACAAACTAAAAATCGAAAGAACTGTGCTGTAAAATCAGAATCAAAAACATAAGTTTCTGGTCAAGTTCTGATGAAGCGTCACTCAGCCAGAAATACCAGCTCAGATTACTCGTCCCTGAAGCTGACAGACCTGCTCAGTTTTCCAATAACTTCTGTCGTTGTTTATGCAAATATAACTGGATTTGAGGACTTAACACTTATGCGAACAGCTGCAAGTATCGTGTTGCAAAACTTTAAGACTGATGAGTATTTCGTTCTCTCCCAGTCAGATAGGTCTGTTTCTGTGGAGCCAATGATTCTGTCCGCCGAAATACAATAATATTGTCAACACAACCTCATTTTATTTGGAAGCTAAATATCCATGCGACAAAAAAGTCTAGTTGAAAGACTAATTACATTAGTTGCAGTAATCTGAACATGCAGCAAAATAACCACTGTCCTCTGTGGTTTATTACGTAGTGGAATCTATTTGAAGAATAAAATGTCACTAATTTCTTAAGAATTCAAATTTGATTTTATTGTCATGTATATACAAGTACAAAATTTCGTGAGTACATTGAAAAGTGGTCGAAGATAACATTCCTAGATCAAACGTATGAAGAAAGGTACCTCGGCACAAAATCTTAAGTACGAAGTAGAAATATAAAATTAAAACTGAAAAGATGTATTTTGAAATATTTCAGAATACAGACCAATGCACTCCAGTTTGCAGTAAAAATATTCTGTACCAAACTGAAAGGTTGCTTTCCCTTCAGTATTGCCGTTTAAGGTAATTATAAAAACTGGAAACAGTCTGAGGAATTGGTAATCGGGCCCATATCTTCCTCATGAAAGAACGAAGGTTGACATTTCTGATGGGGTTCCATGCTGGGTTGCCATCGGGAGTTTGGAACCATATTTCAATACGAACAGATCTTTCTGGGCTAAAGCTGTCGTGTATTGACCAAAGTCAATGTGATTTGACAGAGCTGAAAGTGTAAAGAACCAGGAGGGTCATGAGGTAGGCACCAGGTTGATAGGGTGCAAGATTCCGTAGGGTGCTATTGTGACAGTTATATGGTGTGCTGACTGGTGAGGAGTTAGAATACCAGCTAGGTTCTGGGTAGTGTCGCGATTGAGGTCCCTTGCTTGTGCCGTTAACTTGGCTGACAGATATAAACAGAAGTACATAGAACATAGAGAAGTACAGCACAGAATAGGCCCTTTGGCCCACGATGTTGTGCCGAGATTTAATCCAAATGTAAAATATAGTAATTTAACCTGTGCATCCCTCAACTCACTGCTATACATGCGCATGTCGAGCAGTCGCTTAAATGTCCCCAATGACTTCACTTCCACCACCTCAGCTGGCAACGCATTCCATGCATTCACAACTCTCTGCATAAAGAACCTACCACTGATGTCTCCTATATACCTTCCTCCTAAAACTTTCAAACTATGATTTCCCGTAACAGTCAATCCTGCCCAGGGGACAAGCCTGTTGCTATTGACTCTACCTGTTCATGTCATTATTTTTTCGACTTCGATCAGGTCGCCTCTCTTCCTCCTTTTCTCCAGAGAGAAAAGTCTGAGCTTATTCAACTATTCTTCATAAGGCAAGCCCTCCAGTCGAGGCAGCATACCGGTAAACCTTCTTTGCACCCTCTCCAAAGCCTCTGTGTCTTTCCTATAGTAGGGCGACCAGAACTGCACACAACATTCCAAGTGTGGTCTCACCAGGGACTTGTATAGCTGCTGCAAAACCTCGCGGCTCTAAAACTCGATCCCACTGTTAATGAAAGCAAAATCACCATATAGTTTTTTTCACAAACCTATCCACCGGGTGGCAACTTTGAGGGATTTATGTACTTGCGCACCCAGAACCCTCTGTTACTCCACAGTCAAGAATCATGTCTTTAATCCTGTATTCAGCATTCGAGTTCAGCCTTCCAAAATGCATCACTTCGCCTTTATCCAGTTAGTACTCCAACTGCCATTCCTCAGTCCAGCTCTGCATCCCGTCTTTGGCGTGCTGCAGATAATGCAACCTGGGAAATTCCACAAGCTCTTTCAACTTGGAGTTCCTGTTGTAAGACTGCAAATACATTTTCAAATAGAGGCCAGATTGTTTGCATATTATTCACGGTTTAATAAATCGAGTAAATGGTTATTTTACTCAACTGATCGACTCCTCTCTGAATTTGGTTTGTGCCAGAGCATATATGCATGGGTCGGCGTAAAAAATTAAGAAGCCGTAGCAGGAATCAAATTTGTGGAATAACAAATATCGGTTAACTGAAACTCTTATTTTCATAATTATATTTTATTATTTGCCAATTGAAAGAGTTTACAACATTTGTCATCCACAACAGTATAAAATTAGCAGACAATGCAAAGAGCAAGATGAGTACTTTATATGCGTGACAATGACTGGATCAGGAGGAGTCTGTCCATTTTTCTTGGTTTGGGATGTAACAACAGATACTGTTCAGTTTTGTAAAATTCCTGACAGTCAGAGCATTGAATATCAAAATCAACACAATTGGAAGCAATGATGTAATCATACTGCCAACCATCCATACACTTTCCAGAATAATGATGCATCATAGACAGAGTTTCTGATGCAAAACCACGGGACATTGTCAATAAAACTAAAGACAATAATACAGAATACGAAGTAGTTGAATGCAAACAGCAGACCATACTCACAGCTAATGCAACTACAAACCTAGTCCATGTATCTTGCTCTTAGCTTCTGGCAAAAAATTGCGTCAAACCGATAAAATGTGAAAGCAAAGGTCAACCAAACTGAACAGTCCAGCAGTGCAAGGAACAAAACAGCTCGAAAGGCAGACACAATAGTGATGGATGAGAATGTGACTGGGGAATAAAAGTTGTTAATTCTGTACACGTAAGACATTACAAATAATGAGAAGTAGATCTGCTGGAGACATTGCTATCCAATTGCGAGTGATGCATTTGGAGAGCCCAAAATTCCTTCGTGTCAAATTCACAGCTGTTGCTAAATTAATTGAAAGTAAAACAAAGTAACATCCAGTCCTACATGACAAGAGTCAAAGCAGAATTTTCAGCAAAGCATGTCTGCTAAATCAGACCAATTGGTTCAATATAATATATTAACTTAATTATATAATTCACAGTCAGAATATACAATGGATTTATTGACGCCATCAAACCAGAACTGAAGACATGTTGTGAGCCAATAGAAAAGCAGAGTAAATGAACAAATAAATGAGAATAATAAAAACATAATGAATTTTATACTTTAGTGCAAATATGTCACGCTGACAGATTCACTGAAATGTTGAGCAGATTTTTCATACATACTAAACTGGTAAAGATCAAATTATTATAATAATAGGAAAAGTTATGTCAAATCAGGAATTGAGCACATGAGCATTTATTTATATATATATATTTTATGAGGTGGAACTGAGTGGAATAAGAGGGTTTGTTGGTTGGTCAGGTCTTTCACTGAACGGTTCCCACACTTTCTCACGTATGCAAGTCACAAATCTGAAGAGGCTGTTGACGTAGTGAAGCAGAGTTCAGAGATGAGGATGGATAGGAGCACATGAGAATCATTATGGAACTTGGTAAATGAGACCCTTTAACAGAACAGTAAGACCGAAATGGAAGGTATGATAACAGCCCACTTGGTTGGCAATGCATAATAAATATTTAAATCTACGCACTAGATTCAATGCAGAAATTCACCAAATATTCTCAGACAAGAGCTTCCACACCCACAAGCACGTCCACACATAAGCACAGGGCAGCTGATGCATTGGTACATCACCCCTTGTAAATTCCCTTGAAGAAACTTTCCATCCTGAATTGGAAATACAACACCGTTCCATCACTTTGGCTGGGTCACTGTCATGGATCTCCCTACCTCAGGGCATTGTGGGAAACACATAACAGGTAGACTGCAGCAATTCAGAGAAGTGTTCTCAACGTCTCAAGTGGCAACTCGGGAGAGCGATTAAATTCTGGTCAGCCAGCACACATTTCTCACATGAACGGGAAATATAACTAGTTAGAATTCAAAAGGCAGTTTGAAGATTTCAATTAGTGCTCAGATCACTTGTGTCTGCAAGGTTAAATTATGTGGAGTGATATGAACAGTGGTTTTGGGAGCGAATGATGTAATAAATCACTCAGAATGGTGTAATGAATGTGTATCACCACATTCCAAAACTCTGACGTCTGTACCTGCATTTCAATCTTCCCTGCAATAATGGGGAGACCTCACTTTCTGTCCAGAGGATTTGTAGCAGGATCTCTTTAATGCTTATTCAGGTTTATTTTTAACGATATGTGCATATGTATGCAAACTTACAAATTCAAAATATATAACTGTGAACATCTGGAAACCTCAACTCCTGTCAATCCAATTGTGATAGCTCGCAGTCTAAGGAATTCTTCTATCAGCTTATTCAAGGGTGTTTCTTCATAACAACTGCAGCTGCATGACTATATTAGGACGCTTGGTGTATTATCTTAATCTGTTTCCTTGGATATAATCGATCTGCGAAGCTACAATTATCATCAATCATGCATTAAGCCAACACGGCACCAAACAATTTTTACGACTTTACAAGACATGCACTGGGCCTTTAAGAGAAAGGGAATGCTGAACTGAACTGAGAGACAGTAAACAACTGTGTACGTGAAGACGGAGTAGTCCCAGAGTACACTGAAAATTTGAAAAAAATTAACGTTTGGATGTTAAATGCATATCTGAGTTTTGGTCCGATTTCGAGAACAATTAAAATTTCACCAAATAGTTTAAATTATGTCCCCGTTACAAAAGATCAATCGAGTCTTAATTTATTGTTTTTCCAACTTCGAAACAATGAGATGATCCAATGTCGACGGTATTAAAAATGTAGACATTTTGAAAGTTGGTCATACAACAACTGCTGAAGAGAGAGAGAAACCTTTGGAGAGCTCATGGCCGATTGGACATATTGCCGATTTAACACTCTTTGAAGGCTGCTTTTCACGTGAAACATAGCGCAGTAAACAGAGCGAAGATGACGCAGGGAAATCATCAGATGAAGAGTGAAGTCACAGAAGATGGAGACTGTGGTTTTGAAATTAAGTTGATGTGAATTTAATAATTATCTTATTAGAACACAATATTGTTACAAAATTGGAGGCAGATAATAAGCAGTTTAGAGAGAGAGTGGCTTAGAATTGTGAACAACTTCTTGTTCATGTTCACTTATAGAGTAAGAAAGGAACAAATTGTTGTTATTTTATTTCAAACGTGGAATTTGTGAGTTTACTTTCAGTCATATTTTAACAGATTGCTTGGTCTTGTATGTGATAGGTTGAATTAACATAAGGGTTAGGTTTCTGTGTCAGTTATAATTCAAATGCAAACCACTTTTGGCCACCTTTGTTGCGATAGGAACGTGGTCAGCCACGGGGAGCTCACACAATATGAGATCCCTGAATGGGGCTGCTAACCCAGTTCAATCAGGCAACCCCAGCTGACAGATATGAACAGACAGATCATGGGTTCTGTTCACTCTGAGAGCTGGCTCTGAAGAAGCCAGACTATTATTCTGTTCTATGCACGCATAAATAATGGGTGACTTGGCTAAGGGATACCGGTCTTTATGGAGCTATGTCAATATTGTGTTTGTTTCAGCCAAGGGAAGACACAACAACGGAAGTGCAAAAATGCGATTGATAGCATCTGAAAAACCATCACTTTGTTCCAATGAACTAGCGAAGGAAGCATTCCTTGACATGTGCCTTATGGAGACAAAAGTAATTTTCAAGTTAACGATTTGGGAGCGAGGTTAGGCTGAGCCATACTGAGATTCTGAAGGAACATACCACATCTGTTGTGTCCACCTCCTTTGTTTATTTTGTTTTATTTGCTTGGGCAAGCACTTGAACTCCAACTGAAATCTGGATCATTTTACCTCACAGGAAACTGTTTCTATACAGGTAGCTTGGATGATAAATTGTACTTTGCCTCTTATCTATAGGGGCTCATTTCTCTTTAATGATACACATGTTCACAATCCAATTGAAAATGTTTATTAAACTGTTTCATGCTCTGAAACATCTTAAGTTTCATGTTGGTTTTCAGTCGTAGAATCATAGAGTTGCACAACACAGCAACAGAGCCTTTGATCCACATTGTCCATGCCAAACAGTTTCCCCAAACAAATACAGTCCAATTTTCCTGCGCCTGGCCCATTTTCCACTAAATCAATCCTATTGGTGTACCTGTTCAAATACCTTTGGAACTGTTTGTGAATATACAACTTTCTCTGGAAGTTAATTCCACTTGTGAAACACCCTCAGTGTCAAACTTGTACCACCATCTCTAATGTGCAAGTCAGGAGTCTGAGGATATACATCCACTTGCCTGGATGGTTGCAGCTCCAACAACACTCAAGAAACTCAACACTATTCAGGACCTTCGAAAATACTGAAGAAGACACATACTGGACTCAAAAACATATCTTTTGTTTTTCTCTCCACATAGACTATCAGATCTGCTGATTTAATCTGTCGTTTCTCGAAACGGAGAAAAGTGACCAGTGGTGTTGCAGAGGAATCAATGCTGGGCTATTGTTGTATCTGATATGCATAAATAAACTGCAAGAGGGCACTGTTGCTATGAGGGCAAGTTTCCAGATGATCCAAAGATTGGTGGAGTAGCATAAAGCAAAGGGGACTCTCAAAGAATACAGGAGAAGATAGATTGGATTTTGGGTGGAGAAGTAGGAGATTGAGTTGATGCCAGGCAAATGTGAGATTGGGAAGTCTAATCCTAGACTGAATAATCCAGAAAACGGAAGAGCCATAGGAATAGTTGATGAGCAGGGGGATCTGGGAGTTCAGGTCCTTTACCCTGAATTTGGTTGCACAGGTGGATAGAGTGGTCAAGAAGGCATAGGGTGTGCTTGCCTTCATCGGACGGGCTATTGCGTAACAGAGCTGGCAGGCCATGTTAAAATTGTGCAAGATTTTGTTTGACCGCATTTAGGACACTGTGTGCAGTTCATTCCCAAAAGGATGTGGCCGCTTTGGAGAGGGTGCAGAAATGATTTACGAGGATGTTTCCTGTTATGGAAGGTGCAAGCTATGAAGAAAAGTTGAGTAGGATGGGATTGTTTTCATTAGAAAAAAGGTGATTGGGGTGGGGGGAGACTTGAATGAGGTCTGCAAAATCATGAAAATTATAGACAGAGTAGATAGAGAAAATAGCCTTTTCCCAGAGTGAAGGTTTCAATAACGAGAGGTCATGCTCTCAAGGTGAGCGGTGAAAGGTTTGAGGGGGATACAAGCGGCAAATACTTCATGCAAAGGATGTTAGGTGCCTGGAACGCGTTACCAGCAGAGGTAGTAGAGGCATGCACGGTAGTTTCTTTTAAGATGCATCTGGACAGATGCCTGAGAAGGTGGGGGATCAGAGAGGTCTCGATGGTTAAGAAATCGGGTGACAGCTTTAGACTGTGGGTTTGGATCGTCTCAGGCTTGAACGGTCGAATGGCCTGTTCCTGGGCTGTAACTTTTCTTTATTCGTCTCTTTGTTCTTTGTTTACTTTGCTAATTGCAGATATCTGGCATCTGCTGTAGCTTGCATTTATTCCATGATGTGTCAGTTTACTTGTTTTTCACCACATCCACAAAACATCAGTCTGACAACTGCACCACCCTCCCCCCCACCCCGCCACCCCACCGCCAAACACACACCACCCCGTCTTCCGGCCACTGCCACTCAGTGAAAGCAGGCAATATCATCTAAAGAGACACATTGTAACACCTCATCAATGTCCCTGTCATCCTCACAACTGCTACTGTCTGGAAGCAGAGGAAAATGGCGATTGAAACCACGTGCAAGTTTCATTCAAGCCACTCACCTTCATGGCTTGGAAACACATAACCGTTCCATTAGTGTTGCTGGATCAGTTCAGAGACATTTGCACCGCTCCATGGTTCGAAAAGAATTTGTTGATAATGGTCAAGTGTATGAAAATGTGACCAATTCAGTTTAGGAATCCTGGTCAGCGTGAATGAGTTGCAAAGTAGAGTCTGTTCCGTGTTGTATGCCTCTATGCTGGTTCTCTTATACCAAATGGTCTGCAGTGGTTTGAAAAGGATCCTTCTGAAGTGTAACTTGGTATGGGGAATACATGCTGACTCAGCCTTTTCTCCACTGGAAATAAATTCTCAATAAAAAATTATCAATAAACCAACTGCTGCAGACGAATGCAAACAACAGTGAAATTGTTGACCGACGTTCAGCAATGAACTACAAAAGAAATCACTGGAAACACAAAGTTTAGGAATAGCCAATGTCCGGGAAATACGCCAAATTTCAATGAAGAATGAAGGAGTTGCGTTAAACAGGTTGTATGCAAACATAAAAACCAAAAGAATTGTGGATGTGGTAAAACAGAAACACAAACAGAAGTTGCCAGGAAAAGTTCTGAGGAAGTCTAACCAAACCGAAATGTTAACTCTGAGTTCTCTACCCGACCTGCTGAATTTTTCCAACAGCTTCTGTTTCTGTTCACACAAACATAACTGCAATTAAGGACTTACCAATAATACCAACACCTGCAAGTGTCGGGTAATAAATACATGCTGTCTCTAAGATTGCTGAGCGTTCAATTCTGTCCCAATCAGGCCTGCCTGTAGTTGTTCAAACAATGAATCTGTCCGTCTAAATACAAAAATATTGTCAAGACAGCCTAACTTTATTTGAAAGCTAAATGTCCAATGAGATAATAATTCTGATTGCACAAGTTGCAGTAATCCAAATTAGCAGCAAATTAACCACTTTCCTTTGAGGATTATTACGTAGCAGAATATATTTTGGAAATTAAAATGACAATAATTTCTTGAGAATTTGAATTAGATTTCATTGTCACGTGTACTGAAGTGCAGATGCACATGAGCGCAGTGAAAATTGTACATTGGGAACATTGCAATTTCCACGTTACATGCAATGGTATATCCGAACAAAATCTCAGGTACACTGCAGAAACATACTGTTCAAAGCTAAAACTAGAAAGACTTGATTTGAAATGTTTCCAAAAGACCGAACAATACACCTAGTTTGCAATAAAGCTATTGTGTACGAGACTGAGATGCACGTTTCCCTTCATTATTGCTTTTAAGAATAAATTGACTACAGGAACAGGTTTTCCAGTGAGGGGAATCTCACACCTATACCTAACGGTCCCTTTCCTTCCTGATGATAGAAAACAAGTCTGCATTTCTAACAGGAAATCCCATTCAGGGTTATCCGCAGGAATGTGTAACTGTAATTCCATCCTGATCTTTCCTGGCGAGAATTGAATTACAATGCATAAAGTCAGTGTTATGTGACAGCGCGGTTAGAGTGAGGTGTCAGGTGGGTAATGACAGACAACAGCAGATTAATTGGGTGCACGGTGGTGATGGTGCCAATGTGACAGGTATGGAGGATTCTGACTGGTAAGGGATTAGAATACCAAGTGAGATATGGGTAGTAGAGTGAATGAGTTTCCTGATTGGGTATGTTAATCTGGTCCATTCAGGGACCCTTGCTCAACGTTGCAAATAGGATTTCTTTGCCTTTAAATTATTTTTATTGAGATTGTTTGTTTTCTGGATTTTCTGGATTTGAAGCAATAAAAGAAAAGAAAATCAAACAGCAAGTCTGGGTTCTGCTCCCTCTGAGAGCTGGCTCTGAGGAAACCAGACCATGACAATTGCAGTACATATGTAAAAAGAGTGACTTGGCAATAGGATACCGACCTCTGTGAAAGTATTTCATTGAGATTTATGATGAATCCACACTAAAGCGCCTACGAGCTGAAATCTAACTTGACCTCAAATGTTGTCATTCGAAATGCATCAAGTGGAACATGTCAGTTGCATGGTATGCCGATTGAATAGCACATCTCACCAGGCAAACTGGCCTTGGGGGATACTGCTCGAGTGAAAGCAATTGCATCACCTCAGGACATAATCCTGAGTCGATATACTCCAGGTCAGCTCATACCAATAGCCTCAAAACAAAGCCAAACTTCTGTCTAACTGTGGACATTTTCTTCAGGATCAGAGCCAGCAAACCATTGCAGTTGTTGCCAAGATGCAGGCTTCTGATAGTGAAAGAATCCCACTAGACCTGAAGTATAGAAGAGAACTGACATGCTGGAACCCAGGTGTGTGCACTCCCGACAGTTGCCTTGGAACATTTACATTGTTCAGCAGCATCCAAATCATAACCAATCAAAATAAACATCTGTTAAATGGTCAACTGGTTCGACTGGAGGTAGATAACAGCACAGGTGTATCAGTGATTGCAGAACCAACCTTTAAAAACGTTTGCTCGGTAACCCAACTCTTAAGTTTGTGTAAGAGTTCAATTCTTGGGAATCTTTTCAGATTAAGGGGAGAACTTCAATTCTGGTCTCGTACGAGAAACAGATGGAACAGTTTTCAACTGAGACACTTTTATGTGCTCAAACGTTTCCAATAAGGAAATAGCTTCTATTGCTTCACTTATTGTGGGTGGTACAGTAGCTCAGTGGTCAGCACTGCTGTCTCACAGTGCTAGAGACCTGGGTTCAATTCCCACCTCAGGCGACTGATTTGGTGGAGTTTGCAGTCTCCCATTGTCTGCGTAGGTTTCCTCCCACCGTCCAAAAATGTTCAGACTCGGTGAATTGGCAATGCTAAATTGCCCGTTGTGTTAGCCTAAGGGGTAAATGTCGGGGAATAGGTTTGGGTGGGTTGCGGATGGGTGTGGGTGGTTGGGTCGCAGGGCCTGTTTCCACACTGGAAGTAGTCTAATCATTTACGCGATGAGGGTGTCGCTGGATAACCAGTGTCCATGCTCATCCCAGAGGGAAGTTGCAAGTCAATCACATTGCTCTGGATCTGGAGTCACGTGTAGGCCAGACCAGCGAGGTACAGCGGTTTCCTGTCCGGAAGCAGATTGGCTTCTTCCAACATTAGTTAATGGATTCCTGGTCAATAGAGACTTTTGATTCAAGATTTGTATTGAATTCAAATTCAAAGGATGCATTCGAACTTGGGTCCGATAATGTTACCTGGGTCTTTTGGTTGACAGTCCATCAATAATACCACTACGTCATTACCTCCACGATAGAGTGAATTCCAGACTTGAGTGAAGACTGAATGAAAGACCCAGAGTTTTCCATAATGTCTAGGGATTCCCAAAAGAACGAAGGCCAACTTGTAAGTTGATCATAAAGCAATTCTACGATTTTGCCCAGTGCAATTTAACGCATATTGAAAAGCAGAGGCAGAAATCAAAAGGCTGGAAAGGGAAGGAAAAATTAACCCAGTACAGTTTGCAGAATGGGCAGTAAAGGGATGGTCCTGAGTAAAGATCTCCACCAGCCATTGGCTAAACACCAACGGGATCATCCAGGGGATTTCCAAAATAATCATGTTGTGAGACGTCATGTCTGGTGGCCAGGATTGGATACCAACATAGCCACAGTCGGGCAGTGCCCAGAGTGCCATTAAGTATAAAAATTCCCACCAACGGGTGCTTTACAAATACATGTGAACGGCTGGATACACCATGGACTTGATTATTGACCATTGACTACACCGGTACATTAATAGGCTCAATGATCTTGGTTACTGTGGATGCTCATTGAAAGTGTTTGGACTTGCATACAATTCTTTGAAAGGAAGGCCAGAGACTAAATGTGAATTGTGAAAAAGATTTTTAATCTTACATATACTCATCCAAGCCGCTGATAATGCCAGTAAAAGTAGACTTCAGAAAGACAGTAGTTTGGAAGATATTCAGTTTAATCTTTGCATTTCGTGGTCGTCAGTCACTGAACAGGTTTACACGACGTTGTCACTGAGCATTCAGCAAAAGAACGTAAACTGATTGATGACACAAAGCAAAGCACTAAATACATTAGGATTTCGAAAAGGTCGTCACATGGAACAGAAAAGCAAATATTCAGCCCAGTAAACAGCAATAGCTATTAGAGATACCAAATTTCAATGAAATATTAGTCGAAATGCAATTTGTTTTTTTTTACAGTCGTGGTCATTTCCCATTTTCGTGGGAGAGAGGCTTTTTTTCCAATTCTGAGGACATGGACATCTTTTCAGTTAATGCAGTTAAGTAAATTCCACAAGCTCTTTCAAATTGGAGATCTTGTTCTGATACAGAAAATACGTCTCCAAATACAGGTCAGATCTGTATGCTTATTTGAACAGTTTAATAATTCGAATAAATGGATATTTTACTCCATTGATTAACTCCTCTCTGAATTTACTTTGTGTTAGAGCATATATGCAAGTGTTGGTGCACGAATTCATAAGCTGCAGCATGAATCCAGTTTCTTGAAGAACAAAAATTGGATCATTCAACGTCTTGTCTTGATAATTATAGTTTATTACTTGCCAGTTGAAAGAGTATATGACATACGTCATCCACAATAGTATAAAAGTTACAGACAACGTAAAGAGGAGGATGATGGATTTTCTCCTGTTTACCACCTCTGGATCAGTGTTATTCTGTCCATTTCCGTGGTTCTGGAGGCGACAGCGGATGCGGTTAGCTGTTATAATATTCCTAACAGTCAAAGCATTGAATACCAAAATCAGCACAATAGCAACCAATGGTGTAATTATACACTCAATCCATTCATACACATTCCAGAATAATGATGTTTCATAGTCTGATATTAAGCTGCAAAACCATGGTACATTGTCAATAACAACTGAAGGAGTAAATACAAAATACCAAGTAACTGAACGCAAACAGCATACCACACTCAAAGTTACTATAACCACAAATGCAGTTCTCGTATTGCAATATCTTGCTCTTAGCTTTTGGCAACAAATTGCTACAAACCGATCAAATGTGAAAGCAACTGTGAACCAAACTGAACAGTCCACAGCTGCAACGAACATAACAACTCTCAAGGCACACACAGGAGTAATGAATAAGAAATTAACTGGGAAATAAAGATTGTTAATTCGGTGGAGTAAGACATTAAGGATGACGAGAAGTAGATCTGCTGTCGACATTGCCAACAAATAGCGAGTGATACATTTGGAGAGTCCACAATTGCCTCGATTCAGTATCACAATTCCTACGACATTAACTGTAAGAAAAATAATGAAATGTATGCGTCTTCACGATTCCAGACACAGCAAAAACATCATATATCTTCTGAAACATGCATCTGCTAAATTAGACCAATTGCATCAGACTAATATATTAATTCACTTACATGATGCATAGTGAAAAGTTACAATGGAATTATGTACTAAAGGAAACCAGAATGATATAAAGACATGTTGGGAAGTATAGAGAACAGAGTAAATCAACAAATAATTCAGATTAAGCATCATAAAGTATGAAATGTTTTAATGCAAGTATGTCATTCTAAGAGATTGATTGAAATGTTTCAAAGATTTTTACTACTTATTAACCTATTAATGGAAGAAAAATCAAAGCAAAATGGTATTAAGCACAAGGCGTTTCACATCAGGAACTGAGTTCATGAGCACACAACAATGCATATTTTTTGAAATGGAACTGGCATGGTTGAATATGAGAACTGGGTTGTTGGACAAACCAGTCATTTATCGTGGTCACATGGTTTCCCAAGTACGCTCGTTACAAATCTGTAGGGGCTGGTCATGAGGGGGGCTAGTACTCGTATATGAGCAGGCATAAGACCATGTGAGAAACATTTAGAAACTTGGTGAATGTAGTACTTTATTAGAACAGTTACACAGTATTTGGAAGGTAAGATTAAAACCCGATTGATTGACAAAACATCCACATCTCACTCCCACTCCATCGAGGACGTGCAGGTCCTTGGACTCCGCCACCGGCAGAACGTAACAACACGACGGCTGGAGGAGGTGCGCCTCATCTTCCGCCTGGGAACCCTCCAACCATAAGAAATGAACTCAGATTTCTCCAGTTTCCTCATTTTCCCTCCCCCGATCTTGTCTCAGTCGGTTCCCTCAACGCAGCACCGCCCTCCTAACCTGCAATCTTCTTCCTGACCTCTCCGCCCATACACCACTCCGGCCTATCACCCTCACCTTGACCTCCTTTCACCTATCACATCTATATCGCCCCTCCCCAAGTCCCTCCTCCCTACCTTTTATCTTAGCCTGCCTGGCAACCTCTCCTCATTCCTGATGAAGGGCTCTGGCCCGAAACGTCGAATTTCCTGTTCCTTTGATGCTGCCTAACCTGCTGTGCTTTAACCAGCAACACATTTTCAGCTCTGATCTCCAGCATCTGCAGACCTCACGTTTTACTCTGAACATGTATTTCAAACTTGTGTTGGTTTCATCCCAGGGCAGACCGCATAGTGGCAAAGCAAAAATACAATTGATTGCAAGTGCAGAATTATCACTTCTTTCCAAAAGATTAGTCAAAGAAGCAATTTATTGCCATTTTTGAGATAAGATTACTTGCAGTGTGGAAACGGGCCCTTCGACACTGCAAGCATAATCCACCCAGAGGAATTCCCTCATATTTACACCTTCACCTAACACTACGGGCAATTTAAAATGACCAATTCACGCAACCTGCACCCAACCTAGATTGTGGCAGGAAACCAGAGCACCTGAAGGAAACCCACGCAGACACGGGGAGAATGTACAAACTCCGCACAATCAGTCAACTGTGGCGAGAATTGAACGCGTGTCTCCGGCGATGTGAGGGAGCAGTGCCTAATGATGCGCCACTGTGCCGCCCAACTTGTTGGTTCAAAAGTAATTTTCAAGCGACAACTTTGGGAGCGAGCTTATGTTGAACTAGAAACAAATGCTGCTATGTTCTCTTATGTTAGATAATTTAGCTCATTTCCTTGGGCAAATAATTGACCTCCAACTGAAGACTGAATCGTTTAAAACAAAGTAAGCTTGCATCAATACAATTAGCTTCAAAGAGAAGGTATAGAACATTGGGTATTCATTTTGCCTGATAATTATCGAGAGTCGTTTCTGTTTAATAAGTCACGTGCCCATGATTTAAATGCTGTTGTTCATCAAACTGTTTCTTGGTGTGAAACACCTTATGTTTCATGTTGTTTATCAACTAAAGAGTCATGCAGGACAAAAACAGAGGTTTTGATCCAACTCAGCCATGCCAACCGGGTTTCCCAAACTGAGGTAGACCCATTTTCCTTTGTATTATTCGTTTCTTTCTAAACCTTTCATACTCGTGTACCTGTCCAAATATCTTTGGAATGTTGTTACTCTACCTGCATCTGCCATTTTCTCTGGTAGTTCATTCCAAATATGAACAATCTTTGATTTGAAAAACTGGCCCCACATGTCTCTTTTAAATATTTCCCCATAAAACTATGTTCTCCTGCTTTGAGACAGCCCTTTCCCCTCACCCACAGCTTACAGAAAACATTTTTATTATTCCGGTTTTCCTTGCCCCCATGACTTTTTAAACCGCTTTAAAGTTGCCCCTTAGCCCCCAACGCTGCAGAGAAAATAGCCCCCGAATATTCTGTCTATCTGTACAACACAAACGACCAGTCCTGACAGCATGTTGATACCTCTCCAATCTAATAATATCCTTTCGACACGGGGTGGCCAAGACTGACCAGGACAGTTCGACAAAACTGAACTCATCGACATCTCGTACATCCATTAAATGATGTTCCAACAGTATATTCAAAGATCTGTGCTATGAAACATGCCAAATGCCATCTTTCCACAAGTATACCTGTGACGCAACATTCAAATAACGCTGTACCTGAAACCTGATTTCTCTCTGTTTGACAGCACTACCGTGGTCCCTTCCATTAATTACTTCCCTTGCTCATCTTAACAAAATGCAACACCACGCATTTATCTAAATTTGATTCGATCTGCTAACCCTCAGCCAATTGACCCAATATAATCATTATCCCTTTGTAATCTGAGATAAACTTCACAATCTGCTATGCCACCAATGTTAGTGCCATCTGCAAACGATCTCACCTGGCTTCAAGATAATTTCATCTCTCAGAGGTTGGTGAATATGAGGAATTCTCTACCCAGCAAATTTCAGAATTCAAATCACTGAACGTGTTTGCGGCAGAGGTCGATGTTTTGATGCATAAAGGAGTTGAGGGCTATGTGGTGGTGGAAGAGAAGATGTGTTGAGACTTGGGGTAGATGGAGTTGAAAAGTGTGGTGGTGGAAAAACACAACAGGCCAGGCAGCATCCGAGGGGCAGGTGTGCCAAGCAGGCTGAGATAAAAGGTAGGAGGGAGGGAATTTGAGGTAGGGTCGCTGGGAATACGATAGGTGGAAAGAGGTGAGGGTGAGGATGATAGGCCAGAGAGTGGTGTTGGGGTGGAGAGTTCGGGAAGGAGATTGCAGGTCAAGCAGTTGGTGCTGAATCTGGTTGTTAGTACTGAGATAAGTGGGGGGCGGGGAAATGAGAAATCTGGAGAAAACTACATTCGTCCCGTGTGGTTGGAGGGTTTATTCCAGAAGATGAGGCTCTTTTCCTACAGGTTTCTTGTGGCTGGGGTCTGTCGATGGAGGAGGCCAATGATCTGCATGACCTTGGCGGAGTGGGAGGGGGAGTTAAAGAGTTCAGCCACGAGACGGTTGGGTTAGTTGTTTCGTGTGCCCCAGAGGTGCTCCCTGAAACTTTCCACAATTAGGCACCCTGTCTCCCCAATGTCGAGTAGTACATCGGGTGCAGCAGATACAGAAAGTGATGTGCGTGGAGGTGCAGATGAATTTGTGACTGATGTGGAAGGATCCATTGGGGCCTTGGAGAGAGGTGATGGGGGAGGTGTGAGCGCAAATGTTTCACTTTTTTGCGGTTGCAGGGGAAGGTGCCTGGCGTGGGGTAGATGAGCCATGATCTTATCGAACAGATGGCTGGAAACGTCTTCTCCTGTTTCCTCTGTCCTTATAATACGTCAGGAATTTTTTAAAGATCATGGAAGTGTGAGAATTCAATCTTTGTAGAAGATTAACGTATCGGAGGAGATACTTCAACAGGAATCAACAAAACGAACATAAAGTCCCAGCATGTTCCATCTATGAACTGTTTAAAACAATCTGATTAAGAACAACAGGATGCAGAACTCCAAGAAGAAGGCATTTCAGACCTTGTTCATAAATGGGACATTTGATGTAGGGAGGAAAAATAAACAATGCTACAAAGAAACTGAACAACTGTTTGGTGTTGCACTGTGACTCAGTGGTGAACAGTGCTGCCTCCAGCGCCGGGGACCCCGGTTCAATCCGACGCTTGGGCGACTGTTTGTGTGGAAATTTAATGTTCTCGTGTGTCTGCATGGTTTTCCTCCGAAGGTTTTGGTTTCCACCAACAGCCCAAAGATGTACAGTTTAGGTGCAATGGCAATGCACTGTTGCCCCATCGCATCTGGTGATGTGCAGAGCAGATCGGTTAGCCATAGGAAATATATAATTACCGAAATCGGTTCGGGAAGAGGCTGTGCGTCTAGTTTGACCAGTATTAAGAGGATTGGTGTGCACTCGACGGGCCAAATGGCTTGCTTCAACACCATAGGCGTTCTATGATTCTATGAACTGTTCTGTGGAAGGATTTTCAGGGAGTGTGAATTGCTGAAATGGCAGAAATGACAAAAACAAAACACATTCTAATGGAACCCGCTGTCCTGCTGGTACACTGAGACAATAAAATGTCTACATGATAAATGACAGTGTTAAATTGCACAAATGAACTGTATTACTCTTCCAGAAAGAAAAGAAGAAAACACGTAACTGAATGCCTTTAAAAGCAATGCTGAAATAAAAATCTAAACAATCCTGAAGGTTGCTGCACTGGTGGATAGAGTGATCAGGAAGGCATATGGTATTCTTGCCTTCATCGGACGAGTTATTGAGTATAAGAGCTGGCAGGTCCTGTTAAATTTGCGCAAGTCGCTGCTTCGGCTGCATTTAGAATACTGTATACAGTTTTGATCGCCACATTATCAAAATGATGTGGATGCTTTGGAGAAGGAGCAGAGAAAGTTTACGAGGATGTTGCCTGGTCTAGAAGGTGCTCGCTATGAAGAGAGGTTGAGTAGTTACCAATTGTTTTCATGAGGAAAAAAAGGAGATTGAGGGAAGACATGTTTGAGGTTTACAAAATCATGAACGGTACAGGCATGGTAGATCGAGATGAGATTTTTTTTTCCGAGGGTGAAGGATTCAATAACAAGAGGTCACGCTTTCAAGGTGAGAGGTGAAAAGTTTAAGGGGGATACACCTGGCAAGTAATTTACACAGAGGGTGGTTGGTGTCTGGAACGCGTTGCCAGCAGAGGTGGTAGAGGCAGGCATAGTAGATTCATTTAAGATGTGTCTGATCAGATGCATGAGTAGATGGGGAGCAGAATGATACCGATGATTATGAATTGACCGACAGGTTGAGAGAGGACAGTTGGATCGGCTTGGGCTTGGAGGCCCGAAGGGCCTGATCCTGGTCTGTTTATTTTCTTTATTCCTTGATCTTGTTCTTCGTTTTTTAAGTGCTAGAACACCATATATAATCCGACTAACCTCCCTTTAGAGACAGAGCCAGACGTTTAAAAACATCGATATGACCTCCAAGCCACCATGCTCAGAGATATCATTTCGCTTCTCTGGAGTTGCTGGCAATTGAACCTGGGACGTCGTAGTGATTCATAACATAGATACAAATGAGTTAAATGTTGCTGGGAATCTACAGGGAAGCCACTGCAACTCACCTAGTTGAATTTTTTACAGTCAGATTGTAGGTGACCATACTAACGAGCCCCAGCATCGTGCTGTGTAATTATTCATTCAAGCTCACAACAGACAGACTCAGCGGCAACAGTTATCGCATGGACAGAGCACAACGCTGATGGTTTGGAATTTAACTTATTTTGCATTGCTGCCTTTGTTAATGTACAATAATAATTTTTATCTTGTGCTAATCATTATCCTTTGAAAAATAATCAAACAACAAATAACACAGGACCACTCGATCATCAGGCATCAGAAAATATATCTTCCAGTAGTAAAAACACTGGAAAATTATTGCAATCATCCCGAAAAGACAAGCTTATTCTGAACTAAATGGAACATGCAAACGATTCGCATACATAAGATTAGCAAATGTTGCATGTACCAATTAAATACCCATGTGCATGTACTCACGTGTTTTATGTACACATTAGTAGACATTTAACATCTTGCACAAGAATTCATGAGCGGTATTTGGCCCCGTGTCTATGGAAAGATGTGTTCGACTTGAAGGGGGCTCAGAGAGCATTCACAGGAATGACCGTGTGGATGAAGGCGTTGCCATATGAGGAGCAGTTGAGGACTCTGGAACTGAATGTGAAGGGATTCAGATATGTGAATGGGAATCTGATTCAAACTTTCAGTACACTGAGAGACCGGAACAGTGTAGACGTGGAGAAGACGTTTCCAAAATAGGAAAGATCAGGACGTGGGGCTCAGCCTGAGAGTGAAGGGATGACACTTTCGAACTGGGATGAGGAGGAATTTCTTCACCGAGAGCATGGTGAATCTGTGGAATTCAGTGCCACAGAAAGGCTGGGGAGACCAAGTCACTGAGTTCATTCAAGATAAAGATAGTTTCTTGTTGAATAAAGGAATCAAGGGACACAGGAAGAAAACAAGGCAGTGGGGATAGGAAACATATCAGTCACGATTGAATGACGGAGCAAATTTGTGTAGCGAAATGAGTACATTCTGCAGATCTAACAGAGAAGTTTATCTATCCATAAAAACTGACAGATATACGGAGATTATCTGACATTTTCATTGCTTATTGCAACAGTTTGCTTTTTTTCCATCAAATATCAGCTCACTGAATTACCACCACATCCACAAACCATCAGTCTGTTCCCCTCCCCCACAGTCACTCAGTAACAGCAGGGTGTACAATCTACAAGACATATTGCAGCAGGTCACCAAGGTCCCTCAGGCAGCTCTCTCTCAACCTCCAATCTGATGCTGATAGAACCAGCAGATGGATGGGAATGACACAACTTGCAAGTTTCCTTCAAGACACTCACCTACATGGCTTTGAAACACATCACCAATCCTTCAATGTTATTGAATCAGTTAAATGACATTTGGACAGCTGCATGGATTTGAAAGGTTTGGGGGTAATGGGCCAAATAGATGAAATAGGACTTGTTCAGTTTCGGAAATCAGATCAGCATGAATGAGTTGGACCGAATGGTCTGTTTCCATGCTCTATGACTCGATGTGTGTGCTCTAATACCAAAAGGTCTGCAGTAATCTAAGAAAGCAGCTCACAACTCTGAAGAGTAACTCGGGGTAGGATTCAGCCTGCTCTGTATTGTAGCTAATTTCTCTGTTAAACATTCATGAATAGACTTGATTCAGCAGACGGAATTAAACAATAAAAAGCATGAACTACTGGTGAAACCACGAGATACATTTCGGTTAGAAATAACCAAAGCCAAGGAAAGTATGTCAAATTTCAACAAAAAATGAGGGAGTCGGATTAAACAGATTTAACACAAACATACAAACCAAAAGAATGACTAATGGTGTAAATCAGAATTCCTGACAAAACAGTTGTTGGAAAAGGTCACGGGACCCGAAATGTCAACTCTGATTTCTCTTCCCAGATGCTACCAGACCGGCTGAAATTTTCCAGTAACTTCTGTTTTTGTTGACACAAACATAACTGTATTTAAGAACTTACCAGTAATGCCAACAGCTGCAAGTATCGGGTAGCAAATGCGTGCTATCTGCAAGATTGTTGAGTATTCCATTCTGTCCCAGTCAGATCTGTCTGTTCCGGTGGAGCCAATGATTCTGTACGTCGAAACACGGTAACATTGTCAACACAGGCTCATTTTATTGGGAAGCAAAATGTCCATTGAGACAATAAATCTGGCTGAATCACCATTAACGGTAGTTGCACTAATCTGAACAAGCAGCAAGCTAACCATTTTCCTCTGAGGTTCATTACGCAATATTACTTATTTTGAAGAATAAAATGTCACTAATTTCTTGAGAATAAGAATAAGATTTTTTTGTCCATGTGTACTCAAGTGCGGAATTATATGATGACAGTGAAATATACACATTTTCATCATTCCCAGCAACACCTTAGGAACAAACCTACCTCAGCTCAAAATCTTAAGCATAAAATAGAAAAAAATAAAGTTAAAAGGTTAGTTTTGACATGTTTTGAAAGACAGAACAATGTGCTGCAGTTTGAAACAAAGCTATTTTGTACTAGACTGAAATGTAGCTTTCCATTCTTTATTGCCTTTAAAATGGACAAAACAATGCGACAGGTTTGAAAATGAGTGGGAATCTCTCATGTCCTTTTCCTTCTGATGAAATAATCGAGATCTGCATTTCTGAGCGGAGATTCCATTCAGGGTTATTCTCAGGAGTGTGCAACTGTACTTCCATCCTGAAAGATCATTCCGGGTTAGAACTGTCTTATTATGCAGAAAGTAAGTGCGTTTTAACTGTGCTGAACAGGTAAAGGGCAAGGTGGTTAGTGACGTACAGCATCAAGTTTATTCCGTGCTATTTGGTTAGTGTGACAAGGTGCAAGCTACGTAGTGTACTGACTGGTGAGAAGTTTGAATGCCGCCTAGGTTGTGGGAAGTGTAGTGATTGTGTTCCTTGTTTGGTGGTTATAAACCTGGTCTAATCAGGGAGCCCTGGCTGACAGATATAAACAGGAGGGTCAACGATTTTGTTTACTCTGAGACCTGGCTCTGAAGAAATAAGACCAGTATCAAGTCCTTTACATGTGTAAATAAAGGGTGACTTGGTGACGGGATAAAAACCAGTGTGGAATTACTTCATTGGCGACGACATTAAGATGGACGAGGCATACATGCAATAGTGCTTACTAGCCGAACTCCAACTGGACTTCAAACAAACGTTTCAAATGGCTTTGTCATTCGAAAATGCGTCGAGTGGAGCATATCGGCTGCAAGGCATGTCCGTGCAAGTAGACACTCTCACCAGAAAACCTGAGCTAGAGGGGCACCATTTGAGTGAAGGCAATTGTATTGCCTCAAGACATATCTGAACAGATGGTCTTCACGACAGCCCACATCAAAACCTCAAAATAAAACCACACCTCGGCCAAACTGTCAACACTTTCTTCAGGATCACAGCTGGTAAGCCATTGTACTTGCTGTCGGTTTGCATTCTTGAAATAGTGAGAGAGTCGCAGTACAGCACAAGTGAGGCAGATAACTGATAGGTCAATTTCCATGAGAGTTCACACCCTGGATATCCTCCCAAAAGGTGGCTCGAAATTGCTGAGCAACATCCAGATTAGAACCAATCAAAATGAACGTCTGATTAAAAGGTCATCTGGCACTAATGGAGGTACATACAAACAGAGTTGTACCAGTGATTGCAGATGAAAATGTGTTGCTGGTTAAAACACAGCAGGTTAGGCAGCATCTCAGGAATAGGAAATTCGACGTTTCGAGCATAAGCCCTTTGCAGAACCAACCTTTAACAAAGTTTGTTTGACTGAAATTCATTAGTGTGTGTAAGACCTCGGCTAGACTGAGAACATAACACGAGGAAAGCTTACAGATTAGGGGGAGTAACGTCAGTTCTGGTCTCGCAGGAGAAGCAGCGGGTTCAGTTCCCACTAATTGTGGTAAAAGGCTCGGGCCAAGGCTGACGGGAAGGAATTAGATGAGAAAGGTTCACTTTGATTGATTCAGCATTTTTCGATTAGAACGTGGCTGCTTGAGAGAAGTCTGAATGAATTTCCTAGAGCTTTTGCAGGACGGTTTGGGATTCCCAAAGGGGCCAAGGACACTTGACATGTTGAGCAGAAAGCAATTCCCCGATTCTGTGAGGCCCGCTCTGTGCTATTTACCCGACATAGAAAAGCAGAGACAGAAATCAGGTTGTGTAAAAGGGGAGGATTCATCAACCCCGTTCACTTTACCAATCGGGCAACACCAGGCTTAGATATTGTGAAAACTGATTGTTCAGTTTGCCATTGTGGAAATTTTAAGCAAACTGTAAACTAATTATCAGAGCTGGAGAAATACCCAAGACCTCATTAAATAAAACAGTATTTTATTATGCAAAGCAAAATATATTGCTATGAGCAATGGTCTCTTCCAGCCATGAGCTGAGCAGCGGCGTGATCGTGCGAAGGTTTCAAAAATGAAGATGCTGGCGAGAGGTTATGTCTGGTAGACGGGATTGGATGCCAACATAGCCACGAGAGAGCGGTATTAAGCACCACCAACTGGTTAAACAACAGCTAGGTCATCCAAGGGTTTACAAAACGAAGCTGCTGGTGAGACGTTATGTCTGGTGCCAGAATTGAATGCCAACATAGCCACGTCATTGTGGCAGCATCCAGCGTTATATTAGTGATAAACATTAAATTCCATACTCCTGGAATCTGCGGGATAACTGCTGAACACATGGATTATACCGTCCTTTCATGGGATCAACGGATTTGGTTATTGTGTATGCCCATTCACATTGATCCCAGTTCCTTCAACAATTTCCATGATGATGATTGCAAAGCGGTGAGCATCATTTTCAAGACATGGACTTCCGGGTGTATTGGTCAAGGACAGCGAGACATCATTTCCCAGCAGGAATTTCCAGTGCTTTCTGACGTCGAAATGCATTCATGTTCAGACAACTCCAGAACATCCACCAACCAATGGTCTGGTGGACAGAGCAGTACAATCATGGAAAGCAAGTTTCAAGAAACAGACGACATCTTCACTCGACACCAAATAGTCCCGGGTCCTGTTCTGTTATACAACTGCCCCTCACACAACAACAGGGATCACTCCAGCAGAGGTGCTGATGGGGAGAAGGATCTGCACCCGGTAGAGCTGATATTCGCGGATCTGGGCGTAGAGTGAAGCAGCACTAGGAACACCCAATATCAGACACATGACTCCTCAAACGGAAAGAGGCAGTTTACTTTAGCGAACGAAGTTTGATGTTGAATCCACAGAAATGACCGTGTGGGAAGAGGCGAGGTTGATGTGAGATCAGGGCATGTCACTTACAGGATTTGGTTAAGTGATGACATTTTGAACAACTAAAACAACATATGAAAGCTGTTGATTTTTAATCGGGAGGAGTGATACATGACTGTCCCCTCAGAACAGCCAGAAAGTGTCATGTCCACCTGTGATTAGCTTCAAAGGAAGTTCCGACTCTCAGATTGATGCAGCCTGAGGAGGATGAGGAAACCCTGCCGTGACACTCTGGGGGCTAGAAACTGTTTAATGTCCAGTAAAGGTCACCTCTGTCCGAGTCAGACTCAGAGGAACCAGATCTGGTGCGATAACGCCCTGGGACAAGCTACAAGAGGATGAGTAGGAGTGCAATCTATGACTTGGTGGGGGAGCAATGTCGTCATTAAAACGTGGGCCGGGTAGATCACTGACTATGAGATCCTTGACTGGGAATGTTAACCATGCCCAATCATGGAGCTGTGGCTGGCAGAGGTAAACTGGAGATTGTATCTGCCAAGTGCATGTCCCTGTTCTGCACTGATGTTCCTGGCTGGGTGTCCTCGGAGAGGGAGCATGCAGTGTCCGCCAATGCTCTTGATGCCTTTAGGGAGAGGTTGTCTTTACCCTTCATTTTCATTTTTGAGTGGAGGCCTTGCCCCGATTGGGTTTTGCTTGTTAGTGGTTCCCTGTCTGCATGGGGTTTTTTTCTTGGTGGTGGAATTATAGCATAAAGTTCTTGCACAACAATGGCATTTTTAAAGAGTCTGTACATAGATTCACACACACACACACATACAGGTGTGATGTTGGGGCAATGTAAGCACCACTGATGAGCAGTCGTCGTGTATGAGATAAATTTAAGATAATGGAAAAAGGGAACACAGGAAAACTCATCAGTGCGTGTTCACACTTGGCAATGTATTTGAGCTGGTTGGGTGAACTTTATGCACTGTGTTCTTGTAAATAAAGGGAGTCTTGGTGACTGGATACCGGCCACTCTAGGACATGAGAGAAAGCTAAATCTCAAACAATTCTAATTGCTTAAATGAGCACAAATTACCAGGTCTGATTTGTGTGTGTGTTTGCGCGCAATCATTCAGGCACTGGGGCTGGGCCAGCTTTGATAACCTGTCACTGGTTACCCCTTGAATGTAGGGGAGAGCTGCTTCTGTCCACTGCTCGTAGGCTGACTCACAATTCGGGAAGGAATTCCAGGATTCTGACCGAGTGAAGTAACAGCAATAAACTCCTTTGTGGGATGGTGAGTGACAAGGTGGGAAACGTGCATGAAATGGTGTTCCCATATATCTCTGCCCTTGTCTGGATGAAAGTGGTCACATGTTGGAAAGTGCTTTCCAAGGATCTTTGGTGAATTTCTGCAGTGCGTCTTGTAGCTGACACGCACTGCTGTTATTGAGTGTAAGTGGTGAAGGGGCTGAATGATTGTGGATGTTGATACAAAAATGCGTGTTGATGTGTCCTGGATAGTGTCTAGAATATTCTTAATAATTAGTGTCAGTCCTCATTCTTGTTTTCACAGCGAATCTCAATGTTCAAGGGACTGCTCAGATATGTTGCCTTACGTGATCATTCACTGTGTGTTATAATTGATGTGCTCAGAAATAAACAGGAGAAAGTAAGAACGAAAGGCGCAATTGCAGGCAGAAACTGAAAGCAAAACTGACATTTTATGACTGTTAAAAAATGCAAAACACGTCCAAATAAGGAGGTTCACGCATGTTGACAATGTTGGTACTTTCAATGGTTGCTGCTGAGAAATGGTATACAGCAATCGGAACAACTTGACAATTTTATTTGCGGAAGGAGGGCCAGAGGCTGAATGTGAATTGTGAATACGATCCTTGAATATTACACATTTTCAGACCGACTGTGAAAAATACCAAGTAAAATCAGACTCCACAATGGCAGCAAATGGGAAGATTTTAATTTTAATATCGGCATTTCGTTGCCGTGTTAGTCAGTCATTGGACATGTTCAGCTGATGTTGCCACTGACCTTGCAGCACAAGAGCATAAACTTATTGATGACACAAAGCAAAGCTTTCAGTACATTAGAAAGTTTCCTTAACCTGAAACACAAAAACAAGGACTCAGCGTTTTGAAGAGCAATATTCTTTTTCAGACACACAACATCAGTTAGAAAGTCAATTTATCATTTTTTTTTTGTCCAAGTGATTATTTCCAATTTTCGTTGCTGACAGTCACCTTTCCAATTTTGGTGACATGGCCTTCTTTTCAGATAATGCAACCTGGGAAATTCCACAAGCTCCTTCAACTTGGAGTTCATGTTGTAAGACTGCAAATACATTTTCAAACAGTGGTCAGACTTGTTTGCTTATTTTTCACGGTTTAATAAATCGAGTAAATAGTTATCTTACTCAACTGATCAACTCCACTCTGAATTTGGTTTGTGCTAGAGTCTATATGCAAGGGTTGGCGGACAAATTCAGAAGCCGTAGCAGGAATCAAATTTGTAGAATAACAAATATTGCTTCATTGAAACTCTTATTTTCATAATTATAGTTTATTATGTGCCAATTGAAAGAGTTTACAACATCTGTCCTCGACAACAGTATACAATTAGCAGACAATGCAAAGAGCAAGATGAGTACTTTATATGCGTGACAAAGACTGGATCAGTAGGATTCTGTCCAGTTCCGTGGATTTGGAAGTTACAACAGATACTGTTGAACTTTGTAAGATTCCTGACAGTCAGAGCATTGAATATCAAAATCAATACATTTGGAAGCAATGATCTAATCATACTGCCAGCCATCCATACACTTTCCAGAATAATGATGCATCATGGACTGATTTTCTGATGCAAAACCAATGGATATTGTCAATAAAAATAAAGACATTAATGCAGAATACGGAGTAATTGAATACAAACAGCAGACCAGACTCACAGCGACTGCAACTACAAACCCACATATTTTGCTCTTAGCTTCTTGCAAAAACCGATCAAATGTGAAACCAAAAGTGAACCAATCGGACAGTCCAGCACTGCAAGGAACAAAACAGCTCTAAAGGCAGACACAAGAGTGATGGATGAGCATGTAACTGGGGAATAAAAGTTGTTAATTCTGTTCACGTAAGACATTACACATGACGAAAAGTAGATCTGCTGGAGACATTGCTATCAAATTGCGAGTGATGCATTTGGAGACCCTAAAACACCTCGTGTCTGGTTCACAACTGTTACTAAATTAATAGAAAGTAAAACAAAGTAACATCCATTCCTTCATGACAAGAGTCAAAGTAGAAATTTCAGCAAAGCATGTCTGCTAAATCCGACCAATTGGCTCAAAATAATATATTAACTTAATTATAAAATGTACAGTCAGAATTTACAATGGAATTATTGACGCAAGCAAACCAGAATGAACTGAGACATGTTAAGAGCCAATAGACAAGCAGATTAAATCAACAAGTAAATGAGAATAATGAAAACATAATGAATTTTATTCCTTAGTGCAAGTATGCCATGCTGATAGATTCACTGAAATGTTTAGCAGATTTTTCATACATACTAAACTGGTAAAGATCAAATTATTATAATAATCAGAAAAGTTATGTCACATCAGGAATTGAGCACATGAGCAATTACGGCTCAATATTTATCTTATGAAGTGGAACTGAGATGGTTGAATATGAGGGTTTGGTGGGTGGGCAGGTCTTTCACTGACCGGGTCTCACACATGCTCATGTATGCAAGTCACAAATCTGAAGAGGCTGTTGACGTGGTGAAGTAGAGTTCGGAGATGAGGATGGATAGGAGCACTTGAGAATCATTATGGAATTTGGTAAATGAGGCACTTTATCAGAACAATGAGACCAAAATGGAAGGTGTAATTACAGGCCGCTTGGTTGGCAATGCATAACAGAAATGTAACCAGATCCTCTACCACCAACATACTGTAGAATCAGTACGTACTAGATTCACTGCACAAATACACCAAAGATTTTCAGACAGTAGCTTGCACACACACAAACACATCCGCACATAAGCGCGGGGCAGCTGATACTTTGGTACATCACCCCCTGCAAATTTCCTTGACGAAACTTTTCGTCCTGAATTGGAAATACAACACCATTCCATCACTTTCTCTGGGTCACTGTCATGGATCTCCCTATCTCAGGGCATTGTTGGAAACCCATAGCAGGCAGGCTGCAGCAATTCAGAGAATTGTTATCAACTTCTCAAGTGCCAACTCGGGACAGCGATTAAATTCTGGTCAGCCAGCTCACATTTCGCACATGAATGGGATATATAACTAGTTAGAATTCAAAAGGCATTTAGAAGATTTGAATTAGTGCTCAGATCACTTGTGTCTGCAAGGTTAAATTACGTGGACTGATACGAACAGTGGTTTTTGGGACAGAATGCTGCAATGAATCATTCACCACCCGCAGTCTACTTTCAGTATCAAAGAGTTTACTAGTGTTAAACCAGTGGGAGGAAACCTCTGGGGTTCCAAAAGCTTCGTCACTGAAGAAAGGAAATGCATAAACGTTTCTAAAATACTTTTATCCCAACATTCGAGGCATCTCACATTATTAGTATTTTGCATACATACACACACAATCTATTTTGCCACGTCTCTGCATGTCAATGATGTCCATTCATAATAGAAAGTCCCCTGTCGATTATGATGTCATGATGTTTCCCCGTTACCGTTATCTCTTTCCTTGAAGCTTTCACAGTGAGCGCTGTGTATCACCAAATTCCAAAACTCTGACGTCTGTACCTGCATTTCAATCTTCCCTGCAATAATGTGGGAGCCATCCATTTCTGTCCAGAAGATTTGCAGTGAAATCTCTTTAATGCTTATTCAGGTTTTCTTTAACGATATGTGCTTATGTATTCAAACTTACAAATTCAAAACATATAATTATGAACATCTGGAAACCTCAACTACTGTAAATCCAATTATGATGGCTCGCAGTCTAAGAAATTCTTCTGTCAGCCTATTCAAGGGTATCCTCATCCAGCTGTTTCTTCATAACAACTGCAGCTGCATGACTCTATTAGAACGTTCTGTGTTTTATTTTAATCTGTTTCCTTGGATATAATCGATCTGCGAAGCTACAATTGTCATCAATCATGCATTATGCCAACCCTGCACCAAACAATGTTACAAGACATGCACTGGGCCTTTAAGAGAAAGGGAATGCTGAACTGAACTGAGAGATAGTAAGCAACTGCGTATATGAAGACGGAGTAGTCCCAGAGTGTACTGAAAATTTGAAAAAAATGTAACGGTTGGCCGTGAAATGTATACCTGAGTTTTGGTCCCATTTGTATAACAATTCAAATTCCACCAAACAGTTTAAATTGTGTCCCCAATACCAAAGATTAATCGAGTATTAATTTATTGTTTTTCCAACTTCGAAAGAATGAGATGGTCCCATGTCGACGGTATTAAAAATGAAGACATTTTGAAAGTTGGTCATAGAAAATTGCTGAAGAGAGAGAGAAACCTCTGGAGAGCTAATTTCCGATTTAACATCTTGCTATGAAATGAATTGGAAACATTCATTCGAAGGCTGCTTTTCACGTGAGACACAGCGCAGTAAAAGGAGTGAAGATGATGCAAGGAAATCATCGGATGAAGAGTGAAGTAACAGAAGATGGAGACTGGCTTTGAAATTAAGTTGATGTGAATTAAATAATTATCTTATTACAACACAATATTATTATACAATTGGAGGCAGATTATAAGCAGTTTAGAGAAACGTTGGCTTAGATTTGTGAATAGCTTCTTTTTAATGTTCAATTACACAGTGAGACATAAATAAATTGTTGTTATTTTATTTCAAACGGGGAATTTGTGAGTTTGCTTTCGGTCATATTTTAACAGATTGCTTGCACTTGTATGTGATTGGTTGAATTAACAGAAGGTCTAGGCATCTTTGTCATAAAACAAGCTATTTCTAATTCAACTGCAAACCACTTTTGGTCACCTTTGTTGCGATAGGAACGTGGTCAACCACGGGGAGTTCACAGAATACTAGATCCCTGAATGGGGCTGCACACCAGGTTCAATCAGGCAACCCCAGCTGACAGATATGAACAGACAGATCATGGGTTCTGTTCACTCTGAGAGCTGGCTCTGAAGAAGCCAGACTATTGTCATGTTCTATGCACGCATACATACTGGGTGACTTGACGATGGGATACCGGTCTTTGTGGATCTATGTCAATATTGTGTTTGTGTCAGCCAAGGGAAGACACAACAACGGAAGTGCAAAAATGCGATTGATAGCATCTGTAAAACCATCACTTTGTTCCAATGAACTAGCGAAGGAAGCATTCCTTGATATGTGCCTTATGGAGACAAAAGTAATTTTCAAGTTAAAGATTTGGGAGCGAGGTTAGGCTGAGCCATACTGAGATTCTGAAGGAACATACCACATCTGTTGTGTCTACCTCCTTTGTTTATTTTGTTTTATTTGCTTGGGCAAGCACTTGAAATCCAACTGAAATCTGGATCATTTTACCTCACATGAAACTGCTTCTACACAGGTAGTTTGGATGATAAATTGTACTTTGCCTCTTATCTATAGGGGCTCATTTCTCTTTAATGATACACATGTTCACAATCCAATTGAAAATGTTTATTAAACTGTTTCCTGCTCTGAAACATTTTAAGTTTAATGTTGGTTTTCAGTCGTAGAATCATAGAGTTACGCAATTCAGCAACAGAGCCTTTGATCCACATTGTCCATGCCAAACAGTTTTCCCAAACAAATACAGTCCAATTTTCCTGCGCCTGGCACCTTTTCCACTAAATCAATCCTATTGGTGTACCTGTTCAAATACCTTTGGAACTGTATGTGAATATACAACTTTCTCTGGAAGTTAATTCCAATTGTGAAACACCCTCAGTGTCAAACTTGTACTACCATCTCTAATGTACAAGTCAGGAGTCTGAGGGTGTACATCCACTTGCCTGGATGGTTGCAGCTCCAACAAAACTCAAGAAGCTCAACACTATTCAGGACCTTCGAAAATACTGAAGAAGACACATACCGGACTCAAAAACATATCTTTTGTTTTTCTCTCCACATAGACTATCAGTTCTGCTGAGTTAATCTGTCGTTTCTCGAAACGGAGGAAAGTGACCAGTGGTATTGCAGAGGAATCAGTGCTGGGCTATTGTTGTATCTGATATGCATAAATAAACTGCAAGAGGGCACTGTTGCTATGAGGGCAAGTTTCCAGATGATCCAAAGATTGGTGTAGTAGCATAAAGCAAAGGGGACTCTCAAAGAATACAGGAGAAGATAGATTGGATTTTGGGTGGAGAAGTAGGAGATTGAGTTGATGCCAGGCAAATGTGAGATTGGGAAGTCTAATCCTAGACTGAATTATGCAGAAAACGGAAGAGCCATAGGAATAGTTGATGAGCAGGGAGATCTGGGAGTTCAGGTCCTTTACCCTGAATTTGGTTGCACAGGTGGATAGAGTGGTCAAGAAGGCATAGGGTGTGCTTGCCTTCATTGGACGGGCTATTGAGTAACAGAGCTGGCAGGCGATGTTAAAATTGTGCAAGATTTTGTTTGACCGCATTTAGGACACTGTGTGCAGTTCATTCCCAAAAGGATGTGGCCGCTTTGGAGAGGGTGCAGAAAAGATTTACGAGCATGTTTCCTGTTATGGAAGGTGCAAGCTATGAAGAAAAGTTGAGTAGGATGGGATTGTTTTCATTAGAAAAAAGGAGATTGGGCTGGGGGCGGACTTGAATGAGGTCTGCAAAATCATGAAAATTATAGACAGAGTAGATAAAGAAAATAGCCTTTTCCCAGAGTGAATGTTTCAATAAAGAGAGGTCATGCTCTCAAGGTGAGCAGTGAAAGGTTTGAGGGGAATACAAGCGGCAAATACTTTATGCAAAGGATGTTAGGTGCCTGGAACGCGTTACCAGCAGAGGTAGTAGAGGCATGCACGGGAGTTTCTTTTAAGATGCATCTGGACAGATGCCTGAGAAGGTGGGGGATCAGAGAGGTATAGATGGTTAAGAAATCGGTTGACAGCTTTAGACAGTGGGTTTGGATCATCTCAGGCTTGAAAGGTCGAATGGCCTGTTCCTGGGCTGTAACTTTTCTTTATTCGTCTCTTTGTTCTTTGTTTACTTTGTCAATTGCAGATATTCGGCATCTGCTGTAGCTTGCATTTATTCCATGATGTGTCAGTTTACATGTTTTTCACCACATCCACAAACCATCAGTCTGACAACTACACCACCCTCCCCCCACCCCGCCCCCCCCTCCCAAACACACACCACCCCATCTTCCGGCCACTGCCACTCAGTGAAAGCAGGCAATATCATCTAAAAAGACACATTGTAACACCTCATCAATGTCCCTGTCATCCTCACAACTGCTACTGTCTGGAAGCAGAGGAGAATGGCGATTGAAACCACGTGCAAGTTTCATTCAAGCCACTCACCTTCCTGGCTTGGAAACACATAGTGTTTCTTTAGTGTTGTTGGATCAGTTCAGAGACATTTGCACAGACTCAAGGTTCGAAAGGAATTTGGGGATAAAGGACAAGTGTATGAAAATCTGACCCATTCAGTTGAGCAATCCTGGTCAGCGTGAAGGACTTGCAAAGGAGAGTCTGTTCCGTGCTGTATGCCTCTATGCTCGTTCACTTATCCCAAATGGTCTGCAGTGGTTTGAAAAGGATCCTTCTGAAGTGTAACTTGGTCTGGCGAATACATGCTGACTCAGCTTTTTCTCCACTGGAAATAAATTCTCAATAAAAAATTATCGATAAACCAACTGCTGCAGATGGATGCAAACAACAGTGAAATTGTTGACCGACGTTCGGCAATGAACTACAACAGAAATCACTGGAAACACAAAGTTTAGGAATAGCCAATGTCCGGTAAATACGCCAAATTTCAATGAAGAATGAAGGAGTTGAGTTAAACAGATTGTATGCAAACATAAAACCCAAAAGAATTGTGGATGTGGTAAAACAGAAACACAAACAGAAGTTGCCAGGAAAAGTTCTGAAGAAATCTAACCAAACCGAAATGTTAACTCTGAGTTCTCTACCCGACCTGCTGAATTTTCCCAACAGCTTCTGTTTGCGTTCACACAAACATAACTGCAATTAAGGACTTACCAATAATACCAACGGCTGCAAGTGTCGGGTAATAAATACATGCTGTCTGTAAGATTTCTGAGTGTTCATCTCTGTCCCAATCAGGCCTGCCTGTAGTTGTTCAAACAATGAATCTGTTCGTCTAAATACAAAAATATTGTCAAGACAGCCTAACTTTATTTGAAAGCTAAATGTCCAATGAGATAATAATTCTGATTGCACAATTTGCAGTAATCCAAATTAGCAGCAAATTAACCACTTTCCTTTGAGGATTATTACGTAGTGGAATATATTTTGGAAATTAAAATGACAATAATTTCTTGAGAATTTGAATTAGATTTCATTGACATGTGTACCGAAGTGCATATGTACATGAGTGCAGTGAAAATTGTACAATGGGAACATTGCGAGGTCCACCTTACATGCAATGGTATATCCGAACAAAATCTCAGGTACACTGCAGAAACATACTGTTCAAAGCTAAAACTGGAAAGACGTGATTTGAAATCTTTTCTAAAGACAGCACAATGCACCTAGTTTGCAATAAAGCTAATGTGTACGAGACTGAGATGCACGTTTCCCTTCATTATTGCTTTTTAGAATAAATTGACTGCAGGAACAGGTTTTCTAGTGAGGGGAATCTCACACCTATACCTAACTGGTCCCTTTCCTTCCTGATGATAGAAAAGAACTCTGCATTTCTAAGAGGAAATCCCATTCAGGGTTTACCGCAGGAATGTGTAACTATAATTCCATCCTGATCTTTCCTGGCGAGAATTGTATTACAATGCATAAAGTCAGTGTTATGTGACAGCGCGGTGAGAGTGAGGTGTCAGGTGGGGATTTGACAGACAACAGCAGGTTAATTGGGTGCACGGTGGTGATGGTGCCAAGGTGCCAGGTATGAAGGATTCTGACTGGTAAGGGATTAGAATACCAAGTGGGATATGGGTAGTAGAGTGATTGAGTTCCCTGATTGGGTATGTTAACCTGGTCCATTCAGGGAGCCCTTGCTCAACGTTGCAAATAGGATTTCTTTGCCTTTAAATTATTGTTTATTGAGATAGTTTGTTTTCTGGATTTTCTGGATTTGAAGCAATAAAAGAAAAGAAATTCAAACAGCAATTCTGGGTTCTGCTCCCTCTGAGAGCTGGCTCTGAGGAAACCAGACCATGACAAGTACTGTACATATCTAAAAAGAGTGACTTGGCAATAGGATACCGACCTCTGTGAAAGTATTTCATTGAGATTTATGATGTATCCACGCTAAAGCGCCTACGAGCTGAAATCTAACTTGACCTCAAATGTTGTCATTCGAAATGCATCAAGTGGAACATGTCAGTGGCATGGTATGCCGATTGAATAGCACATCTCACCAGGCAAACTGGCCTTGCGGGATACTGCTCGAGTGAAAGCAATTGCATCACCTCAGGACATAATCCTGAGTCGATATACTCCAGGTCAGCTCATACCAATAGCCTCAAAACAAAGCCAAACTTCTGTCTAACTGTGGACATTTTCTTCAGTATCAGAGCCAGCAAACCATTGCAGTTGTTGCCAAGATGCAGGCTTCTGATAGTGAAAGAATCCCACTAGATCTGAAGTATAGAAGAGAACTGACATGCTGGAACCCAGGTGTGTGCACTCCCGATAGTTGCCTTGGAACACTTACATTGTTCAGCAGCATCCAAATCATAACCAATCAAAATAAACATCTGTTAAATGGTCAACTGGTTCGACTGGAGGTATATAACAGCACAAGTGTATCTGTGATTGCAGAACCAACCTTTAAAAACGTTTGCTCGGTACCCCAACTCTAAAGTTTGTGTAAGAGTTCAATTCCAGAGAATCTTTTCAGATTAAGGGGAGAACTTCAATTCTGGTCTCGTACGAGAAGCAGCTGGAACAGTTTTCAACTGAGACACTTTTATGTGCTCAAACGTTTCCAATAAGAAAATAGCTTCTATTGCTTCACTTGTTGTGGGTGGTACAGTAGCTCAGTGGTCAGCACTGCTGTCTCACAGTGCTAGAGACATGGGTTCAATTCCCACCTCAGGCGACTGATTTGGTGGAGTTTGCAGTCTCCCATTGTCTGCGTAGGTTTCCTCCCACAGTCCAAACACGTTCAGACTCGGTGAATTGGCAATGCTAAATTGCCCATTGTGTTAGCTTAAGGGGTAAATGTCGGGGAATAGGTTTGGGTTGCTTTGCGGATGGGTGTGGGTGGTTGGGCTGCAGGGCCTGCTTCCACACTGCAAGTAGTCTAATCATTTTACGCGACGAGGGTGTCACTGGATAACCAGTGTCCATGCCATCCCAGAGGGAAGTTATGAGTCAATCACATGGCTCTGGATCAGGAGTCACATGTAGGCCAGACAAGCGGTGGACAGCGGTTTCCTTTCCTGAAGCAGATTGGCTTCTTCCAACATTAGTTAATGCATTCCTGGTCATTAGAGACATTTGATTCAAGATTTGTATTGAATTCAAATTCAAAGGCTGCATTCGAACCTGGGTCCAATAATTTTACCTGGGTCTTTTGGTTGACAGTCCATCAATAATACCACTACGTCATTACCTCGACGATAGAGTGAATTCCAGACTTGAGTGAAGACTGAATGAAAGACCCAGAGTTTTCTATAATGTCTAGGAATTCCCAAAAGATCGAAGGCCAACTTGTAAGTTGATCATAAAGCAATTCTACAATTTTGCCCAGTGCAATTTAACCCATAGTGAAAAGCAGAGGCAGAAATCAAAAGGCTGGAAAGGGAAGGAATAATTAACCCAGTACAATTTGCAGAATGGGCAGTGAAGGTATTGTCCTGAGTAAAGATCTCCACCAGCCATTGGCTAAGCACCAACGGGATCATCCAGGGGATTTCCAAAATAATCATGTTGTGAGACGTCATGTCTGGTGGCCAGGATTGGATACCAACATAGCCACAGTCGGGCAGTGCCCAGAGTGCCATTAAGTATAAAAATTCCCACCAACGGGTGCTTTACAAATACATGTGAACGGCTGGATACACCATGGACTTGATTATTGACCATTGACTACACCGGTACATTAATAGGCTCAATGATCTTGGTTACTGTGGATGCTCATTGAAAGTGTTTGGACCTGCATAGAATTCTTTGAAAGTAAGGCCAGAGACTGAATGTGAATTGTGAAGAAGATTTTTAATCTTACATATACTCATCCAAGCCGCTAATAATGCCAGTAAAAGTAGACTTCAGAATGACAGTAGTTTGGAAGATATTCAGTTTCATCTTTGCATTTCGTGGTCGTCAGTCACTGAACAGGTTCACACGACGTTGTCACTGAGCTTTCAGCAAAAGAACATAAACTGATTGATGACACAAAGCAAAGCACTAAATACATTAGGATTTCGAGAAGGTCGTCACATGGAACAGAAAAGCAAATAATCAGCCCAGTAAACAGCAATAGCTATTAGAGATACCCAATTTAAATGAAATATTAGTGGAAATGCAATTTGTTTTTTTTTACAGAAGTGGTCATTTCCCATTTTCGTGGAGAGTGGCTTTTTTTCCAATTCTGAGGGCATCGACATCTTTTCAGTTAATGCAGTTAAGGAAATTCCACAAGCTCTTTCAAATTGGAGATCTTGTTCTGATACTGAAAATACGTCTCCAAATACAGGTCTGACCTGTATGCTTATTTGCACAGTTTAATAATTCGAATAAATGGATATTTTACTCCATTGATTAACTCCTCTCTGAATTTACTTTGCGTTAGGGCATATATGCAAGTGTTGGTGCACGAATTGATAAGCTGTAGCATGAATCCAATTTCTTGAAGAACAAAAATTGGATCATTCAACGTCTTGTCTTGATAATTATAGTTTATTCCTTGCCACTTGAAAGAGTGTATGACATACGGCATCCACAACAGTATAAAATTAGCAGATAAGGCAAAGAGCAGAATGATGGATATTCTCCTGTTTACCAACACTGGATCAGTATTATTTGGTTCATTTCCGTGGATCTGAAGGCGACAGCGGATGCGGTTAGCTGTTATAATATTCCTAACAGTCAAAGCATTGAATACCAAAATCAGCACAATTGGAATCAATGGTGTAATTATACACTCAATGCATTCATACACATTCCAGAATAATGAAGTTTCATAGTCGGATCTGGTGATGCAAAGCCATGGTACATTGTCAATAACAACTGAAGGAGTAAATACAAAATACCAAGTAACTGCCCGCAAACAGCACACCACACTCAAAGCTACTATAACCACAAATGCAGTTCTCGTATTGCAATATCTTGCTCTTAGCTTTTGGCAACAAATTGCTACAAACCGGTCAAATGTGAAAGCAACTGTGAACCAAACTGAACAGTCCAGGGCTGCAATATACATAACAACTCTCAAGGCACACACAGGCGTGATGAATAAGAAATTAACTGGCAAATAAAGATTGTTAATTCTGTTAAGTAAGACATTAAGGATGACGAGAAGTAGATCTGCTGTCGACATTGCCAACAAATAGCGAGTGATACATTTGGAGAGCCCACAATTGCCTCGATTCAGGATCACAATTCCAACTACATTAACTGGAAGAAAAATAAAGAAATGTATACGTCTTCACCATTCCAGACACAGCAAAAATATAATATATCTGCCAAAACATGTATGTGGTAAATTAGACCAATTGCATCATCCTAATATATTAACTCAATTCCACGATGCATAGTGAAAAGTTACAATCGAATTATGTAGTCAAGCAAACAGAATGAAACAAAGACATGTTGGGATGTAATAGAGAACAAAGTAAATCAACAAATAATTCAGGTTAAAAATCATAAAGAATGAAATGTTTTAATGCAAGTATGTCATACTAAGAGATTGCTTGAAATGTTTCAATGATTTTTCATACTTCTTAACCAATTAATGGAAGAAAAATCAAAGCAAAATGGTATTAAGCACAAGGTATTTCACATCAGGAACTGAGTTCATGAGCACATAACAATACATATTTTATGATGTGGAACTGGCATGGTTGAATATGAGAACTGTGTTGTTGGACTAACCTGACATTGACCATTGTCACGTGTTTTCTCATGTATACTCGTCACAAATCTGTAGGGCCTGGTAATGAGGGGAGCAAGTTCTCGTATATGAGCAGACATAAGATCACGTGATAATCATTTTGGAGCTTGGTGAATGCAGTACTTTATTAGAATAGTAGCACATTATTTGGAAGGTGAGATTACAACACGATTGATTGACAACGCATCCACAAATATATCCTCCTCCAACACAACAACGCTCTGAAGGAACAGTGTGTGTCATCTAGAAAATCCACTGCAAACGTTCACCAAAGATTCACAGACTTATCAGCCACAGTTACAAACACTTTCATCCAGAAGAACATGACATCTGATACATGGGAGCATTGTCCCTTGCAAGTTCGCGTGGTGACACTCACCGTCCTGACATGTTAATACATCACCGTTCCTTCACTATCACTGAATTACCAACATGAAGTTCCATGCCCCAAGGCATTCTGGGTAAACACACAGCAGGCAGACTGCATTAATTCAAAAGGGTGTCACCATCTTCTCAAGCGGCAACCAGGGACAGGCAATAAGTATTTGCCTGCCAGCTCACATTCCACACATAATAAAAGGACGAGTCAGAATTCATAATTCAGGTGAATATATCAATTTGTGCCAGTAAGGTTAATATTTGTGGAGTGATATGAACATTAGTGTTTTGGGGCAGAATGATGAAAGCAATCACTGAACACCCGGAGTCCACTTCCAGCATCAAAGAGTTTATTGATGTTACCCTTGTGGGAGGAAGCCTCTAGGATTCCAATACCTTCTTCATTCGCAAAGGAAAGGCATAAACGTTTAAACATCCATTTTGTCCCACCATCACAGACCATTCATATTCTCAATTTCTTACAGCCATGCCAAATCTAATCAGTCATGCAACTTCTCAGTGCTTGACAGTCTTACAGACGACCCTCTGTCTTCTCTGATGTCATGATATTTCCCAGATGTCCTGATCACTTTCCTTCAAACTCTCACGGTGCGTGCTGTGTCTAACAACATTTCAATACTGCTCACGTTGCACCTGAAGTTCAAAAACCCCCTGCAATAGTGTGGGAGCCCTCCATTCCTGCCCAGAGGAATTTTAGTGGAATCTCGTTCCCAGTTATTCAGCATTTTTCGTGTTGTGTGCATATTTATACGAACCCTGCATTTCAAAAAATGAAACTATGAGCGTCTGGAAATTTACTTGTCATAACTCTCAGAATTTAAAGCAGCTGGGCCAGGAGAATTTTAAATCAACATCCTCAAAAGTGTCCTTCTCTCGCTGTGTATGCATGAACAACTGCAGCTGCATGTCTCCAAATGGACAATTTGTGTATTATTTTAACATGTACCTTGGATGTAATCTGTCGGAAAAGCATGCTTTGCTTTAATACTAAATCAATCAAATCTTATGAAGTTGAAGACATGTCCCTTGAAGAGAGAGGAATGCTGAACTGTACTGAGAGGTTACACACAACTGTGTTAATGACCTTTTGTTTAATGTTTACTGTTAGAGTTAGAAAATAAATAGATGTAATTCTGTTTAATTTGAGAGCGAAATTATGTGAGTTCTGTGTCCCTCATATTTTAACAACTTATGAGGCAAGGCAAGCTTTTCTGTGTGATTGGTTTAATTAACAGAGGGGTTTGATTTCGGTATCGGGACACATTCTGTTTCTAAGTCAACTTCAAAATATGTGAGATCATCTTTGTAACAATGGGAACATACTCAGCCAGGGAGACCTCAATGAATATGTGTTTCCTGATTGTGGATGTTCGCCTGTTCGAATCAGGGAGCCCTGGCTGACATACATAAATCAGCGGATCTGTTCGCTGTCAGATCTGGTTCCAAGGAAGCCGGACAAGTGCCATGTCCTGTGCACGAGCAGAGAATGGGTGACTTGGTGATGTGTTTCTGGCCTCTGCACAGTTATTTCCAACTTGTGTTGGTTTCAGACAAGGGCAGACTGCACAGTGGCAAAGCAAAAATACAATTGATCGCAACTGAAGAATTATCACTTCTTTCCAAAAGATTAGTCAAAGAAGCAATTTATTGCCATTTTTGAGATTAGATTACCTGCAGTGTCGAAACAGGTCCTTCGGCCCAGCAAACACATTCCAACCAGACCCATTCCCTTACATTTACCCCTTGACCTAACTCTGCGGGCAATTAAACATGGCCAATTCACCCAACCTGCACTCAACCTAGATTGTGCCAGGAAACCAGAGCACGTGAAGGAAACCCACGCAGACACGGGGAGAATGTTCAAACTCCACACAATCAGTCACCTGCGGCGGGAATTGGACGAGGGTCTCCGGTGCTGTGAGGCAGCAATGCTTACCAATGAGCCACCGTGCTGCCCAACTTGTTGAGTCAAAAGTTTGGGATCGAGCTGATATGGTACCACACAGAGACTTTGAGGTAAGAAACAAATGCTAATACTTTCTCTTACGTTCGATAATTTATTTCATTTCCTTGGCAAATAATTGACTTCCAACTGAAGTCTGAAACGTTTAAAACAGAGTAAGCTTTCATCGATGCAATTAGCTTCAAAGAGAAAGTATAGAACATTGGGGATTCGTTTTGCCTGATATTTATAGAGGGTTGTTTCTATTTAATAAGTCACGTGTCCATGATTCAATTGCTGTTGTTCATCAAACTGTTTCTTGGTGTGAAACGTCTTATGTCATGCAGGACCAAAACAGAAGTTTTTAACCAACTCAGCTATGTCAATCGGGTTCCGGAAACTGAGGTAGACCCATTTTCCTATTTGTGGCTAATTTCCTTCTATCCCTTTCTTACTCGTGTACCTGTCCAAATATCTTTGGAAAGTTGTTACTCTATCTGCATCTTACCATTTTCTCTGGCAGTTCATTCCAAATATGAACCATCTTTGATTTGAAAAATTGGCCCCTCATGTCTCTTTTAAATCTTTTCTTATAAAATAAAAAACTTTAAGACACCCCGTCCCCCTCACCCACAGTATACAGAAAACATTTTTATTATTCCCGTTATCCTTGCCCCTCATGAATTTTGAAACCTCTATAAAGTTTCCCCTCAGCCTCCAACGCTGCAGAGAAAATTGCCCCAGAATATTCAGCCTATCTGTACAACACAAACGACTAGTCCTGGCAACATATTGATAAATGTTAATGGAAACCTCTCCAATCTAATAATATCCTTTCGACACGAGGTGGCCAAGACTGACCAGGACAGTACTACAAAACTGAACTCACCAACGTGCCGTACATCCATAACATGATGTTCCAACAGTACATTCAAAGATCTGTGCTATGAAACATGCCAAATGCCATCTTTCCACAAGTATACCTGTGATGCAACATTCAAATAACTCTGTATCTGAAACCTGATTTCTCTCTGATGGATAGCACTGCCGTGGTACCTTCCATTAATTACTACCCCTGTTCACCTTAACAAAATAGAACACCACGCAGTTATCTAAATTTGGTTCCATCTGCTAACCCTCAGCCAATTGACCCAACACATCTACATCCCTTTGTAATCTCAGATAAGCGTCACAATTTGCGATGCCACCAATGTTGGTGCCATCTGAAAACGTTCTCACCTGGCTTCAGTATAATTTCTTCTCTCAGAGGGTAGTGAATATGAGGAATTCTCTGCCCACCAAATTTCAGAATTCAATTCACTGAACGTGTTTGATGTGGACTTCGATATTTTGAAATACAAAGGAGTTGAGCGCTACGTGGTGATGGAAGACAAGAAGTGTTGAGATTTGGGGACGATGGAGTTGAAAAGTGTGGGGCTGGAAAAACACAGCAGGCCAGGCAGCATCCGACGAGCAGGAGAATCGAAGTTTCGGGCGTAAACCCTTCTTCAGGAATGCGGTTGGTGTGCCAAGTGGGCTGAGATAAAAGGTTGCAGGGAGGAAATTTGGGGAAAGGGTGCTGGGAATACTGTAGTTGGAAGCGGGTGAGGGTGAAGGTGTAAAGCCGGAGTGGGGGGTGGGGGGCGGAGAGATCGGGAAGGAGATTGTGGTGCTGAATCCGGGGGTTGGGACTGATATAAGGTGGGGGAGGGGAAATGAGAAATCTCTAGAAATCTACATTCATCCCGTGTTGTTGGAGGGTTTATGGGCTGAAAATGAGGCTCTCTTCCTCCAGGCTTCTTTTGGTCTGGGTCTGGCGATGGAGGAGGCCAACAATCTGCATGTCCTTGGTAGAGTAGGAAGAGGAGTTAAAGTGTTCAGCCATGAGGCGTTTGGGTTAGTTGGTGCGGGTGCTCCAGAGGTGTTCCCTGAAACGTTCCGCAAGTAGGCGACCTGTCTCCCCAATGTAGAGGAAAACACATTGGGTGCAGCAGAAACAGTAATTGATGTGCGTGGAGGTGCAGGTGAATTTGTGACTGATATGGAAGGATCCATTCGGGCCTTCGAGAGAGGTGATGGGGAGGTTTGGTTGCAAGTTCTTCACTTCTTGCACTGGAAGGTACCAGGAGTGGGGTAGATGAACCATGATCTTATCGAACAGATGACAGGCAACGTCTGCTCCTGTTTCCTATGTCCTTGTAATACATCAGGAATTTTTAATGATCATGGAAGTGTGAGAATTCAATCTTTGGAGAAGATGAACATATCGGAGGAGATACTTCAAAAGGACTCAACAAAATGAAGATGAATATATCGGAGGAGATACTTCAAAAGGACTCAACAAAATGAACTTAATGTCTCAGCATGTTCGATCTATGAACTGTTTAAAACAATCTGATTAAGAACAACAGAATGCAGAAATCCAAGAAGAAGGCATTTCAGACCATGTTCATAAATGGGACGTTTGATGTCGTGAGGAGAATTAAACAATGTTACAAACAACCTAAACAACTGTTTCGTGTTGCACGATAGCTCAGTGGTGAACAGTGCTGCCTCACAGTGCCGTGGATAGAACACAAGGCTGATAGTTTGGAATTTAACTGATTTTGCATTATTGCCTTTGTTAATGCACGATAATAATATACATCTTGAGTTAAACATTAGCCTTTGAAAAATAATCAAACAACAACAAAAAACAACGGACCTCTCGATCATCAGGCATCAGAAAATATATCTTCCAGTAGTAAAAACACTGGAAAATTACTGCAATCATCCCGAAAAGACAAGCTTATTCTGAACAAAATGAAACATGCAACAGATTCGCATACATAAGAAAAGTGAAAGTTGCATGTACTCATTAAATATTATTTGTACACATGAGTACATGTGCATGTATTCACGTGTTTCATGTACACATTAGTAGACATTTAACATCTTGCACAAGAATTCATGAGCGCTATTTGGCACCGTGTCTATGGAAAGATGTGTTCGACTTGAAGGGGGCCAGAGAGCATTCATAGGAATTATCGTGCGGATGAATGCTTTGACATATGAGTAACAGTTGAGGACTCTGGAACTGTACGTGATGGGGTTCAGATATGTGAATGGGAATCTGATTCACACTTTCAGTATACTGAGAGACCTGGATAGTGTAGACGTGGAGAAGATGTTTCCAAAAAAGGACAGATCAGGACGTGGGGCTCAGCCTGAGAGTGAAGGGATGACACTTTCGAACTGGGATAAGGAGGAATTTCTTCAGTGATTGGATGATGAATCCGTGGAATGCAGTGCCACAGAAAGGCTGGGGCGACCAAGTCACAGAGTTCATTCAAGAAAAAAGATAGTTTCTTGTTGAATAAAGGAATCAAGGGACACAGGAAGAAAACAGGGCAGTAGGGATACGAAACGTATCAGTCATGATTGAATGACGGAGCAAATTTGTGTAGTGAAATGAGTACGTTTTGCAGATCTAACAGAGCAATTTCTCTATTTATAAAAACTGACAGATATACTGAGATTATCTAACATTTTCGAACATAGAACATAGAACATAGAAAGATACAGCGCAGTACAGGCCCTTCGGCCCTCGATGTTGCGCCGATCGAATCCTACCTAACCTACACTAGCCCAATAACTTCCAAATGCCTATCCAATGCCCGCTTAAATGACCATAAAGAAGGAGAGTTCACCACGGCTACTGGCAGGGCATTCCATGAACTTACAACCCGCTGTGTAAAGAATCTACCCCTAACATCTGTCCTATACCTACCACCCCTTAATTTAAAGCTGTGTCCCCTAGTAACACCTGACTCCATTAGCGGTAAAAGGTTCTCAGTGTCGACCCTATCTAAACCCCTAATCATCTTATACACCTCTATCAAATCTCCCCTAAACCTTCTCTTCTCCAATGAGAACAGCCCCAAGTGCCTCAGCCTTTCCTCATAAGATTTTCCTACCATTCCAGGCAACATCCTGGTAAACCTCCTCTGCACTCGTTCCAATGCCTCCACATCCTTCCCAAGGTATAGCGACCAAAACTGCACACAATGATGAGGCCGCACCAGAGTCTTATACAGTTGCAACATGACCTCAGGACTCCGGAACTCAATTCCTCTACCAATAAAGCCCAGTACACCATATGCCTTCCTCACAACACTATTTACCTGAGTGGCAACTTTCAGAGATCTGTGTACATGGACACCAAGATCCCTCTGCTCATCCACACTACCAAGTAGCCTACCATTAGCCCAGTAATCCATCATCTTGTTACTCCTACCAAAGTGAATGACTTCACACTTAGCTACATTGAATTCCATTTGCCACCTTTCTGCCCAGCTCTGCAACTTATCTATATCCCGCTGTAACCTACCACTTCCTTCCTCACTATCCACAACTCCACCGACTTTTGTGTCATCCGCAAACTTGCTTACCCAGCTTTCAAGCCCTTCCTCTAGATCATTTATAAAGATAACAAAAAGCAATGGTCCCAAGACAGATCCTTGTGGTACACCGCTAGTAACTGTACTCCAAGATGAACATAGTCCATCAACTACTACCCTCTGTCTCCTTCCAGCCAGCCAATTCCTAATCCAAACCTCTAATGTATCCTCAATGCCATACCTCCGTAGTTTTAGCATTAGCCTACCATGGGGAACCTTATCGAATGCCTTACTAAAATCCATATACACAACATCTACTGCTTTACCCTCGTCCACTTCCTTAGTCACCTTCTCAAAGAACTCAATAAGGTTTGTGAGGCACGACCTGCCCTTCACAAAACCATGCTGGCTATCCTTGATCACGTTATTCCTATCCAGATGTTCATAAATCTTATCCCTTACCATTCTCTCTAAGACTTTGCCCACCACTGAAGTCAGACTCACTGGCCTATAGTTACTAGGGCTATCCCTATTCCCTTTCTTGAACAAGGGGACCACATTCGCTATCCTCCAGTCCTCTGGTACTATTCCTGTTGACAATGACGACATAAAAATCCAGGCCAATGGCTCTGCTATCTCCTCCCTAGCTTCCCATAGGATCCTAGGGTAAATGCCATCAGGCCCAGGAGACTTATCTATTTTCATCCTCTCCAATATTCCCAGAACCTCTTCCCTGCATATTTCCAGGCCATCCATTCTAATCATTTGTGACTCCATATTCACGTCAGCAACAGTGTCCTGTTCCTGAGTGAATACTGATGAAAAGTATTGATTTAGTGTCTCTCCAATCTCCTCCGCCTCCACACACAACTTCCCACTACTATCCTTGACTGGACCGATACCTGCCCTAGTCATCCTTTTATTCCTGACATACCTATAGAAAGCCTTTGGGTTTTCCCTAATCCTACCAGCTAAAGACTTTTCATGTCCCCTTCTCGCTTCTCTTAGCTCTCTCTTTAGATTCTTCCTGGCTACCTTATAACTCTCTATCGCCCCAACTGAACCTTCACGCCTCATCTTTACATATGCCGCCTTCTTCCCTTTCACAAGGGATTCCAATTCCTTACTAAACCACGGCTGCCTCACAAGGCCCTTTACACCATGCCTGACTGGTACATACTTATCGAGGACACGTAGTAGCTGCTCCTTGAACAATCCCCACACCTCATTAGTGTTCTTCTCTTGAAGCCTGTTTTTCCAATCCACACATCCAAAGTCATGCCTCACTGCATCATAATTTCCCTGCCCCCAGCTATAACTCTTGCCCTGCGGCGCACACTTATCCCTCTCCATCACTAAAGTAAAAGTCACCGAGTTGTGGTCACTGTCCCCGAAGTGCTCACCTACCTCCAAGTCTAACACCTGGCCTGGTTCATTACCTAGAACCAAATCCAGTATAGCCTCACCTCTTGTTGTTTATTTTCGTTGTTTATTGCAGCAGTTTGCATTTTCCCCGCAAATATCAGCCCACTTAATTGCAACCACATCCACAAACCATCGGTCTGTTCCCCTCCCCCACAGTCACTCAGTAAGAGCAGGGTGGACAATCTACAAGACCCATTGCAGCAGGTCATAAAGGTCCCTCAGACAGCTCTCTCCCAACCTCATATCCGCTACTGACTAGAAGCAGCAGATGGATGGGAATGACACAACTTGCAAGTTTCCTTCAAGACACTCACCTTCATGGCTTTGAAACACATCACCAATCCTTCAGTGTTGTTGAATCAGTTAAACGACATTTGGACAGCTGCATTGATCGGACAGGTTTGTGTGTAGTGTGCCAAATAGAAGGAAATATTACACTTTCGGAAATCTGATCAGCATGAATGAGTTGGACCGCGGGGTTTGTTTCCGTGCTCTTTGACTCGATGTGGGTGCTCTAAAACCAAATGGTCTGCAGTGGTCTGAGAAGGCAGGTCACAACCCTGGGATACTGGGATGGGGTACAAATGCTGATTCAGCCTGTTCTGTGTTGTAGCTAAATTCTCTGTAAAACATTTATAAGTAGACCTGCTTCGGTAGACGGAACTAAACAATCAAAAACATGAATTACTGGTGAAACCACGAGGAATACTTAGGTTAGAAATAACCACAGCCATGGAAAATAGGTCAAAATTCAACAAGGAATGAGGTAGTCGGATGAAACAATTTTAACACAAACATACAAATCAAAAGATCGACTAATGTTGTAAATCAGAATCATTGAGAAAACAGTTATTGGAAAAGGTCACGGGACACGAAATGTCAACTCTGATTTCTCTGCACAGATGCTGCCAGATCTGCTGAGATTTTCCAGTAACTTCTGATTTTTTTAACACAAACATAGCAGGATTTTAACAACTTACCAATAATGCCAACAGCTGCAAGTATCGGGTAGCAAATGCGTGCTATCTGCAAGATTGTTGAGTATTCCATTCTGTCCCAGTCAGGTATGTCTTATCCGGTGGAGCCAATGATTCTGTACGTCGAAACGCGGTAACATTGTCAACACAGGCTCATTTTATTTGGAAGCAAAATGTCCATTGAGACAATAAATCTGGCTGAATCACCATTAACGGTAGTTGCACTAATCCGCACAAGCAGCAAGCTAACCATTTTCCTCTGAGGTTCATTACGCAATATTACTTATTTTGAAGAATAAAATGTCACTAATTTCTTGAGAATAATTATTAGATTTTTTGTCCATGTGTACTCAAGTGCAGAATTATATGACGACAGTGAAAAATACATATTGCTAGCAACAACTGAAGAACAAACCTACCTCAGTTCAAAATCTTTAGCAAAAACAGAAAAAGTGAAGTTAAAAGAATAGTTTTGAAATTTTGATAGACAGAACAATGTAATACAGTTTGAAGCAAAGCTATTTCGTACTAGACTGAGATGTAGCTTTCCTTTCTTTATTGTCTTAAATGAACAAAATACTGCGATGGGCTTGCCAATGAGTGGGAATCTCTCATGTCCTTTTCTTTCTGAATAAATAATGGAGATCTGCACTTCAGAGCGGCGATTCCATTCAGGGTTATTCTGAGGAGTGTAGAACTGTGCTCCCATCCTGAAAGATCATTCTTGGCTAGGACCTGTCTTATAATGCAAAAAGTCAGTGCGATTTGACTGTGTTGTACGGGTAAGGGGCAAGGTGGTTAGTTATGTACACCATCAAGTTTATTCGGTGCTAGTTGGTTAGAGTGCCAAGATGCCAGCAATGTCGGGTTCTGACTGCTGATGAGTTTGAATGCCTCCTAGGTTGTGGGAAGTGTAGTGATTGTGTTCCTTGTTTGGTGGTTGTAAACCTGGTCTAATCAGGGAGCCCTGGCTGACAGATATAAACAGGAGAGTCAAAGATTCTGTTTATTCTGAGAGCTGGCTCTGAATAAATACTTGACATGCATAAATAAAGGGTGACCTGGTGACGGGATAAAGACCACTGTGGAATGACATCATTGCCGACAACATGAAGATGGACGAGGTATACATGCAACAGTGCTTACGAGCTGATGTCCAGCAGGACTTCAAACAAACTTTCCAAATGGCTTTGGCATTCGAAATGCATCGAGTGGAACATACCAGCTGCAAGGCATGTCCGTGCAATTAGACACTCTCACTAGATCACCTGAGCTGGGGTGGGCACCATTTGAGTGAAGGCAATTGTATTGCCTCAAGACATATCTGAACAGTTTGTCTCCTGGTCAGTCCACATCAAAACCTCAAAACAAAACCACACCTCGGCCAAACTGTCAACACTTTCTTCACGATCACAGCTGGTAAGCCATTGTACTTGCTGTTGGTTTGCATTCTTGAGATAGTGAGAGAGTCACACTACAGCAGAAGCGTGGAAGATAACTGATAGGCCAATGTCCATGAGAGCGCACACCCTGGAAATCCGACATAAAGCTGACTCGAAATTGCTGAGCAACATCCAGATTAGAACCAATCAAAATGCACGTCTGATTAAAAGGTCACCTGGCACGAATGGAGGTAGATACCAGCAGAGTTGTACTAGTGATTGCAGAACCAATCTTTAACAAAGTTCGTTTGGGACTGAAATTGATGTGTTTGTGTAAGACCTCGGTTAGACTGAGAACGTAACCTGAGGAAAGCTGACAGATTAGTGAGAGTACTTCGTTTCTGGTCTCGCATGAGAAGCAGCGGGTTCAGTTCGCAATATTTGGGATAAAAGGCTCGGGCCAATGCTGACGGGAAGGAATTGGTTGAGAAAGGTTCACTTTGGTTGATTCAGAATTTTTCGATGAGAACATGGCTGCTTGAGAAAAGTCTGAATGAATTTCCTAGAGCTTTTGCAGGACGGTTTGGGAAGGGCACTTTCCATGTTGAGCAGAAAGCAATTCCCCGATTCTGCGAGGCCGGATCTGTGCCATTTACCCGACAGGGAAAAGCAGAGTAAGAAATCAGGAGATGAGAAAGGGGAGGAAACATCAACCCAGATCACTTTGCAAAACGGGCAACACCAGGCGTAGCTATTGTGAAAAGTGATTGTTCAGTTTGCCATTGTGGAAATTTTAAGCAAATTGTAAACTAATTATCGGAGCTGGAAATATACCCAAGTCCTCATTAAAGAAAACAGCATTTTATTATACAAAGCAAAAGGGATTGTTATGAGCAATGGTCTCTTCCAGCCATGAGCTGAACAGCAGTGTGATCATGCGAAGGTTTCAAAATGAAGGTGCTGGCGAGAGGTTATGTCTGGTAGACGGGATTGAATGCCAACATAGCCACGAGAGTGCGGCACTGCCCAGAGTACCAACAAGAATCAACATTACAGCCAGCAGGGAACGTCTGTGAAAACATTGGATGATCCCGGTCCTTTCATGGGCTCAATGTTTATTTAGTTAGAGTCATTCAGCAAACTCTGCAATGATGTTTGAAAAGCTGTGAGCACCATGCGCGACACTTGGACCCCTGGAAACAATGGTCATGGACAATGGAATGTCATGTTCCAGCAGGGAATTCCAGTATTGTTTTTCTGAATTGAATGTCATCCGAAATGTTCAGACGACCTTATGAAGTCCAACATCTAATGGTCTGGCAGAAAGAGCAATCCAAACATTAATAGAATATAGAACATAGAAAAGTACAACACAGAACAGGCCCTTTGGCCAACGATGTTGTGCCGAGGATTACTACAAATATAAAATATAGTAACTTAACCTATGCACCGCTCAACTCACTTCTCTCCATGTGCATGTTCAGCAGTCGCTTAAATGTCCCCAATGAGTCTCCTTCCACCACCACCGCTGGCAACGCATTCTATGCATTCACAACTCTCTGCAGAAGAAACATACCTCTGACATCTCCTCTACACCTTTCCCCTAATATCTTAAAACTATGACCTCTCGTTCTAGTCAATCATGCCCTGGGGCAGAGTCTCTTGCTCTTGACTCTATCTATCTCTCTCATTGTCTTGTATATCTCGATCAGGTCTCCGCTCTTCCTCCTCTACAGAGAGAAATCCGAGCTTATTCAACCTGTCTGCAAAAGGCAAGCCCACCAGACCAGGCAGCATCCTTTTTTGCATCCTCTCCAAAGTCTCTGCATCTTTCCTACAGTAAGGCGACCAGAACTAGACACAATATTACAAGGGTGGTATCACCAGGACAACATACAACTTCACTTGATAGCAAACAGTCCTGGCCCGTGTTTTAATTGTAGGACCATACCTCACGCAATACAAGTGATAGCTCCAGCAGAGTTGACTTTTGGAGTAGACTCCCCACCAGATAATACCAGATATTCCAGGACCTGAAAGAAGGGTGAATCATCATCAGGAACACCAATATCAGCACATGCCTCCTCTAAGCGAGAGAGGCAGTTTAAAATTAAATCAATAGTAAGAAACGTAGTGGGGCCAGATGATATGGAATGGGTGTGGTTAGAATTGAGAAACCACAAAGGTAATGAAACCATTGTTGGAGCAATGGATAAGCCTCCAAATAATATTCAGGCGCTGCGGTGCAACACACGCCAGGAAATAGAAAAGATGTGCAGGAGAGGGAAAGTAACAGTCATCACACGAGATTTTAAAAAGCAGATGAACTGAGTAGGTAAGTTTAATCGTAGATTGCAAGAAAATGAATTTGTTTAATGTTTATGAGATGGCTATTTGGAGCAGCATGTTGTGGAACCCACTCGGGAACACTCAATTTAATGTTGTGTAATGGGGCAGACTTGATAAGGGAGCTCAAGGTGAAGGAATGCTTCGGAAAAAGTGATCAAAGTAAGATTGAATTTACTCAGCAATTTGAGTTCGAGAAGGCGGAGTCAGAGGTAAAGGAATTACTGCTGAAGAGGCAACGACAAGGACATGGAGGAGGATCTGGATAGAATTAATTGGTAGAGGAGCCGAGCAGGAAAGACAGTGGAACAGCAAAGGCAGTTATTTCTGAGACTAATTCAAGACACAAAGCAGAGATTCATCCCGAGGAAAAAGAAGCATGGCACAGGAAGGATGCGGGAACAATGGCAGACAAGGGATGTTAGGGATAGCAAAAAAGCAAACGAGAAAGCATATGATGTGGCGATGGGTTGCAGACAATCAAAGTATTGGGAAGCTTGCAAACATCAACAGTGGCCAACAATAAGGGAGGGAAAAGAGTACATATGAGGGGAAAACGAGCAAGCAGTAGAAAGGAAGACTGGACGCATTTCTTTCGATATATAAGGTGCAAAAGAGGGGCAAGAGTGGACATTGAGCCGCTGTACATTGATACTGGAGAGATAGATGTGGAGAACAAGGAAAAGGTTGGGGATTGAATAATTACTCCACATCTGTCTTCACTGTGGAATACAACAGTAGTATCCACAAAATTCGACAGAGTGAGAGTGAAGAGCTGAGTATGGTGGCAATGACCATGGAGAAGGCACCAGAAAAACTGAACGGGCTGAAGCTGGATAAGTCACCTGGGTCAGAAAGACATTCCCCAGAGTTCTCAGGAAGGTAACTGAAGAAGTAGTGGGGGCATGTCGTGACTTATCAGGAATTGCGAACAACCAGTGAAGGTCACAGAGGGCTGGAAATTTGGTCATGGGACACACGATTTTAAAAGTGAGAAAGGCAAAAAACGGAAAATTGCAGACCAACTCGGCTAACCTTGGTCGTGGTTAAGATCTAGAAAACATTACGAAGGATGAAATATCTGTATATTTGGATGTGTACGCTCAAAAAGAGCAGAATCAGCATGGTTTCATCAATGGGACGTCATGGCTGACAAACTCCGGAATTCTTCGAGGAAATAACAAGCAGATTGGACAAAGGAGGAAGCCAATAAATGCTATCTACTTCGACCTCAAAAAGGCCTTTGACAAGGTGCCACACATGAGGCTATGAAATAAGACAAGGGCTGGTGGTGTCACAGGCAAAGTGCAAGCACAGATAGCTTTATTCTGAAGCAGTGGTGCTGGAAGAGCACAGCAGGTCAGGCAGCATCCAACGAGCAGCAAAATCGACGTTTCGGGCAAAAGCCCTTCATCATTGCCAGGCCAAAGTCAGAGAGTGAGGATAAAAGCGTCCTTCTCAGGATGGCAGCTGGTGACAAGCAATGTTCCACAAGACCTCGTTTTGGGACCACAACATTTCACTTCATACATTAACGATATAGATGAAGGAACTGAGGGCATTCTGACGACGTTTGCAGGAGAAACGAGGAGAGGTGGAGGGACAGGGAGCATTTAGGAGGTGGGGTGGCTGCAGAAGGATTTCTACAGGTTACATGAATGGTGAAAGACGTTGCAGATGGAGTAAAATGTGGGAAAGTGTAAGATCAATCTCTTCTGTAGAAAGCATAGAAGCATTGCCTATTTTCCAAAATAATGAGATAATTCAGAAGTCTAAAGTGAGAAGAGACTTCAGAAACGAGAAAGGAGTTCTAGCTCAGGATTCTCTCAACGTAAACTTGCAGGTTGTTTCAGTTGTGAGGAAGGAAAATGCACTGAAGATATTTATTTTGAAAGGACTTGAATATAAAAGCAGAGATGTACTTCTGAGGCTGTATAAGGCTTTAGTGAGACCACATTTGGAATATTAAGTGCAGATTTGGGCCTGATACCTCAGGATGTACTGCCCGACGATCAGAGGAAGTTCACAAGAATGGTCCCAGGAATGAAAAGCAAAACATATGGGGAACGTTTGAAGATTTTGAGTTTATACTGTATGGAGTTGAGAAGGATGAGGGGGCGTCTCACTGGATCATGCAGAATACTGAACGGCCTGGACATAATGGATGTTGGGATGATGTTTCTATTGATATGACAATTAGGCACAGTCTTAGAGTAAAGGGAAGACGTTTTTAGAATAGAGATAAGGAGAAACATCTTCAGACACAGAGTGAAGAACCTATGAAATTCGGAGCAATAGAAAGCTGTGGAGGCCAGGTGATTAGGTACATTTAAGGCAGAGGTAGATAGTTCTTGAGTATCAAGAGAACCAAGTGCTTCACGGAGGATCTGGCAGAATGAGGTTGAGAAACTTATCGGACATGATTGAATGGTGGAGCAGACCCCATGGACTGAATGGCTTAACTTCTGGACTGTACTTAAGTGAACAAAGAAAAGCTGTCCCAAACTATGGGTTATCCACCTCAGTCGAGATTCGAAGAAACCTGAAGAAGAGGATGGAACTCTCCCGAGCTGCAGGTCGAAGAGGTTGGTTACAGTCAAGCACATGTCACCCGTGACCGAGTCAGAGTCAGAGGAAACATACTTGGGGTGAAAATGTCCAGGGAGTAATTACAATATGAAGAGCCGACATACTTCCTTCGACTGAATGGGGAAGTAATATCATCATTGGAACGAGGGCCAGATGGACCACTGACCATGAGATCCTTGGCAGGGGTTGTCAATCTGGACCAATCGTGGAGCTCTGACTAACAAAGATAAACTGGAGATTGTCTCTGCCGTGTGCCTATCTCTCTTCTGCAATGATGCTCGATGCTGGGTGTTCTTGGAGAGGGAGCATGCAGTGTCCAACAGTGCTGTCGATCCCTGTAGGGAGAGTTTGTGACTGCGGGGGATAGAGTACTTTACTTCACTCTGCAAAACCATTTTCATTTCATCTTTACCCTACCCTTCTCTTTCACTTTCGTTTCTCACGCACGCCATGCCTTTATTGGGTTTTGCTTGTTAATGATTAGCTGGCCACATGGGTGATTTTCCTGGTGGTGAAATTAGAGCATAAAGATCTTGTGCAATTGTGTTTTTTTACTGAGTCTGTACACACACGCAGCCACGGATGCACGAGTGATGTGAGAGCAAAATCAGCGCTACTACTGTGCAATTGTCATGTCAGAGATTTTTGAGAGGAAGTGAAAAGGAAAACAGAGAACACAACAGGAAGGTCTCTTCCCTCCAGGCATTGGCTTTGAGTGGCTGTTTGGAGCCCATGTCCTGTACGCTTGTAAATAAAGGGTGACTTGGTGAAGGGATACTGGCGCCAGTGCAGTTATTTACGTGTTAAATGAAGGCATCCGTTTTTATTCATGAGCATTTATTGGAAATCTGAACTGGAATAAAAGAGAACAACCAAATGGCTGTTGGCATATTGCGTTGGGGAGGTGGCACAAGGGAGGGAACTAAATACACAACTGTTTTCAAACGGTTACATGAGCAGAATCTACCAGTCCGTTTTCCTTTTCCTTTCTGCAATAATGCAGACGTTGGGGCTGGGCCAGCATTGATAGCACATATCTCGTTGGCCTTTGAAGCTGGCGGATTTCTCCTTGTTGTGCACGTGCTGGTTGGCTGAGCCACAAAGCCTTGCGGAAGGGCGTTTTGATCCAACAGCAGTGAAGGAAACAGGGATGTATTTTCCAGTCTAGATGGCAACAGACTTGGAGGGGAATGTGCTGTTCATGATATTCACATGTATCTACAGTCCTTGTCTAGATGGAATTGATCATTTGTTTGAAGGTGCTTTACGAGGATCTTCAGTGAATTTTATGCAGTGTATCTTGACGTTGGTACACACAGTTGCTGATACCTTTTCGTGGTGGAGGGGCTGGAGGTTTGTGAATGTACTTACAATCAAGTGGTTGATTTGTCCAGGATGGTGGGAGTCAAAAACTGTGTTGCTGGAGAAGCACAGCAATTCAGGCAGCATCCGAGTTGGAGGAGATTCGACTTTGCGGGCCCCATCATCAGGAACTTGGGGGTAGGGGCCCCAAGGGATCTGAGAGATAAATGGGAGCAAATGGGGATTGGCAGAGAGAGGGACGGTTACATTTTCCTTGCACTAGATGGTGTCAAGCTTCATCAGATTTGATGCGGCTGTACCCACGCAGGTAAGTGGATTAGGGGGCGTCAATATCAAACTGAAATGAAGAGGTTTTTCTCCGTTCAGAGAGTTTGGAGACTTTGTAACTACTTGACACAGAGAGCTGTTGTGCAATAGTCCTATGTTTAAAGCAGACAGAGACGGAATTTGATTAGTCAGGGATGAGCAATTTCTGGGGGAAGGTTAGGAAAGTGGACATAAGGATTGTAGGACTAGCCATAATCCTATTGATGGGTGCAGCAGGCTCAAGAAACCGCACAGCCTCCTCTTGTCCTTATTTATTTTAACATTGTGGTCTGAAAGATCTTCTATTCAGTGCCCCAAGGAGCCACCAAACGTTACACATTCCTTGTAAGACAGGAAAAACTGAAGGCAATCACTTGACACTTAGTTCCATTCTAAACATCAAATGGAGCAATTCTCTGAGTGAAACATGTGCTTCTCCATTGAGCAAAGGAGATCCTGCACTTTGTTTACTTTTAGTTCAGCATATTCTGGATCCTTCACGATTTCCTGCACGATGAATCGCAGTAATTATTTTTTTTTTCATAATTGGTATCAGTGCTTAGTATTCTTTCACAGTAAAGTTTGGTGATGTGTCTGTGTTCAGAGCTCCTGAGATGCGGTGAGTTAAATGACCATTCAATGTATGTTATAGTTAATGTACCTGGAAATAAGCAGGAGACAGTAAAATAAAGAACCACAATTGCAGACAGGACAGAAACGTCAACTGTCATTTTATGGCAGATTAAACAAAGCAAAACGTAAACTACACACAATGAAGAATTTTCAGGAAAGTTTACAGTCGGGTAGTTTAAACAATGGAGAGTGGAGATGATGTAAAACAATGGGAATAACTGGACAAGTTGTATTCACGAAACATTGCCAGTGACTGAGTGTGAATTGTGGAAGACACTTTAAAGATTTATTTTAGGGTCCCACCTGCTGAATTCAACTGGTCAAATCATATCCCCAAAATGAGAGCTGAAAATGTGTTGCTGGTTAAAGGGCAGCAGGTCAGGCAGCATGCAAGGAACAGGAAATTCGACGTTTCGGGCATAAGCCCTTCATCAGGAATGAGGAAAGTCTGTCCAGCAGGCTGAGATAAAAGGTTGGGAGGAGGGACTTGGGGGAGGGTCGATGGAGATGTGATAGGTGGAAGGAGGTCAAGTTGAGCATTATAGGCCGGAGTGGGGTGGGGGCGGAGAGGTCAGGAAGAAGATTGCCCGTTAGGAGGGCGGTGCTGAGTTCGAGGGAATCGACCGCGACAAGGCTGGGGGAGGGGAAATGAGGAAACTGGAGAAATCTGAGTTCATCCCTTGTGGTTGGAGTGTTCCCAGGCGGAAGATGAGGCGCTCTTCCTCCAACCGTCGTGTTGTTATGTTCTGGCGATGGAGGAGTCCCTACCTTTTATTTTAGCCTGCTGGACAGACTTTTCTCATTCCTGATGAAGGGCTTATGCCCGAAACGTCGAATTTCCTGTTCCTTGGATGCTGCCTGACCTGCTGCGCTTCAACCAGCAACACATTTTCAGCTCTGATCTCCAGCATCTGCAGACCTCACTTTTTTTCCTCAAAGTGAGAGTATTGGAAGATTTCACAAATTATCTTTACGTTTGGCTGCCACGGGACATGCTCACATAAGGCAATCACTGTCCTTTCGTCACAAAATCATAAATTTATTCATGAGAAAATGCAAAGCTTTAAATATATGAGCCATTGGTAAAAGTGTTAACATGAAACAGAAAACGAACGATTTAGCCTTTTGTTCAGTCACACTGTTTACACATTCTCAACATCTGTGAAATATTGTTCGAAATTCAATGAATCATTTTTTTGCACATCTGATTATTTCCAATGTTCGTGGCTAAGAGACGTCTTTCCAACTTTGAGAACATAGAATTAATTTCAGTTAATGCAGCCAGGTAAATTTCATAAGATCATTCGAGCGGGAAATCCTGGTGTCAGACTGGAAATACATCTTCAAAGAGAAGCCATACTTTTATGCTTATTTCAGCAGTTTAACAGGTCGAGTAAATGGATAACTTAATCCGTTGACTAACGTCTCTCTGAACTGAGTTTGTGTTAGAGTGTATACGCAGCTGTTCATGCACAAACTCAAAAGTATAGCATGAATCCAATTTATCGAAAGACAAGTATTGAACTATTCAAAGTCTTGTCCCTATAATTATACTTTACCACTCGCCGGACTAAAACTGTACAAGAAGTGGATTCAACAACAGCATAAATTTAGCAGAAAATGCAAAGAGCAAGATGGTAGATTTTCTCCAGGTGACTACCTCTGATTCAGTTTTATTTTCTTAAATTCCATGCATCTGGAGGAAAGAGCGGATATGGTTGGCTCTTACAATAGGCTTGACTATCAGAGCATTTATTATAAAATCCATACAATTGGAAGTAATGGTATCTTAATAATGCCAATCAATACATACACTTTCCAAACTAGTGACGAGTAACAATCTGATATTAAGACACAATACCAGAGCACATTATCAATAACAAAGATTAAATACAAAATATCGAATGATTGAAGGCGAATAGCTGACCACATTCACAGTTGCTATCACTGCAAATGCAGTTCTCGTATTACAATATCTTGCTCTCAGCGACTGGCAACAAACTGTGGCAAACTGATCAAAAGTGAAAGCAACTGTGAACCAAATCGATCGCTCCAAATCTGCAACACAGAAAACAGCTCTCAAGGCAAACAGCAGTAATGGATAAGAAAGTAACTGGGAAATACAGACTGTTAATTAAGTCCAGTAACACATTAAGTCTGACGAGAAGTAGATCTGCTCTAGACATTTCCAACAAATCGAGAGCCCAATATTGCCTCGATTCACGATTACAATTCCCACTAATTTAACTGCAAGTAAAATAAAGAAAGGGACGCTCCTTCTTGGCTGGGGTCACAGCAAAGAATTCGACGTAATGTGTCTGCTAAGTCAAACAAATGGCCTCATTTCAATATATTGTCTCAATTACATGATACATGGTGAAACGTCATAATGGAAACATGGTCTGTGCAAAACATAATGAAATACAGATATGTTGGGAACCAATGGGAAAACAGAATAAATGAAGAAAAATGAGGAAAAATTGTGTTATGATTGAAAAGTTCAGCTATTTTCTGGTTTTCTTTGTTTCGAATAGACTGTCAGTGGTGAACCTGTTGGACCAAAAGAAACAGATGAAGACTGATCCTCCTCGCTCTCCGGCATCTCTCCTGTGACACCCTGGATTTGATTTTAGCTTTCGTGCCAAAGGGTGTTTATGTGGGTTGTTGCAAGTATTTACAGCAGCAACGGTAATTCTGCATAACTGGTGGGTCTTCAAAATATAGTAAATTATTCTCTATTCTATTCCCTTTTCATTGTAATTCAACAGATAATCTTCCAAATCAATTTACTTTTCTTAAAAACGTAGTTGAGCCAACTGCATCCCAATTAGAATATCCACTTCACAGTTTAAATGACGGGCAAATTTAAGGTCTGGGCTTCTTTCTTGAAATGCTTTGAGGAGTTCTGGCCTCGTGCACAATGGATTCGTTATTGTGCGTAGCCATTGAACGTGCACAGAGAAAATTCATCAAACATAATTTAAAAGCAGCGAGCTTCGTTCGTGATGTGTGGATTCCAGAATGTATTGCAAGCGGTATCACAGTGAATATTTCAAGAAGAGATCGATAGATGTTGGAAACATCAAGGAGTTGCGAGTTATGTGGATCTGGAATGAAAGAAACGTTGAGATTTGGGGCAGATGAGCCATGATTATGTAGAATAGGTGGCAGATTGGAGGATCACCTGCTTCTGCTCCTGTTACCCAGATTCTTATGTGACATCATGATTTTTTAAACATCATTGAAGTGTGAGAATTCAAGCTTTGAAGAAGGTAGACCTATGGGAGGAAGACCATGAAAAGGAATAAGCAAAATTAACTTTATGTACAATCCTGTTTGATCATTGAACAATAAAAAGAAACCTGGGTAAAAACAGCAGAGTGCAGAACCCGAAGTAAAAGGAATTGAGGACCACACTCCGAAATGGATCCATTGATGTAGGGAGGAGAAATAGACAGAAGTATACAGTAATCATTCAACTGTTTCGGTGTGACACGGTGAATCTGTGGACAGCACTGCTGCCTCACAGCGCCAGGGACCCGGGTTTGAATTCATCCTCGGTCGACTGTATGTGTGGAGTTTGCACATCGTTCCCGAGGCTGTGTGGGTTTTCTGAGGTGCTCCTCTCACGTAACAAAGATGTGCAGGTTAGGTCGATGGGCTATGGTAAGTTGACCCATTGTATCTCGGCATGTGCATGCTAAGTGCGTTAGCCATGCAAAATGTAAAACTATCGAATTAGGATGGGGGCGTTGTGGGTCTGGATTAGATGCTCTAAGTAGGATTGGTATGTACTAAATGGGCGGAATTTCCCACATTTTAAGTTTTCTATGAACTGTTCTGCAGAAGGAAATTCAGGCAATATAAAAGTGCTGAAATGGCCGAACTGATGAAAAACAAACATCATCCTCACAGAATCTGTCATACTCCTAGGTTCCCTTGGCAGAACAATTTCTACTTTATAAAATGATGTTGCTAAATTACTGAAACAAACTGTATTCCTATCCCAGGAGTAAAAGAAGAACACCTTTACCTTATGACTTGAAAATCAAGGTTGGAATAAACATATGAGCACGTGATGCACAGCCATTTTTGATTTGACTGATTTCCCTTTGTAGACAGTGGCAGATAGTTAAAAGCATCGAAACGTTTTCCAAACCAATCTGTTCAGATATGCCACATTTGGAGGTGGCGGGCTCTGAAAATGAAACTCGCTGACCAACAGTTTGGGATACATATCATCAATATAATAGCGTGGAATGTTGCTGAGAATGCACGGGGACCCAGTGTAACCCACCTGGTAGACATTGTGACAGTCAGATTGTAAACGTGCATATTAATTAATCCCAAGCATCATTCTGTCTAATTATTTATTCAACCTCACAACAGACAGACCCCGAGGCAGCAGTCATTATATAAACAGAATACGGTGTTGCCAATGTGAACGTTTGGAATTAAAGTCGCTGTGCATTGTTGTCTTTGGTAATGCAGCACAATATTTCACATCTTCTGCAAATCACTATACATTCAACGAACAAAAGGTTTGATCACAGGAATAGTCGATCACCAGGATTTAGAAAATATATCTTTAATTACAAACACGAAGAAAATTAGTGTAATCGTCACAAATATACGAACTATGAGGAATGTGTGACGCTGTGATCTCAGTGAAAGTCTCATGTACTCATTAGCTTCATGTACCGATTAGGAGATATTTAAAACCTTATTCAACATATCATGAGCAGTTTTGAGCCCCTTGTCTTAGGAGGATGTGTTGGACATGAGGGGGATTCAAAGGAGGATCATAAGAATGATTCTGGAGATGAAGGATTTGTCTAATGATTAGTGGTTGAAAACTTTGGGTTTGCACACAAACGAGGTTTAGCATTATGAAGGAGAATCTGTTGAACCTTTCAGAATACTGATAGACCTGGGTGGAGTGGACACGCAGAAGTCAGTTCAGTAATACGACACTTCAGGACTTCAGGGCACAGCCGCAGGTTAAGGGGACGTCTATGTAGAAAATACATGAAAAGGATTTTCTTCAGTCAAAGTATCGTGAGGCAGTTAAAGTTATTGACACAGAAAGGGTATGGAGACTAAGCCACTAAATATATTGAAGAATGAGATATGTTTTTGATGAATTAAGTGATCGGAGTTGCAGAGATAAAGCAGTACAATGGGATTAAGAAACATGTCGGCCATGATTAAATGGCGGGGCAGATTCGATAGACCGAATTGACAAATTCTACTCCAGTGTCTTATCTTCTTATGATTTTATGGCAAGTAGTAAATATCAACTGATCCACACAAGTATCAGGCAATTGCCAGCTTCAACAAAAGAGTTCAAATCATTGTCCTTTGACATTCAATGAAATTGCAACTATGCAGTCCTTCAACATCCACATCTGAGGATTAACATTGACCCAAACAAGCCCTGCCTTAGCCATGTAAGTGTTGTTGCTGGAAGTCCAGGTCAGAGGCTTGGATTCCTGCTGAGGAAGTCTCACTCATGGCTCGGCAAAACCTGACCAGCATCTACAAGGCACAAATTATGACTGTGATGGAATGCTTCCCACTTGCCTGAATGGGTGCTTCTTCAACAACACTCAAGAAACTCAACATCATTCAGGACCATGGAAAAGTCTGAAAAGGATTAACACCAGACTGGAAACCTTCACATTTGTTTCTCTCTCCACGGATACTGACAGATCTGCAGAGTTTATCGAATGTTTACTTTGCTTATTGCAGATATCCAGCATATGCAGTGGTTTGCCATTATTCCAGGATATATCAGCCTATTTGTTTCACCCCCATCCACAAACCTTCAATCTGTCACCTGCCACTGATGCTCAGTGACAGCAGGGTGTACCGTCTAAAAGGCACATTGCAGCAGCTCACCAAGATCCCTCAGCCTGTTCCCTCTCACCCTCATAGCCACTCCTGTCTAGAAGTAGCAAATAGATGGTCATGACAACACTTACAACTTCCGCTCAAGACACGGCCATTTTGTTCTGGAAACATATCACCAGTTCTTCAGGCTTGCTGTAGCAGTTCAAAGAAATTCTGACAGCTCCATGGATAGGAAAGGTTTATGTGGATATGCGCAAAATACATGTCAACTGGAATACTTTAGTTTAGGTAAACTGATCAGCGTGGAAGAGGTGGACCGAAGGGTCCGTTTCCGTGCTCAGTGATTCTATGTGGGGGCTCTTACACAAAATGGTCTTCAGTGGTTTGAGAAGACAGCTCGCCACTACTTTCTGAAGTGTCACCCGAGATGGAAGATAAATGCTGACACGGCCTGCTCTGTAATCGAAATAAATTCCAATTGCAAATGATTGCAAAATATTTACAAATAAATCTGCATCTACAGACGGATGGAAACAAAAATGAAATGACCTGCAGCTGAAACCAGGAATCACAGAGAGGTTAGAAATCATCAAATCCAAGGTAAGTATGTCAAATTTCAATTTAAAAAGAGGGAGTTGAGTTAAATATTTTTTTCACAAACATAAAAATCTGAAGAACTGTGCTGTAAAATCAGAATCAAAAACATAAGTTTCTGGTAAAGTTCTGATGGATCGTCACTAGGCCAGAAATGCCAGCTCAGATTACTCGTCCCTGAAGCTGACAGACCTGCTCAGTTTTCCAAGCAACTTCTGTCTTTGTTTATGCAAATATCACTGGATTTGAGGACTTAACACTGATGCGAACAGCTGCAAGTATCGCGTTGCAAAACTTTAAGATTGATGAGTATTTCGTTCTCTCCCAGTCAGATAGGTCTGTTTCTGTGGAGTCAATGATTCTGTCCGCCGAAATACAATAATATTGTCAACACAACCTCATTTTATTTGGAAGCTAAATATCCATGCGACAAATAAGTCGAGTTGAAAGACTAATTACATTAGTTGCAGTAATCTGAACATGCAGCAAAATAACCACTGTCCTCTGTGGTTTATTACGTAGTGGAATCTATTTGAAGAATAAAATGTCACTAATTTCTTAAGAATTCAAATTTGATTTTATTGTCATGTATATACAAGTACAAAATTTCGTGAGTACATTGAAAAGTGGTCGAAGATAACATTCCTAGATCAAACTTATGTAGAAAGGTACCTCGGCACAAAATCTTAAGTACGAAGTAGAAATATAAAATTAAAACTGAAAAGATGTATTTTGGAATATTTCAGAATACAGACCAATGCACTCCTGTTTGCAGTAAAAATATTCTGTACCAAACTGAAAGGTTGCTTTCCCTTCAGTATTGCCGTTTAAGGCAATTATAAAAACTGGAAACAGTCTGTGGAATTGGTAATCGGGCCCATATCTTCCTCATGAAAGAACGAAGGTTGACATTTATGAGGGGGTTCCATGCTGGGTTGCCATCCGGAGTTTGGAACCATATTTCCATCCGAACAGATCTTTCTGAGCTAAAGCTGTCGTGTATTGACCAAAGTCAATGTGATTTGACAGAGCTGAAAGTTTAAAGAACCAGGAGGGTCATGAGGTAGCCACCAGGTTGATAGGGTGCAAGATTCCGGAGGGTGCTATTGTGATAGTTATATAGGGTGCTGACTGGTGCGGAGTAAGAATACCAGCTAGGTTCTGGGTAGTGTAGCAATTGAGGTCCCTTGCTTGTGCTGTTAACTTGGCTGACAGATATAAACAGGAGTACATAGAACATAGAGAAGTACAGCACAGAACAGGCCCTTTGGCCCACGATGTTGTGCCGAGATTTAATCCAAATGTAAAATATAGTAATTTAACGTGCGCATCCCTCAACTCACTGCTATACATGTGCATGTCCAGCAGTCGCTTAAATGTCCCCAATGACTTCACTTCCACCACCTCAGCTGGCAACGCATTCCATGCATTCACAACTCTCTGCGTAAAGAACCTACCACTGACGTCTCCTTTATACCTTCCTCCTAAAACTTTCAAGCTATGATTTCTCGTAACAGTCAATCCTGCCCAGGGGACAAGCCTGTTGCTATTGACTCTATCTGTTCATGTCATTATTTTTTCGACTTCGATCAGGTCGCCTCTCTTCCTCCTTTTCTCCAGAGAGAAAAGTCTGAGCTTATTCAACTATTCTTCATAAGGCAAGCCCTCCAGTCGAGGCAGCATACTGGTTAACCTTCTTTGCACCCTCTCCAAAGCCTCTGTGTCTTCCCTATAGTAGGGCGACCAGAACTGGACACAACATTCCAAGTGTGGTCTCACCAGGGACTTGTACAGCTGCTGCAAAACCTCGCGGCTCTTAAACTCGATCCCACTGTTAATGAAAGCAACAAACCTATCCACCGGGTGGCAACTTTGAGGGATTTATCTACTTGCACACCCAGAACCCTCTGTTACTCCACAGTCAAGAATCATGTCTTTAATCCTGTATTCAGCATTCGAGTTCAGCCTTCCAAAATGCATCACTTCGCCTTTATCCAGTTAGTACTCCAACTGCCATTCCTCTGTCCAGCTCTGCATCCCGTCTTTGGCGTGCTGCAGATAATGCAACCTGGGAAATTCCACAAGCTCTTTCAACTTGGAGTTCCTGTTGTAAGACTGCAAATACATTTTCAAATAGAGGCCAGATTGTTTGCATATTATTCACGGTTTAATAAATAGAGTAAATGGTTATTTTACTCAACTGATCGACTCCTCTCTGAATTTGGTTTGTGCTAGAGCGTATCTGCAAGGGTCGGCGTACAAATTCAGAAGCCGTAGCAGGAATCAAATTTGTAGAATAACAAATATCGGTTCACTGAAACTCTTATTTTCATAATTATATTTTATTATTTGCCAATTGAAAGACTTTACAACATTTGTCATCTACATTATCTGTCATCCACAACAGTATAAAATTAGCAGACAATGCAAAGAGCAAGATGAGTACTTTATATGCGTGACAATGACTGGATCAGGAGTAGTCTGTCCATTTTTCTTGGTTTGGGATGTAACAACAGATACTGTTCAGTTTTGTAAAATTCCTGACAGACAGACCATTGAATATCAAAATTAACACAACTGGAAGCAATGATGTAATCATACTGCCAACCATCCATACACTTTCCAGAATAATGATGCATCATAGACAGAGTTTCTGATGCAAAACCACGGGACATTGTCAATAAAACTAAAGACAATAATACAGAATACGAAGTAGTTGAATGCAAACAGCAGACCATACTCACGGCTACTGCAACTACAAACCCAGTCCATGTATCTTGCTTTTAGCTTCTGGCAAAAAATTGCGTCAAACCGATAAAATGTGAAAGCAAAGGTCAACCAAACGGAACAGTCCAGCAGTGCAAGGAACAAAACAGCTCGAAAGGCAGACACAATAGTGATGGATGGGAATGTGACTGGGGAATAAAAGTTGTTAATTCTGTCCACGTAAGACATTACAAATGATGAGAAGTAGATCTGCTGGAGACATTGCTATCCAATTGCGAGTGATGCATTTGGAGAGCCCAAAATTCCTTCGTGTCAGATTCACAGCTGTTGATAAATTAATTGAAAGTAAAACAAAGTAACATCCAGTCCTTCATGACAAGAGTCAAAGTAGAATTTTCAGCAAAGCATGTCTGCTAAATCAGACCAATTGGTTCGATATAATATATTAACTTAATTATACAATTCACAGTCAGAATATACAATGGAATTATTGACGCCATCAAACTAGAACTGAAGACATGTTGGGAGCCAATAGAAAAGCAGAGTAAATGAACAAATAAATGAGAATAATAAAAACATAATGAATTTTATACTTTAGTGCAAGTATGTCACGCTGACAGATTCACTGAAATGTTTAGCAGATTTTTCATACATACTAAACTGGTAAAGATCAAATTATTATAATAATAGGAAAAGTTATGTCACATCAGGAATTGAGCACATGAGCATTTATTTATATATATATATTTTATGAAGTGGAACTGAGTGGAATATGAGGGTTTGGTGGGTGGTCAGGTCTTTCACTGAACGGTTCCCACACTTTCTCATGCATGCAAGTCACAAATCTGAAGAGGCTGTTGACGTAGTGAAGCAGAGTTCAGAGTTGAGGATGGATAGGAGCACATGAGAATCATTATGGAACTTGGTAAATGAGACCCTTTAACAGAATAGTAATACCGAAATGGAAGGTATGATAACAGCCCACTTGGTTGGCAATGCATAATAAATATTTGAATCTACGCACTAGATTCACTGCAGAAATTCACCAAAGATTCTCAGACAGGAGCTTCCACACCACAAACACGTCCACACATGAGCACAGGGCAGCTGATACATTGGGACATCACCCCTTGTAAATTCCCTTGAAGAAACTTTCCATCCTGAATTGGAAATACAACACCGTTCCATCACTTTGGCTGGGTCACTGTCATGGATCTCCCTACCTCAGGGCATTGTGGGAAACACATAACAGGTGGACTGCAGCAATTCAGAGAAGTGTTATCAACTTCTCAAGTGGCAACTCGGGACAGCGATTAAATTCTGGTCAACCAGCACACATTTCACACATGAATGGGAAATATAACTAGTTCGAAATCAAAAGGCAGTTAGAAGATTTCAATTAGTGCTCAGATCACTTGTGTCTGCAAGGTTAAATTATGTGGAGTGATATGAACAGTGGTTTTGGGAGCAGAATGATGTAATAAATCACTCAGAATGGTGTAATGAATGTGTATCACCACATTCCAAAACTCTGACGTCTGTACCTGCATTTCAATCTTCCCTGCAATAATGGGGAGACCTCACTTTCTGTCCAGAGGATTTGTAGCGGGATCTCTTTAATGCTTATTCAGGTTTATTTTTAACGATATGTGCATATGTATGCAAACTTACAAATTCAAAATATATAACTGTGAACATCTGGAAACCTCAACTCCTGTCAATCCAATTGTGATAGCTCGCAGTATAAGGAATTCTTCTATCAGCTTATTCAAGGGTGCTTCTTCATAACAACTGCAGCTGCATGACTATATTAGGACGCTTGGTGTATTATCTTAATCTGTTTCCTTGGATATAATCGATCTGCGAAGCTACAATTATCATCAATCTTGCATTAAGCCAACACGGCACCAATCAATTTTTACGACTATACAAGACATGCACTAGGCCTTTAAGAGAAAGGGAATGCTGAACTGAACTGAGAGACAGTAAACATCTGTGTACGTGAAGACGGAGGAGTCCCAGAGTACATGAAAATTTGAAAAAAATTAACGTTTGGATGTTAAATGCATATCTGAGTTTTGGTCCGATTTCGAGAACAATTAAAATTTCACCAAATAGTTTAAATTATGCCCCCGTTACGAAAGATCAATCGAGTCTTAATTTATTGTTTTTCCAACTTCGAAACAATGAGATGATCCATTGTCGACGGTATTAAAAATGCAGACATTTTGAAAGTTGGTCATACAACAACTGCTGAAGAGAGAGAGAAACCTTTGGAGAGCTCATTGCCGATTGGACATATTGCCGATTTAACACTCTTTTGAAGGCTGCTTTTCACGTGAAACATAGCGCAGTAAACAGAGCGAAGATGACGCAGGGAAATCATCAGATGAAGAGTGAAGTCACAGAAGATGGAGACTGTGGTTTTGAAATTAAGTTGAAGTGAATTTAATAATTATCTTATCAGAACACAATATTGTTACAAAATTGGAGGCAGATAATAAGCAGTTTAGAGAGAGGGTGGCTTAGATTTGTGAACAACTTCTTGTTCATGTTCACTTATAGAGTAAGAAATAAACAAATTGTTGTTATTTTATTTCAAACGTGGAATTTGTGAGTTTACTTTCAGTCATATTTTAACAGATTGCTTGGTCTTGTATGTGATTGGTTGAATTAACATAAGGGTTAGGTCTCTGTGTCAGTTATAATTCAAATGCAAACTCCTTTTGGCCACCTTTGTTGCGATAGGAACGTGATCAGCCACGGGGTGCTCACACAATATGAGATCCCTGAATGGGGCTGTAACCCAGTTCAATCAGGCAACCCCAGCTGACAGATATGAACAGACAGATCATGGGTTCTGTTCACTCTGAGAGCTGGCTCTGAAGAAGCCAGACTATTGTTATGTTCTATGCACGCATAAATAATGGGAGACTTGGCAATGGGATACCGGTCTTTATGGAGCTATGTCAAAATTGTATTTGTTTCAGCCAAGGGAAGACACAACAACGGAAGTGCAAAAATGCGATTGATAACAACTGAAAAACCATCACTTTGTTCCAATGAACTAGCGAAGGATGCATTCCTTGACATGTGCCTTATGGAGACAAAAGTAATTTTCAAGTTAAAGATTTGGGAGCGAGGTTAGGCTGAGCCATACTGAGATTCTGAAGGAACATACCACATCTGTTGTGTCCACCTCCTTTGTTTATTTTGTTTTATTTGCTTGGGCAAGCACTTGAACTCCAACTGAAATCTGGATCATTTTACCTCACAGGAAACTGTTTCTATACAGGTAGCTTGGATGATAAATTGTACTTTGCCTCTTATCTATAGGGGCTCATTTCTCTTTAATGATACACATGTTCACAATCCAATTGAAAATGTTTATTAAAATGTTTCCTGCTCTGAAGCATCTTAAGTTTCATGTTGGTTTTCAGTCGTAGAATCATAGAGTGATGCAACACAGCAACAGAGCCTTTGATCCACATTGTCCATGCCAAACAGTTTTCCCAAACAAATACAGTCCAATTTTCCTGCGCCTGGCACCTTTTCCACGAAATCAATCCTATTGGTGTACCTGTTCAAATACCTTTGGAACTGTATGTGAATATACAACTTTCTCTGGAAGTTAATTCCACTGGTGAAACACCCTCAGTGTCAAACTTGTACCACCATCTCTAAAGTGCAAGTCAGGAATCTGAGGGTATACATCCACTTGCCTGGATGGTTGCAGCTCCAACAACACTCATGAAGCTCAACACAATTCAGGGCCTTCGAAAATACTGAAGAAGACACATACCGGACTAAAACATATCTTTTGTTTTTCTCTCCACATAGACTATCAGATCTGCTGAGTTAATCTGTCGTTTTTCGAAACGGAGAAAAGTGACCAGTGGTATTGCAGAGGAATCAGTGCTGGGCTATTGTTGTATCTGATATGCATAAATAAACTGGAAGAGGGCACTGTTGATATGAGGGCAAGTTTCCAGATGATCCAAAGATTGGTGGATTAGCATAAAGCAAAGGGGACTCTCAAAGAATACAGTAGAAGATAGATTGGATTTTGGGTGGAGAAGTAGGAGATTGAGTTGATACCAGGCAAATGTGAGATTGGGAAGTCTAATCCTAGACTGAATTATCCAGAAAACGGAAGAGCCATAGGAATAGTTGATGAGCAGGGAGATCTGGGAGTTCAGGTCCTTTACCCTGACTTTGTTTGCACAGGTGGATAGAGTGGTCAAGAAGGCATAGGGTGTGCTTGCCTTCATCGGACGGGCTATTGTGTAACAGAGCTGGCAGGCCATGTTAAAATTGTGTAAGATTTTGTTTGACCGTATTTAGGACACTGTGTGCAGTTCATTCCCAAAAGGATGTGGCCGCTTTGGAGAGGGTGCAGAAAAGATTTACGAGGATGTTTCCTGTTATGGAAGGTGCAAGCTATGAAGAAAAGTTGAGTAGGATGGAATTGTTTTCATTAGATAAAGGAGATTAGGGTGGGGGGGACTTGAATGAGGTCTGCAAAATCATGTAAATTATAGGCAGCGTAGATAGAGAAAATAGCCTTTTCCCAGAGTGAAGGTTTTAATAACGAGAGATCATGCTCTCAAGGTGAGCGGTGGAAGGTTTGAGGGGGATACAAGAGGCAAATACTTTATGCAAAGGATGTTAGGTGCCTGGAACGCGTTACCAGCAGAGGTAGTACAGGCATGCACGGTAGTTTCTTTTAAGATGCATCTGGACAGACGCCTGAGAAGGTGGGGGATCAGAGAGGTATAGATGGTTAAGAAATCGGGTGACAGCTTCAGACAGTGGGTTTGGATCGTCTCAGGCTTGGTCGGTCGAATGGCCTGTTCCTGGGCTGTAACTTTTCTTTATTCGTCTCTTTGTTCTTTGTTTACTTTGCCAATTGCAGATATCCGGCATCTGCTGTAGCTTGCATTTATTCCATGATGTGTCAGTTTACTTCTTTTTCACCACATCCACAAACCATCAGTCTGACAACTCCACCACCCTCCCCCCACCCCGTCCCCCCTCCCAAACGCACACCACCCCGTCTTCCGGCCACTGCCACTCAGTGAAAGCAGGCAATATCATTTACAAAGACACATTGTAACACCTCATCAATGTCCCTGTCATCCTCACAACTGCTACTGTCTGGAAGCAGAGGAAAATGGCGATTGAAACCACGTGCAAGTTTCATTCAAGCCACTCACCTTCCTGGCTTGGAAACACATAACCGTTCCTTTTGTGTTGTTGGATCAGTTCAGAGACATTTGCACAGCTCCATGGTTCGAAAAGAATTTGGGGATAAAGGTCAAGTGTATGAAAATGGGACCACTTCAATTTAGCAATCCTGGTCAGCGTGAATGAGTTGCAAAGGAGAGTCTGTTCCGTGCTGTATGCCTCTATACTGGTTCTCTTTATACTAAATGGTCTGCAGTGGTTTGAAAAGGATCCTTCTGAAGTGTAACTTGGTATGGGGAATACATGCTGACTCAGCCTTTTCTCCACTGGAAATAAATTCTCAATAAAATATTATCAATAAACCAACTGCTGCAGACGGATGCAAACAACAGTGAAATTGTTGACCGACGTTCAGCAATGAACTACAAAAGAAATCACTGGAAACACAAAGTTTAGGAATAGCCAATGTCCGGGAAATACGCCAAATTTCAGTGAAGAATGAAGGAGTTGAGTTAAACAGGTTGTATGCAAACATAAAAACCAAAAGAATTGTGGATGTGGTAAAACAGAAACACAAACAGAAGTTGCCAGGAAAAGTTCTGAGGAAGTCTGACCAAACCGAAATGTTAACTCTGAGTTCTCTACCCGACCTGCTGAATTTTCCCAACAGCTTCTGTTTGCGTTCACACAAACATAACTGCAATTAAGGACTTACCAATAATACCAACGGCTGCAAGTGTCGGGTAATAAATACATGCTGTCTGGAAGATTGCTGAGTGTTCAATTCTGTCCCAATCAGGCCTGCCTGTAGTTGTTCAAACAATGAATCTGTCCGTCTAAATACAAAAATTTTGTCCAGACAGCCTAACTTTATTTGAAAGCTAAATGTCCAATGAGATAATAATTCTGATTGCACAATTTGCAGTAATCCAAATTAGCAGCAAATTAACCACTTTTCTTTGAGGATTATTACGTAGTGGAATATATTTTGGAAATTAATATGACAATAATTTCTTGAGAATTTGAATTAGATTTCATTGACGTGTACTGAAGTGCAGATGTACATGAGTGCAGTGAAAATTGTACAATGGGAACATTGCGAGGTCCACCTTACATGCAATGGTATATCTGAACAAAATCTCAGGTACACTGCAGAAACATACTGTTCAAAGCTAAAACTTGAAAGACGGGATTTGAAATCTTTTCTAAAGACAGCACAATGCTCCCAGTTTGCAATAAAGCTATTGTGTGCGAGACTGAGATGCACGTTTCCCTTCATTATTGCTTTTTAGAATAAATTGACTGCAGCAACAGGTTTTCCAGTGAGGGGAATCTCACACCTATACCTAACTGGTCCCTTTCCTTCCTGATGATAGAAAAGAACTCTGCATTTCTAAGAGGAAATCCCATTCAGGTTTATCCGCAGGAATGTGTAAATGTAATTCCATCCTGATCTTTCCTGGCGAGAATTGTATTACAATGCATAAAGTCAGTGTTATGTGACAGCGCGGTTAGAGTGAGGTGTCAGGTGGGTAATGACAGACAACAGCAGATTAATTGGGTGCACGCTGGTGATGGTGCCAATGTGCCAGGTATGAAGGATTTGACTGGTAAGGGATTAGAATACCAAGTGGGATATGGGTAGTAGAGTGATTGAGTTCCCTGATTGGGAATGTTAACCTGGTCCATTCAGGGAGCCCTTGCTCAACGTTGCAAATAGGATTTCTTTGCCTTTAAATTATTGTTTATTGAGATTGTTTGTTTTCTGGATTTTCTGGCTTTGAAGCAATAAAAGAAAAGAAAATCAAACAGCAAATCTGGGTTATGCTCCCTCTGAGAGCTGGCTCTGAGGAAACCAGACAATGACAAGTACTGTACATATGTAAAAAGAGTGACTCGGCAATAGGATACCGACCTCTGTGAAAGTATTTCATTGAGATTTATGATGTATCCACGCTAAAGCGCCTACGAGCTGAAATCTAACTTGACCTCAAATGTTGTCATTCGAAATGCATCAAGTGGAACATGTCAGTTGCAGGGTATGCCGATTGAATAGGACATCTCACCAGCAAATTGGCCTTGAGGGATACTGCTCGAGTGAAAGCAAATTGCATCACCTCAGGATATAATCCTGAGTCGATATACTCCAGGTCAG